>NC_059494.1:4858673-5176652 GCF_018139145.2 Gymnogyps californianus
GCGGGGCGGCAGCGGGGCCCGGGGCCGGGAACAAAGCGACCGGGCCGGGGGAGGCTGCGGGGAGGTCGGGGCGGCTCCCCCCCGCCCGGGGTCCGGGCCCGGTCGATCCCCCTCCACGGGCTGCTCGGGGCGGCGTGGGGCGGCCGCGGCCCGGGCCCGCCCGGGGAACCGGGGTTCAACGCGGGTGAATTCATGGCGGGGTGGTTTGTTGGTTTGGTGTTTGGTTTGGTTTTTGTTTGTGGTTTGTTTTTTTTTTTTTTTTCCCCAGTCTTCGCAGAAAGCAAAGAATTAAATCCCGTCCCCAGGAAATTTGGGGGTTAATTTCCGTAAATAATGCCTCCAAGGCACCCCTGGGGCCGAGGGAAACTCGGCGCTGGGGAATAAAAACCATTTTGGGGAGAATAAACCTCCCCCGACGCCGCGGGAGGAGCGGAGCGATGGCAGCGGGGACAGAGCCGGAGCCGGGCCGGCGGGCAGGGACCCCCCCGAGCCTCCCCCAGCCGGGGCCGCATTTTTATCATCACCATCGTGGTTATTATTTCAAATTTTGGCAAGTCAGAAACCAGCCTGCTCAGTTAGCCCGAACAACGGGGGCATTAAACGGCCGATCGCGGCAGTGTTTAAATCTTTATTTACCAGAACCTTGTAAAGCCAGGAACAATTTGCATTCTATTAACTGCTTTTCAATAGGGCATCGACTGGAACTAAAAGATGCCACTACCCTGCCCTAATTAAAGAGCAACTGAATTACACTAAATACATATGAACGCTGCTCTCCTCCATAAATAACGGCGGGCTCCTCACCGTGCCGAGCGCCCGGCGGCCGGACTCGGGCACGGGGAGCTCGGATTTCTTTAAAAAAAAAAAAATATATATATATCACACACGCGTGTTTTTTACCCCACGGCTACCCCCGCTTGGCCCCGCGGAGCCCCGGCGCGGCTCTGCCGGGGACGGCGCGGAGGAGCCGGGGGAAGGAAGGGCCGGAGCGGCTCCGGGTGCCGGGGGGGGGTGGGGGGGTGGCGGGTCGGGCCGGGCACGTCCCCGCTCGCCGCTGACCCCTCTGCCACCCCTCGGCCTTTCCCCCGCGGCGGCTCCGCGCAGCGCGGAGGAGCGCGGAGGGCGGAGCCGCGACCCCCGCCCCCCCCCCCCCCCACCTTTCCGCAGCCACAACGCGGCCGCGCAGAAAAACCGCGTTTCTCCAGCAAACCCTCGGCCCAGCACCGGCCTGAGGCCGAACAAGCCCCGCCGGGGGCGGCCGCAGGGAACGGCGCTGCCGCCGCGCCGCGCTCCGCACCCGCGGTGCTGCGGGCCAGCAGCCGCCCCCCCCCCCCTCCCAGGCCGGGAACCGGGGGCACGGGGCGGGGGTCTCTCCTTCTCCCCGAGGGCAGCCGGTGCCCCGGAGGGAGCGGAGCGCAGCCCCGGCGCTGCCCGCCTCTCTCCGCCCGATCCCCGGCCCCACAGCCGGGCTCCCGGCGGGGAGCGATGGGGCAGCGTCGGGACGGATCGGAGCTTCCCCAGAGCGCGGCTCCGGTACCGAGCGGCGGGGCCAAACCGCCCGCGAAGGAGCTCCACCAGCGGCCCCGGGGCCGCGGCTCAGCCCGCACCCACGGGCGGCAGGGAGCGTGGGCCGGGGGCTGCCAGCGGCTCTCCGGGGGCCGCCCGGGGGACAAGGGGCCGGTTCGGCGGGCGGGACCGAGCGGGATATCACCGCCGGGGCTAGAGGCGGCCGAAGGGGCGGCGGGGAGCGCCGGGCAGCTCCCGGCTCCCGCCACCCGGGACCCCTCATTTCCCACTGGCAGGAGCAGGCCCGGGGAGGGGGGGTTCGCCTTAAATATAATTCGCCTTAAACATAATTTCCTTCCCTTTCTTCTAAAGGCTTCCAATCGGCTCGGTAACAGCCGGCCCAGCCCCAGCTCGCGATGGCACCCCGCGAGCGAGGGATCCCCACGCGTGTTCGCAACATCCCCTCACCCACCCGCCCGGAGGTGTGGGGCGGGCGGCCGCGGCAGCAGACCGTGCCGTGCCCTACCTGCCAGCCTGAGCGCCGACATCCTCTGAAATTCCGGCTCCTGCAACCATTTCCACATCCTCCGGAAAGTCTCCCGGCCGGACTTGAGCTTACTCCAGGGCTTGGGGTTCCGCAGCAGGTCCGAGAGGGTCCCCTGGGAGCGGCACAAGATCCTCTGCGCGAAGATCGCTTGCGGGATGCTGTAACGCTTCAGCTCGGCCGTGATCCGCTGAGCCACCTCCTTCGTGTTGATCTCCTCCACTTGCCCGGAGCCACCGGGCTGGGAGCCGGTAGCCGAGGCCTGACGCTCCCGTTCGCCCAGGAGGGAACCGCCGGGCTGGGCGTGCGGGTGGCCGTGTGGGTGCATCCCGTTGAGAGGTGGCATCATGGCCGAGCTGGGTGCCGCCAGTCCCCTCGCCAGGTGCTCCTCGCCCCGGGACAGCATCGCGGCGTGCGAGTCGAAGCCGTTGGGCGAGAGCATCTTCTCGTTGGGCAAGTGGCCCCCGGGACCGTAAGGGGCCAGCGGCTGCTGGGCGTTGTGCAGGCTGCCCAGCCCGTTGGGCAGCGGCGAGAGGGGCTGCCCCATGGCCGGCATGTCCTTGGGGTAGTGGCTGTAGAGGTTGCCCATGGAGGCCAGGCTCCTCTCGTCGCGCATGAGGGTGAAGCTGCCGCTCACGTTGCCGGCCAGGCGCTGGTGCGGGTGGTGGTGGTGGTGGTGATGGTGCGGGTGGTGGAACTTCTCCGAGACGGTGGAGATGGGCGGCAGGTGCTGCAGGGGGGTCAGCGTGGTGTAGGTGCTGCTCAGGCTCATACCGGAGGGTGACTCGCAGGACATGCTCATGGCGGGGTGCAGCGGGGCGGCCAGGCTGTGCTCGGCGCGGTAATCGCCCCCCTCCAGGATGGAGGCCATACCCGAGACCATGGCGGGCCGGCCGTGCGGCACCAGGTTGCGGTGTGAGCCCTGCCGCCCGTGCGCCGGGCTCAGCAGCTCGGCGGGCTGCGAGTGCGGGACTCCGTGCAGGCTGCCCAGGTTCTCCATCGCCAGCTCCATGGTGGCCGCCGGGCTCTGCCGCTGCCTCGCCCGCTCGCTCGCTGCCTTCCTCCCCAACCCCCCCCCCCCCCCCGCCGCCGCCTCCTCCTCCTCCTCCTCCTCCTCCTCCTCCACCGCCGCCCCCCCCCCCCCCCCTTTCCCCGCGCCGGCTGCCCGGATTAATTCAGACTCCGCGCTCGGGGATCGATCTCCCGCGCCCCGCGGTCAGGCCAGCATCATGCGCCGCGCCCGCCCGCCCCAGCCCGCCTCGGTGCGCTGCGGTGCGGGGGCTGCGGCCGGGCGCGGAGCGCGGAGCGGAGCTCGGTGCGGTGCGGAGCGGAGCGGGGCGCGGTGCGTGCGCTCGGGGCGGCTGCGGCGCGCCTCGGCCGCCGGCTCCCGGCAGCCTCGCTCTGGGCCGCGGCGTGACGTCAGCGCCGCCCCGCCCCGCCCCCCCCCCCCCGCCGAACCGAGCCCCGCCGCGCCCCCCCCCCCCACCTCTCCCGGTGCGGAGTGGGAGGGGGGGGACACATAGACGGGGGGAGCGCGGAGCGCAGCCGGCAGCACCCGGCACCCGGCGGGGCCGCACCGCGCCCGCACCCCCAACCCCCGCCGGGGTGACCCCCCCCCACGCCGAGGTGACCCTCCCCGCACCGGGGTGAGCTCCGCAGCGGGGTGACCCTCCCAGTACCGGGTGTCGTCGTCGTCCCCCCCCCGCAGCGGAGTGACTTCCCGCGCACCGAGGTGACCCCCGGCCCCCAGCGCGCATCTGGCGGCACTGCACGACTGTGCCCACCTGCGCCCCCGCACATCTGGCTCACCCTGACCCCCCCGTGCACACATCTGGCTGCCCCACCCCTGGATGCGCCTGTCCCCAGCGCCCCCCAACGCCCCCCCGCTGCCCCCCCCCCCGGACTTCCCCCCTTTGTCCCTCCCAAGGGCCTGGCTGCCCTCGTCTACCCCGAACACGCCTGTTCCCACACACCCGTGTTTCCCCACGCGTGGCCCCAGCATCACCACCTTTCCCCCCACCCCCGGCGGGCACTGCCTCCCGTTCCCGGGCAGCGGAAGCTACCGGGAGGTGGGGGGGTTGCCTCGGCACGGGTGTGTGTGTGGGGGGGTGAGACAGGGACACGCGTGGGAAGGCACACAGCGCTGTGCTGCAGGGCCCTGGGCAGCGGTGGTGGAGAAGGGAACAAGGAAAGAAGGAAAGGGAAAGAGAAAGGGAAAATGGAAAGGGAAAATAGAAAGGGAAAGGGAAAGGGAAAACGGAAAGGGAAATGGACAGGGAAAATGGAAAGGGAAAATAGAAAGGGAAAGGGAAAATGGAAAGGCAAAATGGAAAAGGGAAGGAAGGGGAGGAAGACGGGATGAAGAGACGACACGAGCCGGGTTTAGGCCACCGGACGGGCTGGGACTCGGTGTCCTTCCCAGGCACGTTTCCAGCCGGCCCCGGCCCCGCCGCACCGGGCCGGGCTCCCCACCCCGAGGGGCGCCGGGCAGCGCGGCGGCTCCCGGCGAGCACCGGCCGAAGCGGCTCTGGCATTTCCCGGCCGTGCCCAGACCCGCAGGCCGGGGCGTGCCGGTTTCCCAGGCTGTATTGAACATACTGAAAAAATAAAAATAAAATCCATAGTTGCCCGCGAGTGGGCCCCGCCAGCCTCGCGTGGGCTGCTCGGTCCCCGTTCACTGCCGGGCTCCAGGCGGCTCCCACGGCCGAGGGTCGTCCGGGCGGGCCTGGGAGCTCCGGTGTGGGGCAGCAGCGGCAGGACAGCGGGTCCCTGCTCTCCTGGGGACGGGAGCCGCGGGCCCGTGCTCAGGGTGTCACCCGGCACCCGGCTTCCCAAAAATTAACGTCCCGTCCAAACTCAGAGCATTTAACCCAACCCATCCCATCCATCCCATTCCGTCTATCCCATTCCATCCCATCCATCCCATCCCAACCATTCCACCCATTCACCCCGTCCATCCCATCTATCCCATCCCATCTCATTCCATCCACCCCGTCCATCCCATCTATCCCATCCCATCCCGCCCCGGGAAGTCGGTGAAGTGACCAGTTCAATAAAATAAAGCCCCACAAGTCCCCGGGACGCGGACGCGGAGCAGAGGATGAACCGAGGGGGAGCGGGGGTCTCCCCTCAGCGCCTTCTCTGCCCCTGTAACCCCCTTATACCGCGGTCCAGCCCGCTGGAGCCGGGACGGGCCCGGCCGAACCGGGATGTGGGAGGAATCCGGGCCCCCCCGCCCCGGTCCCTGCCCAGCTCCCAGCTCTCACTGCCGTGAGGGTCCGCGGGCCGTGAGAAGGACCCCGAAACCGGGAGGGAGCCGCGTCCCGGGGGCTCCGGCGGGGATGCGAAGTCCCCGATATCCAGGTGGGCAGGAAGGGGCTTCCAGGCAGGTAACGGGACACGGAGCCGGGCAGGTCTGGGCAGGGGGTACCCGGAGCCGGGCAGGTCTGGGCAGGGGGTACCTGGAGCCGGGCAAAGATGGGCAGGGAGGACCCGGAGCCGGGAAAAGATGGGCAGGGGGGACCCGGAGCCGGGCAGGGCTGGGCAGGGGGGACCCGGAGCCGGGCAGGGTTGGGCAGGGGGGACCCGGAGCCGGGCAGGGCTGGACAGGGGGGCCTGGAGCCGGGCAGCGCCAGAGGATGCTGGGGGGGGGGGGGGGGGGCGTGTCGAGGTGCACAGCGAGGAGGAGATGGGGAACAAACCAGGGATGAAGCAGCCGCGTCTGGAAAGGTTTCATTGAGTGTAATAATGGCGATAGAGCATCGACCGGCCCATCGACCGCCCATCGATAGATCTATCCCTGCAGCTGCCCAGCGCGCCCGCCGTCCCGCACAGCGTCCCCGGGCCGGGCTCACTGCCCCCCCCCCCCCCTCCCAGCACCGCCGGGCCCGGAGCACCGGGCCCCCCCCCCCCCGGGACAGGCGCTGGACTCTGCCCTCCGCCGAGCTTTGCACCGAGCAAACAACAAAAAAGAGAGAGACTTTTTAGTAATTAGTGCGACATAATTGAGTAATGCGGTAGCCCCCACGCCCACCCACCCCCGCCCCGGCTCTTCCCCGATCGATGCAATATCATTAGGCGAGAGGCACCGAGACACGCGGGGCCGGGGGAGCGGGGAGGTGGCAGGAGCTCCCCGGGCCGGGCCGTGGGGTCCGGACCCGGACCCGGGCCCGAGCCCGAGCCGCTGCGGGCGTGTGTGAGCCCGGCGGGGTTTGCTGCCTCCGCGGCGGCCCCAGCCCGGGGGAAGCTCCTCGGAGCGCCCAGAGGCTTTGGCGATGGGCCGGGGCGCAGCGCGGGGGAGAGGCCCGGTCTCCATTCGCCAGCTGGATGCTATTGATCCCTTCCCTCGCCTCCTCTTTCTTCCTGAGCTCCCTCTTCCTATTTAATTCCCATCCCTCTGCTCCTCCGCAGCCGCCCGGGCAGCGCTCCGAGAGGAGCCGGGCAGTACCGGCACCCCGGGGGCGGAGAGCGGTAAGTGCGGAGGGGGAGCGCGGGCCCAGGGCAGCCTCCACCCCCCCACCTCCCCCCCCACCCCCCACCTCCCCGCAGCCCCCCCGGAGCAACCGACGGCTTCGCTTAGACGGGACGAGCGGGGAGAGAGGCGCAGCCGGGTGGACCCAGTACCCCCCTCCAAAAAACCCCTCTTCCAGCACAGAGCCCCGCTCAGCACATCCCCCCCCCCCCCGGCTGCCCCTCGCTGCCCCCCCCCCCCGGGGGGGCTCTCGGGGCTGCCCACACCGGAGAGGCGACCCCACTCCCGACCGGCCCGGGTAGGAGGCGGCGGCAGCAGCGGGGCCGGCCGGGCAGCCCCAGAGCCTGGGGGAAGGAGGTTCATTGCTGCCCTCTCCCTGCCTGTACCCCTGCCTGTACCCCTGCCTTCCGGGGCCGTGCCGCTGCGCTGCACGGCGGTTGGTTTGCGCTCCAATCTATTTGATTTTTTCTTTCTTTTTTTTTTTTGGTTTTTTTTTTTTCCCCTCCCTCACTTAGGAACAGCCCGAAAGCCCAAACGACACGGCCAGAAATACGCTCAGAGGAGCGGGGCGCGCACCTGCGGGCAGGGTTTATTGCAGCCGGCGACCAGGTACAAGGCAGGGGATAAACCATTTTGTTTTGCCGGGCAAGGAAGGAGAAGGAACCGGCAAACGTGGCTCCCGCTCATCCCGCCATAGCACTGCCCCAAGTTCCTTAAAGTTCTTTAATGCTTCAAAATAACAGCACCATCGCCTGGCAGGTGAATTATTTAGTGCCTATAGATTCCTCGCAAACCCTTTCATTTCGGTTCCAAATCTTCCCCAGCCCAGCCTTTGCCTATGGATGTCTCGATTTTACAACAATCAAGCGGGAGGCAAAGAGCGTGGCAATTTCTGCTAATCGATTTTCCATACAATGGGCCCCAGATGATGTTTTAAAATGTGAGAAACTAAAATGTGTTGGTTTAAATAAGACTTTTGCAATCAATAGCTTTTAAAAAAAGAGACTTTGATACCGGTTCTTGAAGGGGATTCAAACGCTTTCGCTTCCAAAACAAAACAAGGCAGGAAAAAACAGCTACGCCGGAAAAGTTCCGCCCGGATTTGGGGTTATTAAAGCGGGATATGGGGAAAGCCGCTTCGGGGGGCGCAGCGCCAGGACCGAAGCCCCCATCCCCGCCGATCCTGTTGCGCGCCCCCGCCCCGGGGTTCCGCGCAGCTCCGCGCTGCCTCCGCGCATCCCAGGGCGGCCGCGGGCGGGGGCAGCCCCGCACCTCCCTCCCTCCCCCCCTTCCCCTGGCCTTTCCTGCATTTTCGGGTGCGATCTGCCCTTCCCCGATTTCCCCGCGGCGCCCAGCGCGTTGCGCCGGGATTTGTGGCGTTTCGGGCAGGAATCCAGCCGGGAAAAAACTCCGGCCCTTTCCCCACCGACCTTTTCCTCTGCTTAAAATCCCGGGGCTCCCCCCTCGGCCGCCCCCCCCCCCCCCCCCGATCTGCGCCCTCGGCGGCTTTTTTTTATTTTAAGACGATTTTAGCTGCAAGATCAGGCCCTTTCCCAGCCGCTCCCGGCTTCTTTTCCTTTCCCTTTTGCGGGATATAATATGTGTATATATATATTTTTTTTTTTCTAAATTTCTTCCCCAGTGAAAAATTTCCCTCTCTCTGAAGAATCGGCCCCGGAGGGGTTTAGGGAGAGGGAGAGGCTGAGGGGCCCGTCGGGAGCTGCCCCCCCTCCGCCCGCCTCTGCCGCCCGCCTTCCCCCGGGCTCGGTGGGTCGGGCCGGGAGCCGGGCTGGGAGCGGGGAAAAGCGGCAGCAACGGGGGAAAATCAAGCGGTGGAGCGGTGGGGCGGGAGTGGGGGAAGAACCGACCCCTCCACGGCTTTTCCGGAGACTTTTCTCGTTTACCTCGAAACTTTGGGCCGCCCCGAAACTCGGCGGCCGGGAGCGGCGGGACGGCGGCGGCGGCGGCGGGCGGCGGCGCCGGGGGGGGGGGGGCGGGTTTCCATCCAATTTCACCCCGGGGGGGCAGTTTGAGGACGGGCGGTTGCTCTTTTCGATGTAACCCCCGTAGGTTTTCCCCGAACGAAGCAGCCCCGCCGAGCTCCGGAGCAACCCGGGCCGGGGCCGTGCGCCCCTGGGGCTCCGCACCCACCCGCGACCGGGGGCCGGGCCGGCCCCCCCCCGCTGCCTCCAGCTCTGGGAAAACCAACGGGGGCCTCCGGGAGCCTCTTTCATTCGCAATTTGTTTTCAAAAGTTCCCGGCGGAGCAGCCCTGAACTTTACACCCTGGCAGCGGCGCGGGGCGGGCTCGGCCCCGCCGGGGCTTTCGGGGGAAAAGCGGTGAAAATCGCTGAGATTTCGCCCAGCTCCGAGGTGGGATATTTCCCCACCCCACCCCCCCACCCCCCATTTTTTCCCCTCCCTCCCATCCCCTCTCCGCCTTTTCCCGGTCGGGCCCGGCCATCCCCGAGCCGGGCTGGAGTGCGGGTGGATTTATATACTACAACGTGAGACATGCAACGAGTTTGTCGGTGCTCTGCGGGGCGGGGGGAGGTGTCCCCCAGACCTCCGAAATGCCCCTCGCCCCCCCCTCCCCGCCTCTGCCCTCTCCCACTTTTCTCTCCTTGTGTATTTCGGGGACCCTCAAGCCCGAGGCTCTGAGCACCCCAAAGGCTCCCCGAGGGCTCACGGGGAGGGTCCGGGGCCGGGGGGGGGGGGGTGAGCGCAGCCTCGCCGCGGGGCCGGGGGCGAGGAGCCGGGGCCGGTGCCGGTGCGTTGGGAAACATCGAGGAAACGAGAGGAACCGGGCGCTTTCCGCCGCGCTGCAGCGCGTTCCTGCATCACAGCGTGCACTAAAAGCAGGCAAATTCAACAGAGTTATTTTATACATAATATATATAAGGATATATATATAGAAAGAGACCATATTTATTTTATATATATGCGATATATATATAGAGAGAGAGAGAGATTCTATGTTTCTCTGTATTTCCCGCAGGTATTTTCCTGTCGCCGCAGGGCTCCTTCTCCCGGCTCGGGAAGCGTCTCTGCTTTTTCGAAAAGATCCCGGTTTTGGAGACTTTTCTCCCGAAGCCCGAGGACAGCGGGAAGGTACCGCCGCCCCCCCCCTCCCTGCGCGGTCCCGCTGCGGCTCGGCCGCACCGCGGAGCGGCCCGGGGAGGGGGTACCGGGGTGGGGGTGGGGGGCCGCTGCCGGGCCCGGAGCCCCCCGGTTCCTGCGGCTCAGCCCCCGCAACAGGTACCTCCGTTCCCCGGGGCTGCGGGGATCCGGCGCGCTCCCGAGGCAGCGCGTCCTGCGGCAAGACCCGGGGAAGGCAGCGGTGGGGACAGGCAGGGTAGGGGCAGGCAGGCCCAGGGGACAGGCAGGGGTAGGGGCAGGCAGGGCCAGGGGACAGGCAGGGACGGGAGGAGGCAGGGATGGGGACATGAAGCAGGGACGGGGACGAAGCAGGGACGGGGACGAAGCAGGGACGGGGACGAAGCAGGGATGGGGACAGGCAGGGATGGGGACAGGCAGGGATGGAGACAGGCAGGGATGGGGACAGGCAGGGATGGGGATGAGGCAGGGATGGGGAAGAGGCAAGGATGGGATGAAGCAGGAACGGGGACAAAGCAGGGACGGGGAAGAGGCAAGGATGGGGATGAAGCAGGAACGGGGACGAGGCAGGGACAAGGACAAGGCAGGGATGGGGGTGAGGGAAAATGGGAAATGAGGCAGAGACAGGGACAAAGCAGGGACGGGGACAAGGCAGGGACAGAGATGAGGCAGGGATGGGGACAAGGCAGGGATGGGGATGAGGTAAAACAGGAACCGAGGCAGGAACGAGGGACGGAGCAGGGACAAGGCAGGGACCTGCCGTCCCTCAGCCAGACCAAGCAGCCGCCCTGGGCTCAGCGGGGACGGGCAGCGGGTTCCCGCAGGATGGGGCGCCCGGGCCTGCCTCTCGCCCACCCTGCCTTGCTTGGGTCACGGTGCCCTTGTCACTAAAATAATCCAAACCGGCTCAAACCCACCCAGGGCTGTTACACAGACACACAGACACAGACACACACACAGAGCGCTGGCCGGCCATAGCCGGTACCCATCACACAGACCTGTCCGAAGGAAACACGTACATCTGCTGCCCCCCAGAACCCACCCCACCCCCCCTCCTACCAAACTCCGCCGCTGTCCTGAGCACAAAGCCACCCCCACGGCAGGTGCCACCCTCATGGCAGATGCCACCCCAAGAGCCAGCCTGGCTGGGGCGCGAGGCGGTGGCATCCCTCTCCCCGTGCCCTCCTCTCTCCCGCGGCAGTAATTGCTGCTGTATTTATCCAAACTAGGAGGGGGTGGCAGAGAAAGACTTCGAAGAGTAATTTTCCGGGAATTCTCCTTGGTGTAATTGTCTTGATAATAAATCCAGACGCTTAGCTTGTGTATGAATTGCTTTTTACCATTTTCATTTATTATTGAACACAGTGGGGAGAAGGGGAAACGCAACAGGGCTCTTTCTAGTGAGAGAGAAGGGGCGAAGGGGCCGAGGAGACGATTTCTCTGCAGATCCGGGAAACCTGGATGTGCTCACCATCTTGCTCTCAGGTTTTTTTTTTCTCCCCTTAATACTTAGCCTATTTCCCCACCTGCCTGCTTTTTTTGGGGGGTATTGAAAACTAATTAAATAACCCGTTAGCTAACACGTTAAATTAAGATCCACTCTTGGATTTAATGATGTCTCCGGAAGAATTGACAGAAAAGTGAAGACAGACTGTCAATAGATTCCTTCCCCTGGTTACACTGTATAAATGTGATTAAAACAGATCTCAAAGCAGGGTGTCCCAACGCGGCACCCACACAGGGACAGAGCCATCGGGGCACCCGTTGGTCTCTGGAGACAAACATCTCCTGAAGCGGGTGCTGAGTGGGGAGATGGATGACAGGACAACGCTGCCGCTCTCTGGGGCAGCCCGTGGAGGATTGGGGATGAGAAACCATCCCGAGACACGATTCGGGTTGGAGCAAGACCCTGGCAAAGGCTCGTGCCTCTGGGGAAGGGGGAAGCATCCCTTGGCCGACGTCCCCAGCCGCCCCCCCCGCAGCCTGTGCGCTGCAGCACCGAGCGATACCGGCTGGCCGTGCTCCTTCATCCCCAGCCCTTGGAGCGGTCCAGGGCAGCCTCGTGCTATGTGGATGGATGCGAAGCTGAGCCTTCGCTTTGTCCTGGCTCCAGCAATGCAAACAGTGGCCGGTATGGTGAGCATACACCCATCGCTTTCTGCTTAAGCTCTCAGGTAAAGGTTACCTTAGCATCCAGGCTGAAAAAAATCAATGGCTGATACAGCATGAGACTCAGAAAGACAACATACATCTATCACTTAGGGATTCGATGGGCTTAGAATAGTCTTGTCAACAAATGATTGTTTAAACAGAATATCTCAACTGTTTATGGCACCCTTAATCCATACATCTAAGCACCACTGTAACATGTCGTGAGCATGGATTGCTCTGTAAAAACCTCTGTTGTTAGGTCTGGCGCTGCAGAACACTTAAGCATGTGCTTAAGTCTCTTAGACTTCAAATTAATCATGTACTTAAGTGTTTTGCTCGACTAGGCCTGGCTTAAGAACAGGGAAATACCTGTCATTATGTTAATGGATGAAGTTTTTGTTTCCTGCCCTTCATTTATGTAGCATATCAAGGGCTAAATGCACACACGTGTGCTCTGCACATCGAGTCTTCTGGCTGATTTATCTAGCCGGTGCACAAACAGACCCAGTGTCACCTGGCCGTGGAGGTTATTTCGTAGCTCTTCCTTCTCCCCTGGGTACTGGAGTCCTTGATGTGGCATTTGAGGGAGGCTTTGGGCCAGCGGAGCCAGTGGTGGCGGGTGAAAACCCCCCAGGGGCTGTGAGTTAAATGATGCAAAGGGAAAGAGGAGAGGAGCAGACGGAGAAGGCCGCAAAAAAGAGAAGGAAGAGCAAAAAGAGGCTGGAAAAACATCACAGAGCCAGAGCAACGGTTACGATATCCACGAGGACCTGAGCAGGGAAAGCAAGGTGCCAGCTCCAACCAGCCTGGAGACCTTCTGGTGGAGACCTGCAGCCCCGGCAGAGCCGCAGCACGGACCAAAGCCTGGCAGCACGGACCAAAGCCTGGCAACGCGGGCCCGCGGGGAGCAGCTGGAGCTGGAGCTGCAGCCTGGAGCACCGGTGTCCCCCTGGTCCCTGCACGGGCGGCTTGGCCCTGACCCGGGGAGCAAATCCCAACATCATCATCCTCTTCTTGCGCCCGTCACCTGCTCAGGCTGGCTCTGAGGTCTCTGGGGTGCGGGAGATCTCTTGCTGTGGGCTCCGCTCTCAACGTTTGTCTCATGTTAATTATACAACAAGTTTAAGTGTGTGGGGAAGGGGGAGCTTCTGTTGCCTCCCCCAAAAAACTGCAGCTTCAAAGTGAATTTGAAAAGAGACTTTCAGGTGTTTGGAGGCTTGGAAGGGGACAGGGGCGTATGAAAACCCAGGACCTGCAGAACAAAAAATACAGTGAGAAGGAAGAGAGAGCGAAAGAAATAAAGGAGCATTAAAGCACATATCAATATTTCTCCTCAAAATGTAGAATGCATTTTCTTTTCTGAAAAATTAATAACCTCACTTTGTCAATGGACTTTCTCCCCCTCCCCACCTTCCCTCCCTCCCGCTCGCCTCCCCTCCTCTTCCTCCCTCTCCTTGTTTGCAGAAGATGTTCAATGGAAAACAAGCAGAGAATAAAAAAAGCCGGTTAATCCTCAGCAATTCCAGACTGGAGCTTTTTAACAGCCTCTCAGGGTTCATCTCCCAGCCGCGCAATCTCTGCAGAGAAGGGGAACCCTCCCCGCTGGCTGCTGCCTGGCTCCTGGCTCCGGTTCAGCCGTGCATCTTCAGCCAGTGCAATGCCCGGCGTGCTGCGATCAGGCAAATCAAAGTGCACGGCCTGAATTCCCCGGGAAGGTGTCCCTGCGCAACCTCGGGGCAGTCCGAAGGAGGTTGTGGGGAGAGAGGGGGTAATCGCCGAATGGATTTGAGGACTCGGCCCACGTGCTCCAGCGAGACTCAGCCAGATGCCTGCAAGGGCCAAGCGCCTGGGTGCATGGGATGCTGAAGCTTATACCTACATTTAATCTCCACCTTAAAGCCAAGCAGCTAGGTAAATGATGCACCCCCTGAGCAGTCTTGCTGGAAGGGACTGGGGTAAGTCCTTCCCGAGATGCCACCTCCCTCTCTTCCTGCCAAACCCGTGCCCCAAGCTCAAAGCCCGAGCCCAGGGAGACCCTCGCCACCCCCCCGTGAAACCTGGCCTGGCTGGAGACAGCGGCTGGGCCCCTTCTTGCGGGACCTTCCTTAGGGCTCCCTGAGCAGCCGGCAGAGACGCCGGCAAGAATCCCTATTCCAGCACGCTCTTAACTTCAGCGGGTTATGCAATGCCCTTGATGCCAGCGCGGTGCCTGGAAGACCGGGGGAGGCTGGGGCAGGGGTGGCCGCAGTCCTGCCCCCCACCGTGGGGACACCGCAAGGGGCTCGAGCTGGGGATCAAACCCGCTCCCCATCGTGCTGGCATCCAACGGCTCTTGAAGGCAGAGCTGTTCGGAGGCTGCCGGACCCGGAGAGCCGGGGAGAGGCAGTCGGGAGAGCAAAGGAGCATCCGCCCCGCCAGGATGCTGTGGCTCAGGATCAAACCCGGAGGTTTCTGTGGCGGTGAAGACCAGGAATATTCTCCCGAGATGCTGCTCAGCTCTCGGGGCCAGTGGAGAGCTTGTCAAATATTGAGCAGGCACGTCAATGTTGCAAGCTCTAAGTGAAAGCAAAAATCAGTTAATGGTCTTCCCGAGCCGTCCTCTTGGCTTGGGGAGTCCTTGCAGAACCTGGGGCGGACGATTTGCAAGGGGTTGATGCGCTGCTTAGTAAAGTGATCATTCAGCAGCCATTAACATGTGTATAAAACAAAATATCCAAAAAATCCCAGTGGGAAGAGGAAAAGCACTGCCCCAATTCGAGGAAGTGGTGCTATTCATCAGAGCCCGTAAGTACCCGCTTAACCTCCCCTGGGAATTTGGAGAAGAGTTTTGGGACCTGACAGGATGATGGGTTCCTCCTTTATGTGGATTTTAATTTCTTCAATTAGGAAAAAAAGCAAGAAATTGAAAAAAAAATATCAAAACCATTACAGACATTATCAATCAAAGCAGCTGGTTTTGACAAGCTTTAAAGTTGTAGCTAAATTTAAGCTTGGGCGTTTTTTCAAATTTCCTTTTAGTGTAAATTAATCATGATTTTAAAACAAAAATAAAATCACACAGGGCTGGAAGAGGAAAATTATTCTTTTGGAAAACGCTGAAACGGGACAATCTGATGACTCCCACTCTTTTCATGTGGCCAATGAAATGTTTGAAAAGGGAGATTTAATGAAACAGCTGGCTCCTTTGGGAAAAGGATTCTTTTTGATGAAGTGACATTTTTCTGATTTGCAAAACTTTTGGAGTATCCCTGATCTCTGCTCGATGGGGAAGGGCTTCACATGCTCCCAGGAACGGAGCCCTACGCTGACAGGGCTCTCAAGCTGTCATCCCTCTCCTCCAAGCTTTGTGTCCTGCCTTCCTCCAGGTGAAAAACCAGTGTAGGACAAGAAAATTCCAAAAGGCAATTTGCAGAGGAGGAGAAAATTGTTGCACCAGAGTCAGGGCAACTCTTCATGGCAAAGGACTTGGCCCCTTTCGTCACCCTGTGGCAGGATGGGGCCCGCAGCTGAAATTCCGCCCTACCTGGATGCCTGCATGTAAAGCCTGAGCGAGAGCTCATAACGGCGCCTGCCTTGGCCTGAGTTATGTTCAGCTCTTCTAGCTGAGATGAAACTGCTGGGATTTTTAATTTACATTAAGATAATAATATATCTTGAATGATACTAATATATCTTTAAAATAGGATAATAATGTACACGTCCTCTGATGCTTCTTCCTTTGGCTGAAGGATGCAAGGTCAGATGAGGGTCCGTCAACCTGCACACGGTATCTGGGGGGTCAGATCAAAGACCTAGCCTGGTTTCTTGTCTCCGTTGGTGAGCCGTAGTCTACCCAGATGCAATGCAGATACTCGTTGACTCACCTTTCCATCAGGAATGGGTTAGTGAGCTTCTCCACTGCAGGTTGATCCTGAACTGTTATGACGGAAAGCCCCAGAGTCATGTGTTGAACCCAAAAATTAAGCAAAGAGGTGACCCAGAGTACACCTGACCCAGCGATAATATGGGCATACCAGTGTGGGGGACCCTGAGATGAACTGGAGTCAAACAGGCTGCGCTGAGGACTGAGGGTTGGGACCAGAGGTCCATATTTGCTGAGCAAGCACCAGGCTCATGTTTTCTGTCTGGGAAGCATCTTTGCATGTGAATTACCTCTTGTGGTAGCTAATAAAAGTGGTTGGCTTCGATGACCCTGGAGAAATGCAGCTTTTCCTGGCTTTTGAGGGAGCTGATCTGCACTTGTGGAAGTGAGGCCGCCTCACATAGGTGCCTCACAAGAGAAAGCATCCACTTGTGAGCACTTGTGGTGTGGTATTAACCCCTCTGTCCTTTGGCCACATGAAGATAATCACAAAATAAGGGTTGTAAAGCTCTTGTACAAAGCCTTTGGGCTCTAGATATGCCATCATCTAGGGACCATAGGAAAAGGCGTCGTTAGAAGACACACACACACACACACACACGAGATGCATGGATCTGCAGTGGGATGGACTGAGAGCAGGATCAATATCTGTACAGTAAATACTCTACAGCACCTGGGAAACAACCCACCTCACCCCTCATCTTCGTCTGATGGAAGAGAAGCAAAGCCTGGGCACCACTTTTAGGATGAGCCGGCAGAGGCTGCAAAGCTGATGCTGTTGGGGAGGCCACGGGAGTGAGAGCTCGGAGGCTTTTGTGGCAGCGAGAATTGCCTAATGAATGGCTCTTTGGAGAGGAGGGATGGACCTTGTCTACACACAAAATTGCAAGCCAAAATTGGTCTTGTGTAGACACTCTTAAATCATTTTAAAGCAGGTTGGTATTGGTTTGTATAATTCGATTCCTTTACCAAAGCGAAGCGAAATCGATGCAAATGGGGTTTACATTGATTTCAGTACATCCGCACAAAGGTTTTGCCCCAGTTTAATGAAATCAGTTTAAAAACACACCTTTAGCTAAACTGGCATAACTTTGTGTCCAGCCAAGGTGAGAGAGAGAGGGAGAAGGAAAGGAGGCAGCGTGACCTACCCTAAAAAGAGGCGAGGGAGAAGTGTTTATGAAGTACATGTGCAGGCAGCGAAGCCCCCGTTTGCGCAGGCTGCAGTGGCGCAAAGTGATAAGGAATGGGTCAATATAGTTTTCGCAAAGATTTTTTTTTTTTTTTTAAAGAAAGGTTAAATGTGAGGTGATATCGATTTCCCTTTTCTCCCCGTCCCTCCTCTTGCCAAACCCCCCCACCCCACCCCCCCCGGCCCCTTCCCCTCCTCCCTGCCCTTTCCCCACCTCCCCACGGCCCGGAGCCATCCTTGGAGGAGGAATTGCAGCCCAAAGTGGCCAAGTGACCAGGGAGGACCACGGCGCCCGGCCGCGGCGCTGACCAATGGCCGCCCAAAGGAGCCCCCGTTGCTTAGCAACCCGCTGCAGAGAGAGAGGCAGAGAGCGCAAAAAGATGGATTTTCAGATTGCAGCAGCCAAGCAGATCAATTCTGCAACATGGGCTACAGTGGCCAAGCGGAATCTCTCTTGCTCCCAGCAGGTATTGATCCAGCCATGCTATAGGCATTGAATGAGCTCTAATAAGTCCTGAGTAAACAGGAACAAGGACTTAAGTGATAGCCCAGCAGTCAAACATCAACTCCCTTTGTCTTCTTCTTCCTCTTCTTCTTCTTCTTCTTTTTTTTTTTTTAATTGCTGAAGGGTTTGCAAGAAAAGGACAATAAACTTTATTGATAGAAAAATAAAGAGTCAGAATATCACTTCGTTCGCAGCCTGGGAGGGTTTGGAGGGGAAAAGTCCCTGCCTCAAAAATCCAGGTTGGCTTTGCAGAGTGGTGACCCATGGACACACGTAGGGAACGTGGCTCCCAGCTTCCCTGAGCTTCCCTGAGCATGTCCAAGACTCAATGACAAGGTCCTTCAAAGTGAGTTTGGCCAGGGACAGGCTCAGGAGGGAGTCCAGAGCTGCCCATTTGAAGCAGACAGGGAGGCGAGCACGTTCAGGAGTTTGGACTCAGGTGATTAGTCTCCTTCAGATCTCCAGGGGAGGAAAGGGGAGATTAAACCTCCTTGCAGGGAAATGAAACCCAGGCCAGCCTTCAGGAAGGGGCTGGGAGCAGTGAAATTCCCCCTTTGTAGGTGCCAGGGCAGGCAGCAAAGCTGGGTCTGAATGCCGCAGAGCCTAAAGGACACGTCCAGAGTTGCAGGACGCTCAGGAAGAGGAAAGGAGCAGACTTGGCCTTGGTTGTGAGAGGGGCTTTGTGTGCTGCAGGGAGATGCCAAGGCTGAGAGCAGAACCAGGCAAGGAGTCTGGACTGATCCGGGACTCTGATGTCAAAGAAGGGGACACAGGATGGCGTTTGGGGGGACATAAACAAGCTTGAGGGACCTGCTTTTGTGGAAAGTGTGTGGCTGAGACCAAGGAAGAGCCCAAATAAGCTCAGCTGACAAAGACTTGACTTGATGGGTCCCAGACACTCAGACAGGGCCAGGCTTGTGCAAAAACCTCCATTGCCTGGGGTTTTCCAGCTGCCTTCTACTCAGGGGCTGCAGCGACCAGCCCATTGCAGGCCAAGAGCCTGGAAAACAAACACCCCGTGGCCATGTCAAAACCCGCTGCACTGTCCCTGTCCCCGTCCCTGTCCCCGTCCCTGTCCCTGTCCCCCCTCCACCCCTCCATGTGTGGCTTCTTTGCTCCCTGGTCCATCCCTATGCCTCCTCCTGCAGCATCTCCAACCCCTCTTCCTTCCCCAGCCTTCCCCTCCCTGCAGCAAGGAGGCCCGTGGGCTCAGGACCCTCCAGCTATTGCTCCCCACGTCTCAGCTTTACCCGTTCTCTCCTCGATTTTCTAAACGTCCTAAATTTCTACCTCCAGCTCCGTGCACGGTGAAGCCTCCAGCCACCGCCATATGTATAACCACTGAATAACCACTGTGGTCGGTGCAGTTAAATCCCCGGCAGGAAGGACAAGGATCCCATCCAAAGGGCTGGATGCCGCTCTCTGTTGCATCGCTGGCAATTCCCAAGCGACACCGATTAAATAACTGGAGCTGCTCCAGATTTATGCCCGTGTAACCAAGATCACAGGCCAGGTCTGCCTCCAGCGATTAGGGGACTGGGGAAACGAGAGCTCTTTGCTTGCACTCTGAGTTCTCTCAACCCACATTTCAGCAGCCTTCGTCATAACAGGGCCGATAATTAATTGATCCGATATTAAGGTGGCTGGCTCCTGTGCTCGCCCGAGCTCCCTGCCGCAGTTTAACACCAGTTAAATCAAGTGAGTCCTTGAATCTTTAACGTGATCCCACGGTGAGAGGGAGCAAAAGGGAGATGGGCACCTCCGTGCAGACACACAAGCGTGTGGGTGCACGTGCGTGTGTTTGCGAGTGTGCGCATGTGTGTCTCGATTACTCCGGAGGCGGGAGGAGGAGAAAATAGACAAGCACTGGCCCATCCCCAAAGATATTTGCTGTTTTCCAAGAAGAGAGAAGATGTAGCCTCTTTTTCTGAAGGTTTCTGCATTTCAAAGTAATATCAGAAGGGCTTGAAGCTTAATCTTCGTTACCCAGGAGGCTGTAGGAATCAGGCAAAAGGAGGAAAAAAATTGAATCGATACGGCAGTATGAATTTATTCCCAGGGGGGTCCGAGGCACCAATATTTTCTCTCCCCTCCGTTAAAGAGATAGCACCAGCCCGATGCAGAGGCCCCTCACATGTTCATCACAGGAGTTGTGCCACGGCAGTGGGTATGATGACACGGGGGATAAAAATCATGGGAGGTTAAATGGTATCACCCGGAGAGCTGGAAGGAAAACTCCCGACTGTAGCAAATGACTTCTTTGATTTGCCAGTGGCTTCCTGCATCCCTTGGCTCTGCGTGATGCTGGCAGTCGGGGATGCAGGGAGAGGGGCAGGGATGATGCAGGGAAGAGGGGCTGGGATGCTGAGCAGGTCCCAGGGCTGCTGAGCTGGAGATGGGGGAGGACCAAAATACCCGCAGTCCCCGTGGTGCTGGTATTCACCCAAGCTGGGTGCCCCGTAGCTGAGCCTCAGCACCCTTTGTGGGGGAACGATAACTGCAGAAGGGACTCATCCCGACTACAGATCCAGGCTGAAGGCACTGGGATGCAGGGTTCTGGGAAGATCCTGGTCAAGTTGAACATTAAACCCTTCACCCCGAGGAGCCCACCCTGGGCAGGAGCCCACAGGGGCCCCCACCAGCACCCGGGGCTCAGCGCGGCCAAGCAGGGGAGTCTCCAACTGCTCAGTGCTCCCGTCCTGCCCACCAGAGCCGTGTCTTTGGGCTTGTGACCCAGCCCCAGACATACCAAGAGAGGAAAACAGAAACACAGCAGTTGGTCTGCACACCAAAACCAGCTGAAGTTTCACTCCGTCACCCGCCAGCAGGAGTGTGAAGCCCTCAGTGTCCCACGGGACGTGGGTCTCCTCTCCCAGCATAAGCAAAGATGGTGGAGGGGGAGACCAGTGGGGTCCCAGCTCTCGCCTTGCTCCTCTGCCGCAGGTTATTGCCCTTCAGCAATGGCATGGGGAGATGCTGACCCTCCAGGGCCAGCCTGACTGTGGTCCCTGTTGGTGGCTGCTCTGCTGTGGGCTTCTTCTCCCCGAGCTCTGGCTTTGACCAAGGTCTCCTGGGGAGGAGCAGCATGGAAACACCAAGGATGCACGGTGAAACTTGCCTTCCCACCCTGGAAAAAGCTACTTCTGCAGCCACAGGAGAGGGCTGCATCCTTCCCTCCATGCTGCCAGAGCCTAGCCAGTACCTCCCTGTTCATACTGGGAGAAAAAACCCCTCCTTTTCACTCGTGCCACTCAAAGCTCAGGCTTTTCCTTCACAAGCCAAATTTAGGGAAGCCTCAGGGGCTGCATCACCGTCACATTTTAAATCCATCAAACCCGGCACAGCTGGGGGAGCTGCGGCTTGGAGCTAAGTTGCATTTGGTGAGTTTTGGGGAGGGCGGCAGGGCCAGGGGCTGTGCAAACAGCGCGGGGGGTATTTATGGCCTCTTGCTGCACGGCTCTAAGCAGAGCTATCAGCTTCCCACCACAATGCGCCCAATCGTTTGAAATTTAAAACAAAATGTAAAACAAGGAATAATGGTAACAAAAAAGGCTTAATTAATTGAAGTAAATTGCATCACAATAGTGATTTCTCAGTAACACGGCTAAGTGCCCCATTATTCTGATTTCACTCAGTATTCATGGATACTAAATAAATCACAGGCCCTCCACTTACAGCCTGCTGCAGAGGGGCAGGGGGATGGGGGTCCTGCCATCTCCTCGGTCTATATGTCGATAACCCCAGCACTTCCCGAGTGTCCACCTTAAATGGCAGCCAGAAAAATTACCGTCAAAATAAATTAATTGTCCAGCGGTTTGTGTTTTTTTTTTTCTCCTTTTTTTTTTTTTTTTAACCTTTGCAAAAATTTCCCCTGGAGATTCACCAGGAAGCTTTTTCCCCGCTTGTTTCCCCTCAGAGCTGCCCTGGTCTGTTTATCAATATCCTATTAATACCAGTTTATTTGAAATCATTTATTTTCCCACTGCTTGGGCAGCCCGGCTGCCCCCAGAAGTGATCGGTTTGGCTCAGCTCGGCACCATAGCCCCATGGCTGGCAGCTCCTTGGGCGTTATTTGGCAACGGTTTGTTGGAAGGGATAGGTGAGCTGGCACCCGGTGCCCGAGACCGTGGTGAGGGCCAGGGACAGCCTACAGACTGGGTCGAGGAGCACACATGGGAGCTCAGCAAGCATTTGCTCGTGGCTTTGCTCTTTCCGCCCGTGTCCATGCTTCATCCAGGGCCGATACTGCTCCAGGAGCAGATTGGAGCCCTGCTAAGTGCCAGCCCGGAGCAGCTTGGAGCTGACAAACCGCTGTTTCGGGTGGTTTGATGAGATGCCAAGCTGGAAGGACGGCCTTAAAGCTGAGGCGAGGAGGAGGATGCTGGACCGTGGCCCTGCAGGCACATCCCCTCGATGCCTGGAGCGGGATCCCGCATCCTGGCATCCCCAGCGCGGACCCCGTCGGGGCACCGGCAGCGGCTTTGTTCTCCTGCCCTCGCTAATCAAGCCGGGTTGGGAAGCGCTGCTGGATGTACCAAGCATGTGCAGCTCAGAGGCATCTCCTTCAGGAGCCTAATGATGGAAAAATACCTATTAGGTGCCGCAGACCCGACCCTCCTCCCCGCCGGAGCAGGGCTTGGTACGGCCAAGCATTGATTTCGATAGCAAGTCAATGGAAATCAGCAGCGGGAAGGCACGGGGCGGGTGCGCAGACCCTGCAACAAAGAGGCTTCGTCAGCCCGCGGCTCAGTGGGATCCCACCCCGGGATCCGCTCTCAGGATCTCATCAGGGTCCCTCGCTGCTGCGAGGTGCCCAGGGACCCTGGCGGCTGTGTCCCCTCTCTGCCGCAGACGGCTGCACGGAGGAGGTGACGTTATGCAGCCGGTGCCGCGTTGTTAGCGCTCGGGCACGGTGAGAGAGGGACGTTGGCTTTTCTCTCTCTCCTCTTCTCAAAAGCAACGTCCCCTCTTTCCTCTCAAGCATCCCCTGAACCCCCAAATCTTACCCACGGCCAGGCCAGCCATCTCACCACTGTGCAATTCCTACGGAGCGGCTGCTGCTGCAAGGGGCCCAGGAATCGATTAATCAATCGCAATCAAGATCCCAGGGTGTAATCATAATTAATGTTCAGCCCTGATTGATCATGTCACAGTTTTGCCATGTTCACGTGAGCTGGGATGATAAAACTGCCTGTTTAATGGTGCTTTTGCAGATCCCTTCCCGTTCCCAGCCCTCCTTGGCTGTCCCCTCTCCTGCAGGAGGGACAGAGGTGACCCCCCAGGAGACTCAAGGAGCCATTTGGGGAGGGGGACAGCATGGCGGGGCCTCGGGGGGGGGGCTGGCTCCGCCGGGAGCAGGCAGTCACAGGGTGTTTGTGCACAGGGTGGGTGACAGCAGTGCTCTGGGTGGGCACCCTTGCAATGATGAAGGGCATCAGGATGATACCCATCAGGTGGGCGTCACCACCGGGCGGGTGTCACCACTGGGTGCCGCAGGCAGGACTGAAGGGAGTCAGTGGTCCCTTCCCCAACTCTTTGTTCCTGGGAGCAGCCCCCCCACTGCGCAGCTCTCTGTCCAGCCAAAATCACCCGAGCCGGCAGATGCTGGCTGGGAGCCCTCTGAATGTCACAAACACAGAGTAACTAGACTTGGATCAATCCATCAATGCGCAGCGGTGGTTAAATAGTGCTGTGCTCACCTCCCTCCAATTAAACTATCATTTCTGATAGATCCCTTTGTGTCTCCGTCTCCCCGCCGGGCCGCTCTGGCCGAGGGTGATGGCAGTGGCTCGGAGGGTGCTCCCTTCTCCTGCCGCAGCCAGATCGACGCTGGCCCACGGGCACGGTGTGTCAGAGGGATGCGGAGGTTCTTTCACGGCCCGTCCTGTGTGGAGCCCGGGAGCCCGGGAGAGGATGAGCACCTGTAGTTTCATCCCGAGGTGCAGATGGGAGCGGTGGGGAAGCAGACGGCTGCGCTACCGGCGCGTTTCTCCTGCATCTCACGGCTGTGCTGCTTGGTGATCCCTGCCCGTGGCTGCGGCAGCGGGACCAACCCCGCTCCCCGAGCTGCTGGATGCTCTTTGCTTTCCACCCACCTGGGGAGCAGGGAACCCATGCCGGAGCTGGCACCGGCTCCAAACCCTGACTCCCTTTGCAGGTTGGGTGCTTCCTCAGCACCCTCTCGGATCAGCTGGGGAAATGCAGCGGCTGGGGCTCAGCTCGGTTGTGAGTCTGGTCCCTCTGGTCCTGCCGGAGATTCAGGCTATGGCTCAGCCCCATCTGAGCCCCCTGGAAAGCAGAGAGCCCCCCGGAAAGCACAGAGCCCCCCGCTGTCATGCAGACCTTTGTCCTTAGCCTTGCACTAGCAGCTTGGCAGAGCTTCTCACTGAGATGCCAAAATTTCTCCTCCTTTCTCCCTTCTGAGGAGCCACGCAGGGGGTGCGCGGCTGGGGGGGGGGGTTTCTCGCCAGGGGCTGTTCTGCGGGGTGCGGGAAGTTGGGGAGCGCCCAGGGAGCGCAGCGGCAGCAGGGCCTGGCGGGAACCCATGAAGCAGAGCCGGGTATTGATTTCCCATCGATCCCATGCAACCACATTCTGCAGCGGCTGCTGTCCTACATTTCAATCCCACACCTTCGTCTCTGACTTTAATGGGCTTCATCACAGCCCAAAGCTTTATTTAACCAAACGGGGAGGGAGGCAGCAGGCGGCTGCCAGAAATCAGAGCGACCTGGCCCCCGAGGTCTGCCCGGGCATAGCCTTATCCTCTGGATCCCTCCCAGCTGCAGGGAGCAGTGGACAGGCTCCCCGGGGTATTTTGGGGGATGCAGATGCACCCACGCACCCCCAGTCCTGCAGGTCCCAGCCCCGACGGGAGAGTGCTGCGGGTGTCGGTGATAGCACCCGGCTCTCCAGCAGCTCTTCCACCTCGAGGTCTCTCTCCACCCCATCCTTGCTGTACCTGCACATCTCCATCTCCCAGACAAAGGGCTTCCACTGCTGCCGGAAGGGCAAAATTAAGCTCCACCTTAACGGGGATCTGCATAATTATGTGTGTGTGTGGAAGCGCTGCGCACCCACCCACCACCCACCCCCAGATGTGAGGTTACAGACAACACGTACACACCCACGACAACTGGAAGATGAATATGGAGGAGCTGGATCCAGCTGAGGACGCCTGCGTCTTCCTTGGGCGTTCCTCGAGCATCCATCACGGCGGCAGGCAGCCCTGGCACCCGCGTGGCCCCGTCCAGCTGGGCCGTAAGCGATCCTGATTTATCCTCCGCACCCCTCCCTCCCAATCGCATTTTTAAGCCTCCCTGGACCGCGGCCCTGTCGCTCGGATGAAAGAAGAGGCGATCGCCCTTTTATGTTTAAAGCACTGCCCCCGCGCACACGGCTGGGGCCCCCGGGCTGCCGGTGCGTGGCGGGGGGAGTCCTTCAATCGGTTCATAGCAGATCGATGTTAGGGCAATCCGAAATGTTGGGGGCCAGCTCCTGCGGGCAGCCTAGGGGACGGGCAGCAGGGAGGCAGTGCAGGCAGAGGAGAGAAATACAGAGAGAAGCAGCTGGGGACAGGGTCACCCCCGGGAGCGTGAATAGAGAGGGCAGGCGCTTCAGTACGGCCGTGCTGAACCCTCTTGGACAAGAATCCTAAGAGATGGGAGAAGGAACCCGTGGCAAGGAGGGATGGTTGGTGCTCAAGACCTGCTCAGGCAGGTGGTCCTGGTAGAGGCAGGGCAGTGTTCTTACCCTTCCTCCTCCTTCCTTTCCAGGTTTTCCTGGACTGTGTGGGTGGCAGGCACTGACACACCAGCTCCAGCTGGTGACTTCCCCCAGCACTCTTCCAGCAACCCAAAAATGCCTCCCCAGAGGCTGCCAGTAGCTCAGGTAAGCCACAACTGGGGGCAGGAAGAGATGGAGGACCTGGGAGCAGGAGGGATGGAGGATCTGGGAGCAGGAGGGACGGAGGACCTGGGAGCAGGAGGGACGGAGGACCTGGGAGCAGGAGGGACGGAGGACCTGGGAGCGGGAGAGATGGAGGACCTTGGAGCGGGAGAGATGGAGGACCTGAGAGCAGGAGGGACGGAGGACCTGGGAGCAGGAGGGATGGAGGACCTGGGAGCGGAAGAGATGGAGGACCTGGGAGCGGGAGGGACGGAGGACCTCGGCACTGGGAAGTGCCTAGGAAGACCTCAGGCTTTCCCTGCAGCAACAGGCTCACAGCCCAGCTCCACTGGCCCCTTTCAGGTCTCATCTCAAGAAGTCTTTTAGTGCCAATTTCAATGGGAGAAGCTCGAAGCCAATGTCAGCCTCTTCCAAAGAGCCCTCACTGCCATCCCATCCTCCCCCTGTTCCAAGGCAGCTCGGGGGGGGCTGGAGGGACCTCGCTGCAGAGCTGGCTTAGCATCTTCCAGCCCATGCGCCTGCTCTCTCCCTGGGGCAGAATATGGATGCTGTGTTTATTTTTGATTTATGCCAAGCCGAAAAAGAAATACGTTTTCTTCAATTATTAATCAGCGAGGTGTGAGAGGGGGACACGAGCTGGAAATTAACTCCGTGACCTTTCAGGGGTGGGTTTTTACCTCCCTGCCTCCCTCCGTTCTCGAGCCCAGCGCGTTTTACCAGTCTTCTCAGCAGAAATGGGGCTGCTCCTGTGAACAAGCTCCCAGCAGACATCCCTAAGGCTGCTGAGGGTGTTCAGATGATGGGGACAGCGTTCGATGCAGGTGCCCCAGCCCAGGCTATTTGGGTATCCAAAGCTGTCCTGGCCCCATGGGTGTGTGGTCACACCCCCCTATGCCTGAGCCCGAAGGGTCTCTCTGATGCCAGCCCACCTTCCCTGCTCTGCTCTGTCCCACCACACCTTTCTGGATGCCTCTGGGTATCTGACTGCCCCTTGGACCTGCACAGGTCCTTGGCCAGGATAGGACACCCCAACCCCATATCTGCTCCTACACAGTCACTGTCCTATAGAGAGACGTGGGCCCTCCGAGGAGCAGGAGTGGGTGCCCCACAGCTCCCCACGCTCACCTGGGTGCCCTCAGTGGGCTCCAAGCCAGGATGGAGGCCACACTTACCTCTGCCTCCTTTGGCTCTTGGCTACTGCTCTTGGCATTGGATGGACACCCAGTTTTAGGCATCTAAGGAGGCTTTGGCTGGACAGGAGAGAGGAGGCTTTTTGGACTGCTCTTCCACCCTTCTGCCTCAACCCCCCCTGAGCCAAAATGCGAGGCTGAAGCTCAACCTGCCTCCCGCAGAAGGGCTGAGAGGCCCTGAGGCCAGCAGGAGAACGCAAAGTTGGCCTTGGGATGTTGGAGCATCTCCGGCGCAGGCGTGCTCTCGCCTCCCTGCCGCCTCCTCTGCCTCTCCCTCCCTTCCCGAAAGCAGCACTGCGGCAGCACACACCAGCAAACTGATCAAGGCGAAAGGACTGATCAATAGGTGTATTGAGCACTTTTCAAGGTACGGTGATTTTTGCGGATTCAGTGCTAACCTCATGCCAGAGCCCCGAACTACCTCCTCTCCCCCAGCACCATCACCCCCAACACCAGTTGTGCTGCCCCCTCCCAACATGTGTCCTGGCCACCCCCTCCGGGCTGGCAGGAGCACCCAGCCTGCTCCCAGGAGGAAGCAGAGACCTTGCAGGCTCAAGTCACTGGTGGCACTTTCAGCTGGAGGGAGAGGGTAGAGTTAGCAGCTCCTGGGGGCATTTCTTCACGGTGGGTTCATACCGCAGTCTTGGGGACCACCTTGCTCTGGGACAACTCGTGGGGTTCAGAGACTCTTAGAGAGGCACATCCGAGCTGTGAGATTCCCAGGGATGGGGATGGATGAGCTGGGGGTCATCGTGATGGTGGGAAGAGGAGGGCTGAGGACAACTGTTTGTAGCTCATGGGGCTGAACCGAATGCAATGGTGGGAGTGGGGAACCCTCCAGCAGCCCATCCTTCCCAGCAGTGCTTGGATGGAAAGGGCAGGATGAGCAAGGACCTACCCCACGCTCGGTGGCATTGCAGGAGATCTGGCTGGAAGGGACCTCTGGAGGTCCTCAGCCCTGCCTGAGTGCTCCTGGGATGCAGCTCCCAGGAGAAAGCCATGGGATGCGCTCCTGGCTCGGCCGGGCTGGCCGAGGGCTGGCTCGACATCGCCTGCACTGAGGTTTTGATGGAAAAAGATCTTTGCATTTAGCATCCTCCAGCTTGCTGACAGCCCGCGAGGGGAGGGATCGGGAAGGCAGCTAGCCCAGAGCGGCTGATAAGGTGCTTGGAAAGATAACACAGAAATTAAACAGAACTTCATGTTAAGAGCTGCTGCTTTAAACATGTCCCAACCCCTTCGCTACCGAGGCATGAATAGATATTACACCTTGCAAGGTAAAAATAGCACATTTAATGAAGCTGGGAAAAACGTCAATTGTGTTTTGTTGGAATTGCAGAGACTTCATTTCCACGTTCCCCATGAAAATGCTTCGGTGTTGGAAGAGATATGAAAGCCCCACATGTTGATTTGCAAAACATGCTTTAAGCAAGAAAACCAGCAGAAACCAAACAAAAAATTAATGTTGTTCTGCACCCCCAGGTTTGACCTTTATCGCTCTCACACAGCTCAAGTTTTCAGATTTTGGTCACCTAGGAAAAAAAAAATACTGTATATTAATCCTGCTGAATCTTTAATAGAAATTTGCCATCTGAACAGAATTCTGCTCCAAAATTGAGGGCGTTTGGGAATGAATGGTGGAGGGGACTGAAGACCGGCCGGGGCTGCTTCCCTGTGCCCGGGGACACGTGCTGCTCTGGGAGGTACAAATGCATTTCGAGGGGAAGGGATGGACTGTTTGCCTCTCCGATGCTGCCTTTAATTTAGGAGAAGGGAAATGTCTGTATCTGGAGAGGAAGGAAATGTCTTTGCTCACTTTAACCTGGAGGGAAGGATGTGTCCTGGCCCCCATCCCAATGCCACTCCGGGAGGACGGTGCCGGTATGGATTTTCGAGGGAGGAGAGCAGTGGGGAGGGCGAGGGATGCTACCTAATGCCATTTCATTTCACTTAGCAGCACTCTGCTCGCGTGGTCTCCAATACACCCATCCGTCACGCTCCTCGTTAGGGAAAATCTATTTTAAAAATCTCTAATTTTTATTTTAAAGTCTAATAGAGCTCGGTGGTAATTTTCACTTTAAATAACGATTACGTGCTTCGAAGTACAAGGTGTGCCTGGGCTCCGGACGAGTACCCCTGCCAGCGGCGAGGAGTGGTCCCTGGCTGCTCTCTTCACTCCGGGCAGGACCCAAGTGACAGTGCTTGGTGCTCCACAAGTGCAATTCCTATTTGCACCCTTTATGTCAGTCCTTTTTCTATTTAGAAGGACGGGTTTGGGGCAAACGTTTTATTTGGAAGTGCCGATGCCAGGCCTGATGCAGCTCTTAAGCAGAGACGGTGACACGAGCTGCATCGCCGCTTGCAGAGGGGCTTTGCTAAAGGAGCATCTCTGAAACCCAGCGTGCGATGCGGCACCTCCCAGGCAGAGCCAAAGGGCTCCTGAGAGCACCCTGAGAAAAAATGATGCGAGATAAAAGGGGCTCAGCCCCTAAGGTTTCTGACCCTACTGCCCACCTCCTCTCACCTCCCCTGCCCTCTCCTGCTCTCTGCCCCTGCCATTTCCCGTCTCTCTGACTCCAAACCCTGACCCAAGAGTCACCGTTGTGCACCCTGGAGAAGCCCGGCTGGCTCCGCAGAGTGTGTGTCCCTGGCAAAGCCCTCTGCTGAAGGGTGGGTTTTCCCACGGGAGCTGCCAGGCTGCTCCATGGGGTGATTGTCCAGTGGATCGGCTGGGGGAATTGTCTCGCTCGGAGCATCGTCTACCCAGCCAGGATCTCCCTGTCTGGCTGGGGAGCTTGCAGTGCCCAAGTAAAACACGTGGCAACGGCCAAGCTCCGCACATTTTTGCTGCAGCCCAGCAAAAGCCCTTGCAGGAACTGGAAGCTTTGCTGGAGAGAGCTTCCTCAGGAGCAGAGCACCCAGGGAGTGGCGGGGAGAGGGCGGCTGTCAGACACCCACCCCGCAACACCGGGGCTGCGCGGAGCTGAGACGGCAACCGGGCTTTCGGCAGGGCTGTACCGTCCTCCCCGCGCACACGAGCTGCTCTGGAGCCTGCCCCTTCCCTCCTCCTCCTCCTTCTGCATCCGCGGAGCCGCTCTCCAGCCCCTCTCCTGCGCATCAATTCGTGACGCAAGGTCTCAGCCCACCGAGCAGGGCTGCTGCGAGCTGGTCGGACCTCCCAGGCAAACAAACTCTCCTCCCTCTCCCCTGCACCCACCAAGCTCCGTCCATCCCCACCCGCCCTGACAGCTGCCATCTCCCCTTTCGCCTGGCCAATACCCAGAGGATGCGCGGGGAGGGACGGGAGAGCACGCCGAGGCCCCGCTAACCCACCCAAGCAACAAGCAGAGAAAGAGATGCAAGGATGGAAAATTCCCCTTCATAATTAATAAATGAAGAATATTGTTGTTAATCGATGTAGCTGTGAAGAGAATATCGATCCCAGCCGCATGCTATTTTTTGTGCGGCTTAGATTTTTACACCTCATTTAGAGGCAGGTCTCTCTAGGGACCTCTTAACACCAAAAGATATTTGCAAGAGTCCAAAGTGAAGGGAAGAAAAGGGGGGAAAAAGATTAATTATTACCAGAGCTGGAGAATTATGTGTGTGTCCCGTTGCGGCCAACTGCAGTACTGATTTGAATATTTGATTAATAGCGAATTATAGCCGCAGTTGATAACTTATCTCCACGCTGGCTATTTAGTAAACAAGTGGGAGCCATTAGAAACATTTTTAATATTAATCCCAGGAAATTATGTTTATGAAGGCAGTGGCTAACCCTTTGCATGCTAGGGCTATGCGAGGAGGATGCTCCGCTCGCTTGCCTCATCCTGTCCTTGGGTGGTTTAAATCTCTGTGCCTCAGTTTTCCTTCTTCAAGATGAATAAATCCTGAGTTGAAAGCGGCATTGGTTAAAGCACTAAGCGAGGAGCTTTCGTTAGCGCCAAACCTTTAATGAACTGCCAAGGAGATGGCTGGGGATAAGCGGTGGGAGCAGCGGGCTCAGGGAGCTGCTGGGGGGGTCCTGCAAGACCTCAGCCCGAGGGTGGGTTTGCTCCAGGAGGGATTTCGTGTTGGTTCATGGCTCCGGGACGACGCAGAGCAGGGAGCTGTGTGTCTCTGTGCCAAACTACACGCGGTGGGGAGATGGCCGCAGCCTTCAGTGCACCTGAAGTGTTAAGAGCAGATCAAAGAGCTGCCGAGAGCGGCGACGTTCCTGCAAACCCGCCGCTGCTGCTGCCTCCCTGGCAAAAACCACATCAAAGGCAGCAAGAGGTCCCTGGGACGTGGCGAGCCGCTCAGGGACAAGACAGCTACGGACCTGCTCGTCCTGGCTTCCAGGATGTGCTCCTCCAGCAAACCATGCCGGGTTCGTGCAGACAATCGGCCGTGCCGTCGGGGCAGAGTCGGAGGGTAAGCACCGGTATGCAGGGCCCGTCGGAGCATGGGATGCACGAAGCCCTGGGAGCTGGGAAAATAAGCTGTGAAACCTCTAGCACTGCAGTTAGCAATCCCTCCTACTGCAAGGCTTTAAGAGAGGGTTGGGGAGGGGAGAAAATAATCCCTAAATAGGAGGAGAGGCTCTGCTGAGCAGGGTGGTGCCAGATCCTGCCCTGTGTGAGTCCTGCCAGTGCCGCCCGCCCAGGGAGGGAACAGAGGAGTTTGGGGTTTGTGGGATGTTCACAGCAGGTTTGTGAATTTGGGTCAAATTTCAGGCAGGGAGGGAGGGAAAAATGTGTGAGAGGGGGGAAAAAAAAAAGATAGAAAATGCCAAATGTTTGGCTTTCCGCTGTCACAAAATGTCCCCCAAAATAAACACAGGGAGAAAGGTCGCCAAAAAGGGGAGGCTGAGCCTGCCTGAGGTGGAATAAACCTCGACATTTAGGCATAATGCAAAGAGAGAACTGGCTGGACTCCGTTGGCAGGAGGGGTGGGATTTCCCCGAGCAAGGCAAGGGGGAAGCAGCAGCCCTCAGCACCGGGGCTGTTATGGGTGGGCACCTGCGCCCCACGGTGTTTGCTGGATGTGAGATGGCAAAGGGTATCCTTGCTCCAAAAAAAACCCCAAGGTACCACTTAGAGGATGGGGAAAATAGTAAAGGGTGCGGGAACGTCTGTAGGGACAGCCATGGGGGATGGAAGAGGATGGGACAAGACCCGCCGGGATGTCCCACCCCTGGCAGGGTGCTCCCAAAATGAGTCTCTGCTCCTCCCGCCCTGGCCCTGCTGCGAGGACAGCTCTGTCACCTCCAGCCACGGGAGCCCTGGGACAGGGGGGACCGGGATGAGCCGTCAAAGCTGGGCTGTGGAAACGGGAGCGGCGTGCCCGGGATGCGCTCCCTCCTCCACACTTCAGCAGGGCTCACGCATCCATCTCCTCCTTCGCCCGTGATAGGCCCTGGTGCTGCAGATCCATGCAGATCAATGCAAAATTAATTAGAGTAATCAACTCAGCTGTACCACAGAGATCATACAGGCAGGGTTTTAGGTGACTAATTGGTGGAAGCTGACAGCCAGTGTCCCTGGTGTCTTAGAGGTATTAACACTTTTTTCTCTGTAGATTAATTACCTTTTTCCACCTTTCACTTGATGGGTCTGTCCATGCCGCGCTGTTTGGGGGGGAGCAGCGATGGAGGCCAGGCCTGAGGAGCATCCCATGGAGTGGGGTGCCTGGATTTGGGAGGGGGCAGGAGCCCGAATTTGCATTGTGGGTGACAGCTTTTGGAGCAGCAGCCTGATTAGGGGAGGGACGGGTGTCCCTGTCCCCCCTGCTGAGCCTCCAGCCCTGTGCCATGGCAAAGTCCCTCTCGTGCATGCATATGGCGCGGGGCGACTCTCCCGCCGTCCCCTTCCCAGCTGATCCGTGACCCCTCCAATGCCGCATTCCCGCCCCTTCTGGCTGGAATCGGGGTTTGACACCACTGGACCATCTTTTGGCAAAGGCTAACGTCCACGCCACGAGTCTGAGGCTATTTCACAGGTCCACGAGGAGGTTAAAAGATGGGTTTCGTCTGCAAATACTGACACGGGGTCCCTGTGATAGAGAGCTAATGAGATATTTGTGCTGCTGGCATCCAAGCTGGGAACAGGGCGGATGCTTTTAGTAGCCAGGGTAATTAATCATCGCCAGTTATCTAGCGCTAGAGATGGGTTCTCCATCACTTGGACTCTTAAGTCGCCACTGGGCATCTTCCTGCTGAGTGTGCCCTGGCTCGGACAGAAATGATGGCGAGAGAGAGAGACGGACATGCAGCGGTCCCTTGTGATGGTCCTGGTGGCCTTCACACCACTGAGCCTGGGGAGCAATGGGGAATCTCCCCTTGGCTTCGACAGATGATAGGTCAAACCACATGTGAGTAACCAAAGATATCTGCTGCCTTAGTGAAACACGTAGAAGGCATCAGTTAGACATGGAGGAAGGAGGCAGAGTCTTCCTCCTGGTCCAGGACTGTCAAGACTGAAAACCCAACGAGTTGAGCCCTTGGGTGGCACTTGTCCCCTCGAATCATGGGAGTGGTGGCAGAGGGGACCTCCACTAGATCAGGTCAGCAGCAGCTTTCCCCAGCCAAATCTTGGGCTTCAGCTGCCCAAAAGTAAGGTGTTAAATCCAGACTGGTCACCCGCATTGATGCCGGCAGAGAAGGATCGCCACCTTCAGAGAGCCATTTGTCCCCTCTGACGGCTGGTGTCCGATAGCCAGGATGAATTGTCCTCTCGAGGAGGCCGCGTCTCCCCATCCAGCCGCCCTGGCCACCTCACTTTCATCCCGCTCAGGTGATGGGAGATAGATCCTGCCATCATTGATCAAGGGCTCAATCTCAGAAGCAGGTTTTATTGGCAGAGAAAACAGAGAGGAGAGTGGAAAGTACAAGTCGGGGAAGCAAAAGCATCCCAGCCCAGTCGGTCCATCTGGGCATGGCAAGACCAGCTCCAGTGAAATGGTGCTGCTTATTTGAACGAGCAGGTAAGTGGAGTCACCAGAAGCTGTTATTTCTGTTATGTGAGCATCCTGAGAGGGGGGGTTATACCCAGGGAGAGTCAGTACCCGCTCCGAGGAGCTCAGCAGCATGGACAGACGGCCACCGCCGGCAAACTGCGGAGCCGGTGGCCAGGTAGTGACTCTGTGGCAGAGCTGACACCTGACTCCAAATCCCAGCAGTGTCAGACTTGCATCGAAACCATACGATTCTGCCTTTTTATCTACTTTTCTTAAAATAAAAAAGCAAAACCCTGTACCTTTCCTGCAAGGGAAAAGGCAACTTTTCCAGGAAAAGTGCCTCCCTTTCTATGTGGCTTCAGGAAGCCTCCTCCAAAAGTCAAACTTCCAGGTGTCCTGGCTTCCCCGGGGAGGGGGTTAAGGGTGATTAAAGGGGTTGTGCAGAGAAGGCAGCACCGTGAAGCCATGTCCCACAGCAGCATGCCTGGTCCCCCCCACCCCAGCGGGACGTGATGGAAATCACTGCCCCAAGACGGGGTAGGCAGAAGGATGCTCATGCCTGACCGTGTTCCCCAGCTTGGTACCCAATTCCTGGTGGCACTGGGTAAGTCACACCACCCCAGTGGGCTCAATACCTCCATAAGACACCGACCCACACCCCACATCAGCTCCGGTGTGCCGAGGAGTGAAGATTCACTCCTGGCTTGTGCCGCGAAGGCTTGTGCAAGTGCAGTGACCCTGCCACCGCCTCCCAAGCAGGCAGAGGGATGAAGGAGGGGGATTATTCGCTACTCAGCTCCAAACACCGAAGCCAGCACTTTAGAGTGCTTTCATCCCTGAAAGCTTCGGCGGGGAAGAAAGGCGAATGGACTGATCCCCCAACAGCACCGTAAGTGCTTTCTTTTTTTAACAAAGCATCAGTGAGGCGGGAGGACGGGAGTGCGGGCTAAGCAGCGTGATGGCCTCCGAGCAAACCCCGCACTGGCGCAAGGCACGACCCCTCCCGCGATGGGTTATCGGGATTTGCCCAACCTTAAAAATAAATCTTCCCCTGTTTCCTTTTATAGGGCCTTTCAAGCTGTATCCCCCAGGTCCTCGTGGAGGGTAATGAACGTGCAACGCATGGCTTAGAGCTGCTTGAATTATTCATTGGGAATAATATTTGTTGCCCTTTTCTTCTCGTGGTGAATCAATGGCAATTTATGGTAGAGGGTCCCCTTTATTGGGGGACCATTCGCTGTGTGGACAGCAGCATTTGCAAAAACCGGGGTATTCGCAACCCTCTCCCTGGGCCTCAGGGCACAGAGATCCTCACCCCAGCCACAGCCACAAGGATTTCACTCATCGTTGGCCAAAGTCAAGCCTGGCCTTGCCTGGGGGTGGCACAGAAGCAGAAGGGAGGATGCTTCGTGGCGGGAGGGATGACTTCAGACCCGCCCAGCAACACCTCAACAGCCGGGGGGAGCATCCCGTGCACGGGGACATTTACGGACACACGTGTTCAGAGGTCACCTGGCAGAGCCCAATGTTATCTGAGATGTCTCTTCACATCCTCGTCGGCTTATTTAGGAAGTTGGGGTTGCCAACCTGAAGCAGGGGCTTAACTTTGTGAGAAAGCTCTTCTAGAGGAATTTAAAGCATGGCGATGCTCCCAGGAAAGCTCCGTACACGGTGCAGCTACTCCAGTGCTTTAGGGTACCACTGAGCAGAAGTCCAAGGAAACTCCTAGGAGAAGACCTGGACCCTCTTCCCAGCTCTGCCGCTGGCTCCGAGGTCTCAGCTTGTGCTTCCTTCAGCCTGGAGTGGGGCAAGTGGAAATCTTATTCCTGCCTCCACGTGGGTATTTAACGCTGCGATGAGTCCTGCATTCCATCCCATCCCATCCCATCCCATCCCATCCCATCCCATCCCATCCCATCCCATCCTATTCCATCCCTGGCATCCCCAGCCCCGGTCTACCCTCAGGTCACCGGAGGAGGAGACGAGGTGGGGGGACCTTCCCTTCCCAGCCCACGCCAGAGTGAATGAAGCCATTTCTTTGCGTGATTCCCAAGAGCTGGATCGTAATTAGAAAATGAAGCTGTGACACAAACGCAGACACAATCTCGGCTCACGAAGCGGGCAGGGGGAGGTGTGGGAGAGCAGGGCGTGTTTTCCAGCTCTGGCATCTGCTGTGTCTGATAAATCCCAACCCTGCAGCTCCGTGAGCTTGCTGCCCTCGGAAGGCGTTTTTCCAAAGGGCAGGGGATGGTTTTGCCCGGCGGGGTTCACACTGCGTGGGTCCACGCCTCCCCTTTGCCTGGCCTGTGTAAGCACAGAGGCCAAATCCTGACTGAGTGGAAATCAGCAGCCCTCCATTGGCTCCTAGGGCCGATTTACACCAGCTGATGAGCTGGAGGGGTGTTTCTAAGAGCTTCTTTTTGAGGGAATTGCAGTTTTAACACAGCTGCCCACTGAGCTGAGCAGTTTTGAAGGGGTTCACCCTTCCTTTCTGCTTTTCCTCCTGCCAAGGATGAGGCCCCCCCCAGCAGCTCTCTGGGCTAACACCAGAGCAGCCGGGTGAAAGCTTCGTGGACAGGTCTCCTTGCAGAGCCACTGAGGAGCTTTGGGAAAAGGCCCTTTCTCAGCCTCTTTTGGGACAGGAAGAGCCTTGCTCGGAGCAGAGGGACCTTGCAAGGTGATCGACTGCGGATGGCTCAGAGCCGGCAGAAGCAACACCCTGGTTTTAGATTCAAAGATCTGAAAGTGGGCTCAGCCACCTGCAAACTGCACCGAAGACAGGGGATTTCAGATCAGCTTTTCCTTCAGCAACATTTCCTGACATGTAAAACTTGGCTTTTGGATCTGAGATTTGGACCTGCATCCCCTCCACCCCAAAAAAAACAGGAGGGCTTCACAAACCTTCATCCCCCAAGCCCCTGCGCTGCCCTCCCAGCTCCTGACATCCAGCAGCGGTGGGGCCGAATCCGGGATCTCATCCTTCATCATCCACCACCTCAAAGCGACGGCAAGGAGGTGGCTCTCGCTTGTCAAAGAGTGGCATGGCGTCATACAAGCAATGGCCTGGGGCTGGCCCGCGGGAAGGAGAAGAGCCCTAATGCAGTTTTGACAACGAGGCCTTCGGTTAAGTGCTCCGCGTGGATATTTTTCCCCCTCTCTATTGTTTATTATTGGAAGTTACAAGTAGCTAAAGACCTCCCCAATTATCCGGGAGCCACTTAAGAGCAATTGAGCACCTGTCACCCACTGAATGGGCTGCATCGCCCTAATGACAGGAGCGGAGAAAAGATGCAGGTCAGCAGTGACGGGGATGCTGGCAATTTACAGCTTCGCAGTGCCAGCTCCCAGCTCCGAGAAGGGTGGAAAAAACCACCCGAAGAGGCAGGAGGAGGAAAGGAGCCATGAGAAGTCTGCCCAGGCATCCCTCATAGCATGGGTGGGAGACTCGATGACCACAGCTTGAGGGTCACCCCTTGGTCCGCGGAGCTCTGCCGCTCGTAGCATCCCAGGGGATGTGGAGCAGGTCATGCCATTAGCTGCTCAGGCCTATAAATAGGAAAGAAAAAAATCCGAGGAATCATTCACTGATCGTCAGCCAGCATAAAAAAAATATTTATCTATGCTTTTTTTTTCTGTTTTCGATGAATGGCTGCCCGTGGGGGTGTACTTCCCATGCTGGGGGGTTTCTTAGGCTACTGGAAGGGCTGGGGGTGTTGCAAACCCCCAGACACAGAGCCTGAACCTGCGGGATGAGCTGCAACCTCTGGGTAGCAGGAGTGTGGCTGTATTTCCCGTATGAGGCCATTTAAGACAGCTTTAGATGTAGGATCATGAAAACAATTGCTTTTGAGGCATTGTTTTGATTAGATTCATTATAATTTCTATGTAATATAAACGTATTAAGTGGGTCAATTGTATAGAATAGCGTGAAAAATAAACACAACCCAATACCAGCAAAACCTGACGCGATGTAACCCCATCATGAACGAGAAGATATGTGCGTAAAACATAAGAAAAATCATGTCGCAGGAGGTTGCACTCAGCTCTCTGAAACAAAGCCTGGTACCCGTTCCCCAGCAAACCAAGCCTGAAACCCGCCTCTTCCCTCCGGCTGTGCCTGATGAGCAACTTCAACCGGGAATCACCTTCTCCGGAAAAGCAGAGGTTTTCCTTCCGAGTGGAGAAACCCACCCATGAACAAACACCCTCTCCTGCAGGCAGCTCCGGCTCTGGATATGGCTTTTTGGAGCAAGGATGTGAGAAGAGGCTGGCGGGGCCCCACCTTGTCCCCCAGCAGCGATCACCCGAGCCGGAGTGCAGGCAGCGGGGTGTCCCCGGGGCGTGGGGGGCCGGGAGGCGCGGGAATGGGGGAGAAGGTGTCAACCTGGAGAAGTTCATCGATAGAAACATAAAATTAAAATAATTTGCGTCAATTCTGCTGAGTGGCTGTTAGGCCTAATTGTTATTGACTCCTCACTGTAATTATTAAGGCTCACACAGAGCTCGGCTGGCAAAGGAGGTGGGATTGGGACCCCTCCACACAATGTGTCCCCCCCACCCCGGACAGGGCTGGGAGGGGGACGACAGCGACACCGGTCCCCCTGCCACGCAGGGACACGTTAGCTCCTTGGTGCTTGGAAATAGCCTCCAAGAAGTCACCATAGGAGCAAAGGGGAGAGATCTGGGCCATTTTCGGTGGGCAGGAGCGAGAGAAGGGATGGCAGAAGGGAAGATGGAGAAGGAACGACGAGGGGAAAACTGAGGGCAGATTGCATGAACGGGAAGGGATGAGGAGGCGGCTCCGGAGAGACCCTGTAGACGCTGGCAATGCTATTTGCTCGGTGCGGTGCCGGGTATTTTTCTCCCCTCCTTCCTCCGGCCTTTGTTTCTGCTGCCAGCGCGGACCCCAAGCAGCAAAGGAGCGTGATCAATAGGAACACGGTGTTTGCATGGATCATACATGCGAAGAGCACGTTCCCGGATCAATGCCGAGGTCTCGCAGAAGGAGAGGAAGGGAGGGGAAAAAAAAAAAAAAACAAAACCCTGCCAGGATGCGCATCGCCACAGGATGTACCGTTTCCATGGCGATGGGCTGCTCTCCCACCACCCCGTCCTCCACAGTGATGCTGGGGACCCTGCTCAGCACCCCAAGGCAAGGCAGCCGTCCCGCCAGGCTCTCCACCGAGGGGTGATGGGGGTCCAGCTGCCCTCACGGCCACGACGATGGGGGTCAGCCCCCCCCATTCGGCTCTGTCCACGGGCTGGATGAGGCCCCTCACATGATGTGAGGCGGGGTGTCACCACGGTACGGCCAGCAGCAGAGAAAATCCTCATCCTGCTTTTCCTCCTTCCGACAGGCCGCAGCTGAAATCGCAGCTCCCAACCGCCTGTGCACCCATGCAGGATCCCTGGCTCCACCTCTCTACCTGTCTCCTTCCCCGGGGGCTCGGAGGAATTAATTAGATCATGTCTTTAAAGTGCTCTGGAAATGAAAAGCACTTGAGAAAAGCAGCCAGAAACCTTAACGGAGCCCGAGGGTGCCCAGCCAAGGATGGACATCCCCTGCTTCGTTTCCATGCAAGGAAAGACACCCTGGGCCACTTGTCCTACCAAAGCTTCCCAAACCACCCCTTCGGGGCTTGCCCAGGCCACGGGCTCCTGGGGTTTTCTCGCCCACCGTTCACACCGGCTTCACCTGTGGCTGGCTGCGCAGAGAGGCAGGAGGCTGTCTTTGCAGCAAAGCCAGCCAATACTTCTCAGCCAATAAAGTTATCTAAGGGTAATCATTAAACCCTTACAAGCAATGCAGCTTGCGTGGAGCTGGGGGAGACAGCGAGTGAGATACTGCTGCAAATGTCCTTGCGGAAGGCAGCTGACCTTGGCGAGGCACAACCACGCGGCTGGCTCCGGACCTCCTCCGAATTTGGGGATGGACGATCGCTGCAAGACAAGTTTCCTCACGAGGAGTCAAAGGGCTCGTGGTGGCAACCGTGGCCAACCCGTGCTTGAAGCAGTCACGTCCCTCCTCCAGCAAGGAAGGGGCACAGGGTGGTGGGAGGAGGGCAGGGAGGAGCTGGTTTGAAGAGGAGCAGGCTGGAAGCACACAGGATCACAGCTGAACGACAGCTTCAAGAGCAGCTCCTTGAGCATCACCTACCTGTCCCTGAAGTTGGGCAGTTGTCCTCCACAAGGGCAAATCCCACCCTTGGAGCCACCGGAGCTGCTACCCAAAGCGGCTGCCCCAGGTGCTGGCAGCTTGCGGGCAGAGCTGGCTTCGAAGCGTCTCTGGCAGGGTTTGCCTTAGCACCACCTTGGCCCCTGCTATTGCTTAAAACATTTTTCTTTTAATCAGCCAGGAAGTAAATTAAAAAAGTTGGCTGTGCAGGAATTAGGCCTTTTGGCTGATAGTTTGGGAAGCATCTGTCTCCATCGTCTGCAAATTAGTCTTCCACAGGAGAGTAATCAGATGGTTAATGCAGCCGCAAATGAAATCACCCATCATTAACTATTCAAACCAAGAGGTCTGTAAAGGATCGGCCCAATAAATCCCCCCCGGAGCGAGGGCAGGGGGAGCTGGCGAGGGGCTGGAGTCACCTCTTTAGGGCCATGAGCTGGGGATGGGGATGGGGGGACCGGGGCCACCTGGGAGCACCCAGAGCCGTGCTCTGAGCATGAGGTTTTCACCAGCCTGAAAAGCACGTGGAGGGGGATGGCTTTGACGAACCAAAGCCCAGCTGGTGTATTTGGAGCAAAACCAGAGATACCGGTCAAAAAAATACTGGTTTGGGAAGGATGAGGGGTCAGTGAGGCTGGGTCCCAGACCCTGCAACAGGCGCCTGGTCCTGCTGGGTCCCCGGGGAATTGCCTGTCAGAGTTTGCTAAAGCAGCATCTCCCCTGCCGCCCCCTCACCTCAGGGCTGGCCACGAGTACTGCGCTAGCGAGGCGGCATCACCTCCTCCTCATCACAACCCCCTGCCCACCCATCACCCCATCCCGGAGCTCCAGGGCTGCCCCACTGCACCCATAGGTGCAGGTGGAGGAAGGGACACGTAGGGCTGGGGACGCGTTGGGGATGTCCTGGGAGAAGGAAAGCCTGTAGAGACATCCCGGCTGGTGCAGCAGGAGAATTGCTCGGGCTTGAAGCCTGGGTGACAGGCTGGTGTTTTGGAGCTGGGAAAAGCAAGCACAGAGGGCAAAAGGGCCTTTTCTCCTGGTTTCGGTCTCTTCAAACTCCTGGCCAGCGAGCTTCTGGGAAAGAGAGGGGAAAGAAAAACCAAACCAAGCAGCAAACCACCCCGCAGTCACAGGAGAGGGGAAGATGAAGATGCAGATGTTACCAGCTGTGCCCTGGGGAAAACCCCTGTACCCATGGGTGCCTCTGGTCCATAGCGCCTTTTTAGGCTGGAAGTTCATCACTGTGATATAGGAAAAAAAAGGGAATTTTGGTCTCACACGGACACCACCACATACACATAACAAACATGGAGACCAAGGGGGACACCTACCCCTTTGAAAGAGGTCGGCACAGAGGTTGTGGAGCATCTGAGCCCTGGGGATGCCGTGGGCTGCCCCTATCCACAGGGCTACGTTTTGCCCTTAAAGAATAATCCCTTAAAGATGACTTTACTGCCAGAGAAGGGGAGGAGATGGACGGAGTGTGAGAGCCTGCGTGCTGGAGGAGTAAGTTCTTTGTTGCCTAGAGCTTGTTAAATCCATACATTGAAGAGAAGAATAAATAAAAAATCAAATCTCTACTTCTGAAAAGCGTTTCTGTGGGGAGCTGCTTCCCTGAATCTTCCAGACCCGGCCTCTGTCAATAAATCAATAGCTGATGCAGGTCGGCTGCAATCGGCTGCAGGAGAGCAAGCGTGTGATGGATGGACAGGAGAGAGGCAAATCTAAGAGATAGGGCAGAGGTGATGCTCACCTTGAGCTTTATTGTTTGCCACTGAAAGATAAGATAGTGTGGAGGCATTAACCGAAGTGCTAACAGCAGGAGCAGTAGTGCAAACACCCCCTTCCCAAAGCCCACTTCTCCTGAAGAGCCTGCAGTGTCTCTCCTCTGGCTTTTACCCTATGTCCTGTGGTCTTCCTTGCCACGCAAACGGCTAAACCGAGGTGAGGAGAGAAGCTAAATGATGCTCCAAATGGCTGGGAAAGGAGAGATGCCCCTCGGGCCCCTGCTCAGATGTTCCTTGTGTATTAAAGCTTTCCAGTTTTGGCTGCAAGGGGGACCTTGTTGCTCCTGCGTGGTGAGGAGGGAGGTGTGGGAGAGAAATGTGGGATTTTCACAGCTAATTTCCTAGTTTTCAAGCCCAATGTCTGCTCAGCATCAGGAAGGGGGCAACTATACCAGAGAACGGAGGACCAGATCTCCTGGGTTTGGAGTTCACTTGGGGCAGCACAGACCAAACCCAGCCCTCGCTCCCAGCCCAGCACCAAGATCAGCCCAGAGCAGCGATGGGCTTCCACGAGTCTGTCTCACGGGGAGACGTTTTTCCTTCTGCCACCCTCCTCCTGCCCCACAGATTCACTTTTCCCTCCCCTGAACTCCAGGAGACCTTTGGGACCCTCAGCACATCCCTGTCCCTGGGGGCAGATGCTAGGGGAAAGCTGGTAAGAAATAAAGCGACACTTCTCATGCTGAACCACTTCTCCTTATCTTCAGCTTAATGACTTATTTAGCTGAGGCTGCACTGGCCATCCCATGTAACCACCCTCAAGGGGTTATTCCAGCCCCTCCAAACACATTTATGCTTTGGGTTTCTGCAGCCCAGAGACAGGGAGTTCCTAAACACGAGGAAACCCAGAGGGAAGAGGATTCCTTTTGGTTTGCTCTCAGCCTGCTTATGAGAGAGATTTGGGGGTTTGCCTCATTCTTCTGTTAGGAAAACAAGAAAATAGCCATTTCCCTTCTTCCCCAGGCTGCTCACAATCTTTAGGGCTCCTCATGTGCCCCTTAATGTCCCTGCATGCGGGTACCAGCCAATCCCACCCTTAGTGCCTCTCCTTCCTCAGCTCCCAGAGCAGGAGGGGACGGGAGTATCGAATATGGATTGACACAGGAGTATAATGATGTGTTCTGATTTCTCCTCTGTTCCTCTCTTAATCATTGCTAACATCCGATTTGCCTTTTTGACTGCAGCTGAACATTGAGCTGACATTTCCAGAGAACTACCCGCATTAACTCCAAGAGCTCTTCCCTGAGCAGTAATAGCTAATTTGGAGCCCATCGTGGTGTATAGGTAGTTAAGGTTGTTTTCCTCATGTGCATGACTTTGCATTTATCAACATTGTATTTTATCTGCCCTTTTATTGCCCGCTCTTCTCATGTCCTTAGATCCTTCTGCAAACTTTCCCAGTCATTCTTTGTGTCAACTACCCTGAAAATTTCTGCCTCCCCACCAAGCCTTATCACTGTATTTTCCGCTTTTTTCCCAGATTATTTAAGACCGTGTGGGTCAGAGTGGGTCCCAGCACTGATCCCTGTGAACCCCACATGGAAGTCCTCCATAAGGGTCAGTCTCAGGCTGAAGGAATGATATCCAGGCACCGCCTGGCCACGTTCCTGGTCCCAGGTTCTCCAGGAGAAGCAAACCTATTTCAGGCCCAGGACATGGCATAAGAAGGGGGCTAATTTCGGAGAACATGGGAGCGAGCGGCAACAGATCCCATAAGATAATCAGGAATGTTGAGGAAGGTCCTTCACCCAGGCACAAGGCTTCTGCCCATGTAGATGTTGTCTTCAAGCCCTTGTTGATGTCCTGCATGGGCATGACCATCCTGAGGTCTGTCTGTCCGGTTTGTCTATCCCCTGGGCTGGGATCCCACAGGAGCAATTTGGCCTGGGAACCTGCAGAGCAGGATTTTCTCCTGGGATGTCTGCCAGCGCCCTTGACCCTGGTGATCTCCGGGAGCATGTGGAGGCAATGCAGCCCAGATCCCTGGGATTGGGTCAGCCGGGGAACAGCATAGGGCACCGACCCCAGCAAAGGTGCTCAGAGACAGGCTCTCCTTGGGCAGGGGATTCAGAGCTGCTCTTTTGCCCGTGACCCACCCTGTCTTCCCTGGCACAAGTCTTTGTCCTTTCCTTGCTACTCGGAGGTTTGTAACAGCAGGATGGAGCAGCCAGGCTGACAGTCAGCCTGTGCTTTGTAGGCGAAGGCAAACACTTTCCTAATCCAGGCATCTTTTCCCCAAAGGGGGATCTGCTTGCTCTCACAGGGTCTACATAAAGAGGAGGGGACTGGGACTTGTACCCCTACCCATCCCATGAATGAAGGCATCGCATTTCATCTCCACTCCTGACCAAGTCATGGAGATGCTGCATCACCTCCCCTTGGCTTTCAGCCACGCCGTGTCCTGAAGGATGCAGCAGCCCCCCCAACCATACCGATTTCCCCAGTAACCTTTACCTACGCCTCCCTGTGTGCCCTTTGACATGGGGAGAAGCAGAGGAATCCAGGTTTGCTTTGTTTCTCCCTCCAAACCATTCTTGGTTTCATTCAAAACAGCTTGGAAAATAATAGCCAAAAATAAACCAGGCTGCCAGGGAAGGCTGGAGGGAGAGGACTGTGCCCACTGCTATGGCAACTGCAATCGCTCCCTGCTCTCCTGTGGGAGGCAGAGCTGCCCATTTGTCTTTATTTCTGAGAAGACTGGCTCAGCCCCAGCCCAAGCCGTGCACCAAGCCGGTCTCTCCTTGGGTGAGCAAACTGGCGTCTCACCTGCAGGCAGCACAGCAAGCCCTGGGCACCGCTGGAAAGGGGAAGGGCCAGCCAGAAGCAAGTAAAATCTAGGGGTTGCAAGCTTTTGGAGCTGGGTGGAAAGGAGCAGAGTTGTGGTTTCGGTGCTAGGTCTCCCCCTCCATCCATGCAAAGGCTTCATGTGCACGGTCACAACAAGACAGAGATGCCTAAAAATAAACCAGCCAAAGGCAGACAAAGAGTGCTTTTACGGCGAAGGCATGGGCTGGATGCAAGAAGATGAGATGTTTAAAAGGTTTGAAAGCAAACCTAAAACCAGATCAAATAGACGGCCACTGCACAGTGTAAAAACACCCCAGGCTTCTCCAGATCACTTCAGACTCCTCAAGGAGATTGTTGGTTGAGACTAAAGTAAATGACATGGGTGAGATTTGGTCTGCCCAGCCACCCTGCCCCACACACAGGCAGTTATCACCCCTTTGGGTCCTTGGCCAGCCCAGCCCCGTCTCCTTCAGACCCTGGGGGAGCCCAGACCTCGCTCACAAGCTCCTTCCCAGAACTGGATAAGGAGATTTTTTTTTTTGGTGCTGTTTGTGGGTTTCATGCTGTGGGTGCCTCACCAGGATTCACCTTGGATTTTTACCCAAACTCCTTCCTTTTGAGGTCATCTGAAATGCCCCTGCAAAGTAGCACCTGCGCCTGAGGACTCTGGTGGTTTTTTCCAACCTGCCATTTATTGCTGAAGACAGAATTTCAATAGGTTTTCACATCCGTCCCAAGGTCTGCAGAGAGGCCGCATTTTTGGGTCACACTCTGCTTCCATTAGGATCCTTTGAAGCAGACAAGCCAGGTTCAACCCTTCTGCTGAGGACCAGGGTCACCAGCCCAGCACAACAGGGCTGAGTGGGAGCAGCGAACCTCCACAGCTCTGGCCCAGAGTAACGAGAAATATAATCTTCAGCCTTTAGATTTTTTTTTTTCCCTAAAGTACAACTTGTCAACATCTCCTATGAAATAAAACTGGGGAAGATACAATTAGACTAAAATCTAGTAACTTCTTAACTTACTCAGAAACATTATAGGCACCTTAAACATGGAAATTAAGTATCATTTGAAACATCCTGTGTTGGCAGGTCAAAGTATTTAATTTCAGCTTTTAAATGGCATTTCCTTCCAGAGCTTTCCCTCATACGCTTCATTCAGCTGAAGTCAACACCGTTCCTGGTATTTGTCTGATGAAGGAGTCATCGCTGCACAGGTTCTCGAGCCATTTCTGCTCATCTTTTCTTTGATTTTCACATCAACTTTCCTCAAACCGAGCAGCCGGGCTCCTGCCTCACTGGCTATTTAAAGCACGAGGTCCTGAGCGCCTGGCACACTTCCCCAGCTGGACTTCTCCCCAGCCCGTCACCCTGGGCCCCGATATTGCCTAAACACCGAGGCTCTAATTAAGAGCCAAGCAGAACGCCGCATGCTCCCAATCTGAGGACTGGAGACTAATTTAGCAGCAACAACCTAATTCAGAGGCAACAGACTAATTCACCCCAAACTCTGCGGCCTGAGGAAGGGAGTGGGGCTGCATTGCAGAGCCAGGACTCAGATCTCCTTGGTCTCCAGAATTTGCCCAGTGCAGCCCCAGTATTCAGGCTGGTAGCGGCTCCGGGAGCCCTTCCTTTTAGGGGAGGGGGATTTGAGGGCTCTGCACTGCACTGGGTTTCACTGGTTCCCCGTAGCCCTGATGGCTGCAGACCTCCTGGGCTGGCTGGGGCAGGCTGCGGGAGTCTCAGAAGGAAGGAGAAGCACTAGAAAGAGAATTCCTCTTTTTTACAGCCCTAAGGAGACACTGGTCCTTCACAGCTCCGAGGGAAGAATTGTCTTTTATTTGCCCCAAAACAGGCTCAGCAGAGCCCTGAAAATGTTCATCCGCCTTCCCCCTGCAGAGCAACAGCATCCCCAGAACGGGGATGACGCGGTGATGGCCTCGTATATACGCACCAAGGTGGGTATATATACGCATCCGGGCCTGGCTGGTCAGAGCTGAGGCGGGTGGTGGGACAGGATTGGTGGGGAAGGCAAGGCGCGCAGGTCAGAAGCAGGGCCGGGATTGGGCTGGAGCCAAGCAGCAGCACGGGATTGGTGGGGAAGGCCGGTGCCTGGGTCTGATAGGGGGGAGGCTGACCTGGGATTGGGACTTGCGTCCTGGTGTCCCTCCATGGTCTTGTCTGGTCTCCTTGGCCATGCTGAGGCTCCTCAGGGTCTCCAGCCATCACCCCAGGGCTCAGCCACGGACCCTGGCTGCCCTCCTCTGTGCAGGGCTGTAGCCCTTCCCTGGCATCCCTTATGCCAACCTCAGGTGAACTGGACCCTTGGGTCTTGGACCAGGATGCGGCTCATGGTGCCTGAAGACCCAGTGGTGCCTGGAGACCCAATGGTGCCTGAGAACCCGCCGGTAGATGGTTTGACTGGAGGAAGGAGATATTTTAAAGACAGTGCAACTCACCTGGCCCACACAGCTGGAGACAGGAAGATGTTTCTAGCCGTGATAAACTTGGAGCTGCAACATGAGGCTCATTGCAGCATTGCCACCCATGTGGGCATAGAATCATTTAGAATCATAGAATCATTTAGGTTGCAAAAGAGCTTTAAGATCATCAAGTCCAACCTGCATCTCTGCAGGCACGTCAGTACCAGCTGCCTTGGATGGTGCAGGATAAGGATCTCCCCAAGGGTAACCCAAGGAGGGCTGGTGGCTGCCTGGGACACCTCGCTATGGCGTCCCATGCACAACTGTCCCATGTTGCTCAGCACCACCTGGGCAAGCACATGTGGCACACCGTGCCAGGGGATGTGGAGCCCTTGGATGCCAGCAGGGAGGAGCGCACAGACTTTCTTCCTTGCAACTGCAATAGCAAAGCAGTGGCAGGGAGGTGAGGAGGGGGACTGGGCTTTTTTGTCCTCTTTTTATCCTTGCATTGACATCCCCTGGGTCAAGACTGGCTCCTCCACAGAACCAACACTGCCCCAGGCCTCCAGAGCCGTGCCCTGGACCCAGACAATGTCCCCACTGCCGTCACCTCCTCCCAGCTGTTGCCAGCTGCAGCAGAAAATCCCCGGCGTCCCCGCTTTGGCCGGGCTCCGCCGCCTTCCCTGGCTCTCGGTACAGTATCTCCCGGCCCCCTCCCTGCTCCTTGGGCTTTGTCAAAGCACATTTCCCAATTAGAGGATAAAAATATTCTATTCCTGACTCTGCGTGCTATCGATTTTGCCTGTAGCTGTGGAGGGGGCGAGGGCGGGTGGGCGCGGGGTAGGGAGAGGTGAAGGGCTGTAGGCACGAAGTGCAGCTGCCTCCCCCCCTACCCCTTTATTATTATTGTTATTATTCATCACTGTGAAAAGCACCTAGCAGGACTGGTTAGCTCAGCTGACCACTGATAGAGAACAGGGGATCGATACTTAATTGACACAGGCTGGGCAGCCGGAGCAGGGATTGGAGATGGGGGAAGGCTTCTGGGAGGAGGGAGGGGAAGAGGAGAGAAGGAACAAAAGCCAGGGGAAGGGAGGAGAGGCAGGGAGAGGGTGGGAGGAGCGGAGAAATAATGAAGGAAGAGGCAGAGAGGAGAAGACACGGAAGAGGAGGCGGGAGGACAAAGCCCCGTGGAGCCCAGCTTGCCCCGTGGGAGCTCTGCGGGTGGGTGCTGTGCCGGCATGTGGCCCCGGACGCCTTGCGTGCTGCAAGGTCTGACGGGACGGGAGAGGCGACGGTGTGGCAGGGGCCTCCCGGTGCCTACGCGAATATCTAAATCCTCTTTTGAACACAAGGTGTGGGCTCCGTCACTGCTGCAGGTGTGCGTGCCCTCTCGGCATCACAGCAACAGCAAAACACCCTGGACCAGCACTGCCAAATTGTCCCTCCTTGCCCGCTGTGGCCAGGAGCGTGAAAAGTAATGAACATTGCCCTGCTCTCAAAAATACCTCAGCAAGACCCAAACAGCGTGCAGGAAATAATCTGCTGACCTCGGATCTTCTCTTCCACCACCTCGTGGTGTAACTCCTCCTTCTGCTGGCAGGAGCCATCCCTCCCTTAGCAGCACAGCCTGTCCCACACGGCTGGTGGTGTATCTACCTAGGCAGTAGATATGGTCTAAACTCCCCAGACCTCAGTTTTCCTACCTCTAGATAATGCCTCCCAGAGCTGTTGGGAGAATGAGTAAGTTTGAGCGAGGGTCATCTAATGAGGACTTATTTTCTCTCACACTGGTCATCCAGGTCCTCTCTCCGCCCAGCGAAGCCCTGCCACCAGCTCAGAGCGGGGTCTCACTAAGGACCGATGTGTTGGCTGGTGGCTCTGGTCATTCCTGTCCCTCGAGGTGAGGAGCTGGTCCTGAGTGCTCAGGGGAGCCCGCAATGCCCCGCTTTTTGGGAAAAAGCCCCGAGCAAGTTGGGAAGTGCGCAGGGGCCAGGTGAGGTGCCAGACCTGGCAGTCACCCTCTTGTTTGACCCAGCTTTAGTGAGGTCCCCGCTGGAGCAGCTCACCTGGGCTAGGCACCAGATTTACAAGGAAAACGTAGACAGCTATGGATGGAAGGAATGAGAATAAGATGTTTGGAAGACGTGGTCTTTGAGGAAGAGTAGAAGGCAGTGAGTTCATGTACTCCAGAAGGGAGAAGATGTCAGCAGCAAGCCTAGTAGGACAGGACACTGGCTGGTTTCTTCTCTGTCTGTATTAAGGGGAGGACAGGAGAAACCATGCAAGGTTGAAGGTGGGCTCCCAGGCAGGAGCCAGTTTCTCTCTGAGGATTTTGGTGGGCAGCAGTGGCACCAAACATGATTGTTACAGAAGTCTGGGGCAGAACAAGGTGGATATTCCTGCAGAACTCCAAGAGACACTGCCTGTGGTACAGAGGTCTGGCAAACGGAACTTTGACCAGAAGGACAGAAAATTGCTGAACTTCTCCAGGACTTGGCTGCTCCAGAGGACTGGGCAAGACATGCCTGGGGCCTTTTGCTGGGCCAGGAAGGGAAAAGCCAAAGCATGCCTTGGTCTTCAAAGTCCTTCAGCCGCCAACAGCATGGACTGTTCTTCACTCTGAGCTGAGCTGGGCTCTTGGCCTGAGAAAGAGAGACAGCAGGACTCCTTTCTTGAGCAGAGGGCTCTTCACCCCAGTTTGTAGAATAAGGGGCATGACCTTTCCAAAGCCAGAAGTTGACTTTTCTTTCTCTTTCATTTTACTCTGGAGCCTTCTAGCTCTCCCGCCCATCACCTTCAAGAGGACACCCACGCACAGAAGTCTTCAAGGCTCTTCCTTCTGCCGACCTTCATCAGCACCTCACACCAAACAACCCAACCAGCCAGGGAGAGGCCAGCTGGCCTTGAGCAGAGCCCAGTGGAGCCTTTGGCTGCTCCCCAGTCAATGGGAAGAAGAAGAACCTTCCAGGCACCTTGCCCTGCTCCAGAGGGTTCAACCTACAGAGAACATGCCAACCTGGAGACACACATCTGCTGCTCAGTCCTGGAAGCTGTCTGGATGGGAAACCTTGAGATCCTCTTCCCATCCACACAGCTGATCGCCCGCAGACGGGAAAGGCAGATATATTTAGCTGCTTTTGGCACCAGCCAAAAAGAGCATCGAAGGGAGGGATGGGGTGGTGGGAAAACAGCACTTTGATTTTATTTGTTCTTGTTATGGACTCTTAAAGGTACAGGCTGGCATTTGATCCTTGTTAAGGCATGGGCCCCAACAGGCCGTGGCGTGGGGAACTTCAACCCAGGGCCCATCCCGTCACTCTTGATCTATAACATGTCAGCCTTAAAAGGATCCTCTCCGTCTCCTTAAACTATATATTACCGCTGTCCATCGTTCCCATTAATGCATAAAAAATCATTAGGTATTTCTATGGAGACCCATCGCCATAAACACAGGCTTCCAAATGCACTCCGGCATTAAGTGGCCAAAGTAAACTGAAGGAGATTTCTGCGGTAATACCCTCTCATCACGCATCCCCATCCCAGCCCTCCCCCGTCCCCCGCCGTCTCTCTTCCCTCGATCAATTTTATGGTGCTTGCCTGGGGTTCATTAATGTTTCCGGAATCTCTCTCTGCCCTGTTTAAAAATTCTTAATTAAGCAAGGTTTTTTTGTTTACACTTGAACTAATTACACTTTTAAACCCGACAATAAAACATCAGCTCTGGGCCATTAGGGCCCGCCGCGGCCGGGCAATTCAGGAACTGCCATGCTTTGCAAGGAGATAGGAAGGCTGGAGATGCAGCCGTTCTGCCTAGCTTCAGTCAAGAGGACGCCAGGATCTTCACCTGGTACGTGGAGATGGGGGCCAAGGGTTCGAGCAGCCAGATGTCCCCTTTAGCTCTTCCTTGTTTCCTCCGGATGCGCCTCCCCCAGATAAGGGCTGGCAGAGCGGCTACATGCGGACGTGTCCTCTCCCAATGCTCATCGTTGTTTGCCACGCATGGGTTCTCCACGCAACCGCCCCCATTTCTCCATAGGCACATTGGCATAGGGGGTCCCAAGGGTAATGAACGATGGAGGCAATGGAGACCTGGAGAATGGGCCTACATGGAGGATGTAGGCCTGGGATGTCAGTGGTTGGGTTGTCTCCAACAGGCCAGGCTTGAGCGCTTGTCTGTACTGAAGGAGATGCTCTCCCAGGTGGCTAAGGAGCAGAAGGGATGGAGCAGAACCTCTGGGACACGTCTGTCTCCATCCGCAAGGGAATGTGCCACGACCTAATGGTGGGAGCACCACATCTCAGGAGCTTGGACAGCTTCTCACCACTGCAGGAAACTGTTTCTTCCTGGCCTTTGTCTGCCTTGGGCTTTTCATGTCCATCCTTGGGGACAAGAGCTGCTGCTGTGGTGCTGAGTCCTTGGGTGTTGGTACCAGGCTGATGCTGGTGAAGACCCTTTACGCAAGAGGTGGTGCAGCTGGTGGTGGACACAGTGTCGCCAGTGACAGGCAGCTGCCTACCACCACCATGTGAATGCTCAAAAGTCCCCATGAGCACAGCAATAAGGGACACCCAGAATGTTCTGCTCCATTCACGACCAGGAGATGCTGGTCATTGGTTCATTTCCCACCGTAGTGGTGGCTCTCCAGACACCAGCTCCAAACTGGTATTTCCTGCCTTCTTTCTGTCCTATCTAGAAATAACCTCCCTTGCATCAGGAAAGCACAGGGGACATGATGAAGATGGGACTGGGGCTGGGGTTTGTTGAGAACCTTTGGGTTGTGTCTGCAGTAGCAATACGGAGGGGAGGACAGCAGGACAAGGCAGGGTGCTGGTATCCGCACGTTGGCAGCTCTTGGGGGACTCAGGTTTCTGTGGGAGGCTCTTGATGCCCAGTGGCAGAGGGGTGGCCATCCTACATATCCCACCCAGACAGGCAGCCTCTCTCAGGCCCTCAAGGGACCCACCAAGAGGAGAGGGGGGAAACCAGGTCCTGATGGCCCAGCCCTTGCTCAGATGCTTTCCTGAAATCCTTGCCAGAGGGGAAAACCAGAGCTTCGGGGCTCCTTCTGCAAAAGGGAGTGCGGCATTTGAGCCCCATGGGACATTTTCTCTTGTGCATCCAGGTCTCACCCAGCCAGGACCGGAGAGGGCTTTTGCAATACAATAAGCACCCCGAGCAAGACCAAACGCTCCCGTCCAGTCCTACAACCTCCTCCCCACATTGCTTCATCCCAAAAGGCTGCCCAGCTCACGTCTGCCTTTTGGAAACCCCTTTCCCTGGCAGTTATGAGCAAGGAGCTTGGGAAAAGCATCTCTCCTGGCCCCATTGTTTCTTCTCTGTAGCCTTCCCCAGTGAATCAATCAGAGCAGCATCCAAGCCACCTCCAAAGCCCTCCGTCATCTGTTCCTCTCCAAGGGAGGTGGGCAGCGGAGTGAGCTCCTCCCTGGTGCAGAGTTTGCAGGTAGAAATGCGTTCATGCAGACCTGGGCTCTGCTCAGACTCGCACACGTCTCCTGGGCAGCACCGGCGCCAGGGCAAGGGCATTGCAAAGACCCCCGCCGAGATCCCTGCCAACTGACCTGCTTGATAAACTCACTCACGTGGTGAGAAACGAGGTGTCAAAGCCAATTTTTTCCATAGAGAATTATTAAAAAAAAAAAAAAAATCCATATACAAAGCTTTTGGGGAGGAGTGTTGCATTTTTCACTTAAAAAACCCCAGATGCACAAAGGTCTTTGGGACCCTAATTCTTAAAGAAATGAGTGGATTTGCTAGGAAGGGAGGGAGGAAGATATGACTGAAATTGCCTGTTCCAACATACCGATCTTTTCTTTCTTCTCTCCTATTTGAAGCAGAAAATTTCCCATTTTGGAAGAAAACCTGAAGCAAAACCTGAGCAAACAGTTGATTCCTTCCCCACGATCGCTGCTGCCCATGTGAGCTCTCAGCCCTCCTCCTGGACAGGAGCAGGCTAGTGAGGTGGCAGCAGCGAGGCGATCACCATCTCCCACGTAAATCCCTCTGATTTTTGTGTCATTTTATTCCTTCTGGACTCAACCTGCTTGGTGTCAGCTGCAGGTATGTGTAAAACCTGCCCAGACCTCACTGCAGCCATCCTGGCCAGCCCCGGGGGAACCGCACTTCAGCTTACAGCGATTCCTGTGTTGCCACCGAACTGGGAATCCCCTGGGATACTCCTGGGAGGATTTTATCTCTCCACAGCAGAGTCCCACCTTACCCCCAATGCAGGCTGTAAGGAAGGAAAGTGCATTGTCCCCTGGGCCATAAGGGAAACTGAGGCACAGAGCAGGAGAGCAGCTCCCCAGGATTCACAAACCCATGGCACCAGCCCGGGGGGGGGTGCATCCACTCCTTGCCCCACAGCCCCCCCGCACACTGCAGCTGGAGCTGAGACCTGGCAGACTCGGTTCATGCAACAGCAGCACAGGGAGTCACTGCTCTGTCACACAACCGGAGCCGGCGATGGGGAATAAAGGCACCCCAGGCTGCTGCCAAGCCCTGCGGGAGGGATGAGGAGGGATCAGGAGGGGAGCGTGAGGCCACGGGAGGAGGATGAGGAGGGAGAGGAGGGAGGAGCGGCGGGGGACAGGGCATGGGCTTCCAGCAGGGTCCCTCTCGGGGTGATTGACTCAGGTTGCACCGATCCCGCTGTTATCGGGACATTGTATTTGCTGCACAGGGAAAGGGGACAAAAGCTCGGGGGGGGGAAGAAAATGGCAAGAAGAAGGGGAAATCCGGAGGTGAGTGTTTTCCTGTCCCTTCTATTGCTCCAGAGGGAGGCAAAAAACCAGACCTCCCCCCCTTCCCGGCAAAGCCACCCCAGTGCCAGCCTGGAGCATCCCGAAAATGCCAACCACAAGGCACACGGAGGACCTGGGGCAAAGAGCACAGCTGAGAGGCATCAGTCCCAGCTATGGGGGGACCTAGGGCCCCAAATTCAATTCACGTTCACATCCCTCCTCAGCACCTTCTCGTCCTCCTCTCAAACCCTCTCCCACAGACACCCCCCCCCCCCCCAGAGGACTCAAGCTGAGACCAGCCAGCTCATCACACCTGTAACACGTGGGCATGGTGGGCTCCAGACCCAATGAAGCCACCGCGCTCAGCCAACAGCCCGGTTAATGCTGTGTGAGTGGCAGGAATAAATCATCGGGATGCCCCGTGTCCGGGGCCGTTTGGTTTTCCTCGAGTGTCTGCCGGCATCCGTGGGGGCCAGGGAGCTGCAGGGAGGATGGAAGGGTGCTCATCTCCCCCTGCTCCACCCTGCGCACCCCCAGGGGTGCTGAGCGGGGCTCAGCCCTCCTGGGAGGGTTATTTGGGAGCGATAAAGCTCCCTGGTTAATTGGGAGCAATATTTGGGGCAGGATTTACAGCAGGGAAAGGGCCAAAAAAGGTGGAGAAGGGAAACATGGCCCGGTACGGTGTGGGGTTTGAAACAGGGGGAAGGAGGATGAGGAAGGGGGAGAGGGATTAAGAAGTAAATCGGTGTAGGGGGACTGCATGGGGACCATGGTCCTTCACGCTCTCCTGGCCATGTCCCCACAAGAGAGGCCACCCCAGGGTGTCCTCCTGGCTGGGACAGGGGAGGGGGGACACGCATTTTTGGGGCACGGAGAAACCAATGTCACTTTGCCCGGCTGGGCTCTGGCGGGCAGCGCAGGGGCTTCCTCCACCCCTCGCCCTTGCACAAGCCCATCTCCCCCCTTTTTTTTCTCCCCAATTCTTCTCATAAACATCTTTCCACATCAAGGCCTGGAGGAAAACTGCAGGTCCTGGAAATGCCGGGGGAGGCAGGATGGACGGAACAGGGAGCTTCCTTCCTGACAGCCTCCCCGAGAGGGGAGCAGGGACGAGCGGCTGCAGGTCCCGCTTGCCCTGAGGGCAATAAGGGGGGGAAAGGTGCCTTGCCCATGTGTCTCCCCCAGAAATAGGTCAGGAACCCACTGCGGGGCTTGGGCTGGACCCAGAGCTCTCTGCCCCCCGCAGCAACCATGTCCCTGGGGCACACGTGGCCGATGGGGGCTTGTAAAGGGCTGGGGGGGGGGGGCTAGAAGTTTGCTGGGGTTAGCACCCAAAAATTCCCCCCACACAGCCATGTCCCCCCACGCTCACCCCTGGCCCCCAGCCAGGACATCATGCGGGGCTCGTCTGCCCCGGGGGCTGGGTCTCCACCCCGCAACCCCTCCAGCACCGAAATCCCAACCCCTAAACAGCCCCCGGGGTGGGCAGCTTCCCACCCCCCCCTTCGCACTCCGCATCCCGCCTTTCCCCTTCCCGTGGTCAGTGTAACGGCCGGGCTGCAGCCTCCTCCCTGCGCTCTGCCCTTGTTTCAATTTTATGAGCTTTTTCTTGCTATAAATATGGTTTTGAGAGCCCATTTATCAGGTCCTGCAGCTCTGGAGTCAGCCTGCCGAGCTGCCCATGACAGGTCAAAATTGACTTGTATGATATTAGAATTGCTATTGATCCCTTCGGCACCTCGCAACGCTCCCGGCTCCGTGACCCGGTGTCAGGCTGGGCAGCCCCCCCCCCCCTCCTCCGCCTCCGGCCGCCCCACGCTTCCTCCCGCTTGCTCTCCGGTTCATCCCTCTGTCTGCGGCTGGGATGGGATCCCTCGCTCCCTGCCCACCTGATGCCTTACAGGGACGTGGGCACCGTGTCCTCCCGTGGCCATGGGCCTTTTAGCCCCCCATTGCCTGCCCCCCACTGCTTCACTGGGTGATGCCGAGCAGGATACGGCCTCGGAGCTGCTCTGTGCACAGCGCTGGGTGAATCTCAAAGGGAAATCCTTCTCCGGTCTGGGTGACTTTCAAGGCCCTTGCTCAAGGACTTTGGGGCTGGGATGGGTGCTGCACCCCAAAAAGGCCATCAAATCCTCCGTGCCTCAGTTTCCCTGCCTGCAAAGTGAGCATCTTTCCCCCTCCTTTTCCTGCAGGTTTCCACACTGGAGACAACTGAAGACTGAGGCTCAAGGAGTTCTAGGTGTTGCTTTTATCAAAACGGGCAAATGCCACCACCAATTCAAGCTGAATTAACCTGATTTCTTCCACCCTTGTTTCCTGGGGGATCCATGTGGATTCCTGCTGTGCTGGAAGCCCTTCAGCAGCTTCCCAAGAGAGTGATTTTCACCCCCAGGTTCCTTTGACCTCCTACCAAATCTTCATCCTTTTTTTCCCTATTTTCCTCTGGAGAAGGAGACGAGGGAAAGACGGCTTTCTGGCCCTTCTCATATAGAATGAAGGGCATCAAAGGAAAAGAGCAGGTAGCAGGATCAAACCATGCAGGAGAAGGTCCTTCTCCACTGATATGTCACCCTGCAATGGCAAGGTGCTGTAGGCACTGCAAGGGTGGTCAGGGCCAAGAAGCACATTCATGGGAGACAAACTATCCACAACCGTGTACGGACAAGACATCAACCCAGCAAAGGAATCCCTGCGACTGGGGGGCTGAGGGAATAGCTGGGGCATGTGTGATGGTGGTGTGTGGTCATGTGTGGTCATTTCACAGCCATGCACGGTCATATGTGGTCATATACAGTCATGCATGGTCATCCACAGTTGTGCATGGGCATGCATGGTGGTGAGCGGTCATGTGTGGTCATCCACAGTTGTGCACGGTAATGCATGGTTGTACATGGTCATGCATGGTCACGTGTGATTGTGTGTGGTCGTGGACGGTGGTGAGTGGTCGTGCATGGTCATGCATGGTTGTGCATGGTCATACGTTGTCCTGCATGGTGGTGAATGGTCATGCATGGTCATACATGGCTGTGGTGACATCCAGAGCCACATCTCTGCGCCCACAGCCCGGAGCAGGGCCAACCGCCAAGGACATGAGGATACTGCCAGCTCACCAGCTCCTGGGTGTGACGTTACGGATGACCAAAAGCAAGATCTGGCTTTCCGAGGAGTTTATCTGGAGCCAGGGCTGGCAATCGATCGAGGGGAAACTCCGCATCCTCCAGAGCAACCCAGGATTAATTTATGTTTGTCTGAAGGACGCTAATTAAGCCTGTTTAAGAGAAAGTTAACTTTAATACTGTGATCTAGTTGATATTAAGAAGCTGCCAAGGAGAGCTGGAAGCAGCTGATCTAACGTCTGGCCAAAGGCCCCGTTTCAGGATCTGCTCAGCACGGCCGCAGGGCAGGACCCGGCTGCCTCGGGGATGCTCCCCGGGAGAGGCCATTCCCCTCTCGTGCATCTCACCTGCTTTAACACCCAAAGGGTCCAGAAGAAGGACCAAATCTGATCCAACCTGGGCTTATCAAACGGGACCGAAAATACATTTCTTTTCAGTTTATTGGCAATTTCCCATTCCCCGCCTCAAAAAAATTAAATAGAAGTAATTTGATTTGAAATGAAAACCAGTTCGAAATCGTTAGCAAATTGAAAGTCAAGCAAAAACCAATTGTTCTGGGTCAGGCAGCATGTTTGGGTTTGATTTCAGGCTTTGAGGTGCAGCTCAAACATTTTAAGGTCAAACCAAAGGAAATTCTTCCAAACAAAGTTGCGCCGGTGGCAGAGCTGGAGCTGCTTGGCGCTGGAGCTGCTCCAATGCAAACTGGCGCAGCGGGCTGAGCTGGAGCCCGGCATCCCCCCTGGGGTGCTCCCATCACCCCAGGGGCAGGGAGCGGGGCCTGATCCTGCTCCCCTGGGTGGTGCGGGAAGCCCCGAGCTCCCTCTGATATCCGCGGTCCCCGGTTACACCCGCATTCACCGTGACAGCTCCCCACACACCCCGGGGCTGCGGGAGAGGCCACCGGCCCCGGGGACGAGCGGTAGCAGCAGCTCCTCATCCCACCGCAGCCCCATCACCCAGGGCAGGGCGACATCCATCGAGTCAACAAAAAAATCTCCTGGCAGCTCCATCTCTTTTTTCCCCCCTTAAAGCAAACATCTTCATTACAGCTCGGAGTTGTTTAAATAAATGAATTAATATTGACAAACCATCAACGAGGCTAATAAATGATTAGTTAAAGGCATACATACATCACATTACGGTTAGCATTAGCCGAGGCTTAATTACTTGTGGAGAGGATCCCATTAGAGTAGGTGCTACGTCGCCACCACCCTCCGCAGCCCTCCATCCCCGCGGGGCTCCCGCTGCACCCTCGGCCCCGCCGGGATCCCCCGTGCCACCGCGTCCCGCTGCCGCAGGGCCGTTGCCGGGACGGGCACCGCTGGCGGGCAGGGCATGGCAGAGGAAACCTCGCCCTGACACCCGCTTCGGGCATGGCCCATCGGTGCAGCGAGCGGGCCAGGTCTCAGCGGGCCGCGCCGCCGCCGGCGGGGCAGAGCCGGAGGCTCTCGGCAGGGGGAGTTTGGACGCTGGGTTGGCACGAGGTGGTCAAACAGCCAGATCCATGCGGCCTGTGAAAAGAGACACTGACAAATAAAATAGGCAATAAATAATAATAACAATATCATAAAATTTTCAAATTTATTGAAAACTGGTCCACTCGCAGAATATTGGATTTTTCTATTATTTACACAGCTGCTGATTTTCTGTAAATATTTAATGCCCCATGGATTTTTTTCAAAGTACAAATCTGAACAATTTCTAAATTTAAAATCCATTGCACAGTGCAACACAGCGAGGGCCTGATCCTGCTACCCTCCCTCAGTGGGAGCCCTCCCTGGAGCCGGGACGGGACCGATGCTGCACCCAGAGGTGTCCCTGGAGGCTCCTTCTGGCCGATGACGTTTTGGGTCGTCCTCTCGGTCCTTAGCTATCAGAGCAGACAGACGGACAAAGCAAAACCCATAAAACCTCCCAATATCTTTCCAGCGTGTTCAGCACCCTGTGCCACCCATCCCCGGGGACCTGAGGCCACCGCGCCGGTCACACGCACACGGTGTCACCGGGATGGCCGTGCCCTGCTACTGCGGGGGCAAAAGCCAAACAACCCAAAAGGCGAAAACTGAGATGAAAGGCAGCGTGCGCGAGGCTCGCATCCATATGCATTTCGGCTTCGAGAGGTTTGTTAGGACTAAAGAGGCCCTTTCATCCCTTTCCAAGGTGTTGTAATGTATCCCCAGCCGGCTTTCATCTCCGCCTGATTGATACTCAGGGCTCTAATGAGCGTGACGGGAAAAGTGGCCAAGGCCTGGGGGGGGGAGGAGGAGAGACCCCTCTGCAAGGGTTTCAAAACACTTTCCGTGTTGCAGCTAATGAGGGGATCAGGAGAGGAGAGCTGGAGCGCGACGCCGAGGAGCGCGCGACGCCGAGGAGCACGACGGGAGGACGGGGCTCCCCGAAAGCTGATGGGTGCAGGTCTCTGGCCCTCCTGGGGACATCGAACCTGTGCGGCCATGGGTGAGCCCCCAGGACGCCTCTGCCCTGCAGCCAAAATGGAGCATTTAAAGCCCAAAGAGGACGTAGCCCTTCCTTTCGCTCTTGTCCCCGCTGGCTCTCTTTGTCCCCAAACTGCAGAGCAGTGGGAGAATGGCCCCACTGGCCCTTCTCCCCTGGGAGGCAAAGGTTTGTACCCGTCTCCCCGGGGTGAACAAGTGAGAAAGGAGCCCCAGGACAGAGCACCCTGCTCCCGGGGAAGGTCGGATGCTCAGCGCAGTCGATAGGCATCACCCTGCCTCCTCTCCCAGCCTCCTCCTCGCCAACTGCTCCCAGGCTGAAAATCTATACAAACACTAATGGGGCACCCCTGCACCCCCCACTTCACCTCCCTCCTCCCGCTCCCTTCCCATTTATGCAGCCAAGGTCAGCTCGATTGCAGCCCTGGCACCGCTCCATGCGCTGCCGCGGGGAGCTGGGAGGACCGTCACATCCCTCCTGTCTTGGCACCCAGGGGAGCAGCCCGGCTGGCACCCGCTGGGGGTTCCCCAGCTGCCTCCTGGCATCCGCACCCCCAGGCCCAGTGCCACCAGCTCTGGGTGCTAGGACGGAGGGGGAGTGCTGCCTTCCCAGGCTGGGGCCGCATCCTGCACACCACCACTGCAGACATGGTCTCACTTCAAACCTCGTCAGCCCAGAAGGTCCCCGGCCAGGGCCCGTGTTGGTCCTCGTGTCTCGGTGGCCCTTTGAGATGTGGGATGGACGGAGGCTGCTCCGGTGTGGTGGCACCGCTGTGTTTGGTGAGCAAGGGGGCAACCCCCGGCACATGGCTCTACCTCCACAGGGGACAGATCCTGCCCTCCCTGCAGGCAGCTCAGCCCCGCACCGATGCCACAGGGGATGCCCCCGAGCACCCTTTACCTCTTCTTCCCCCCCTCCTCTTCCTCACCCCCTCTCCTCCCCACCAGCATTCCCCTGGTTCTATTCCCAGGTCTAATGGGCTGCTGAGGGATGGGCCACATGCCAATATGGATCTTGACGAACGCAGCCTGAGCAGGGCTTCTCCCGCTTCACTCTGGCCCATTTGTTTTCCCTAACGCCCCGCTGGGTCTGGAGCTGCCAGCTCCTCTCAACAAGGCCAAAAAAAAAAAAAAAAAAAAGGGCAAAAAAAAAAAAGGGCAGCTTCTCCAGAAATCGCTGAAGCTGGGTGGTTTCAGAGCCTCCTCGTCTGCCTGCAGCCACTGCCCAGCCGGGGCCAGATCCAGAGCTGCCCCACGCCGCCGCCATCCCTGAGACCGCTGCATTCGTTGCACCGATGTCCAGGTGGAGCTGCGTCTCTGTGCCCCCGGCAGTCCGAGCTGGCTGTCCCCAGGCTCCTCTCCCTTCCAGAAGACCCTCAGGTAGGATTAACCCTAGTGGGTCTCAGGCCTTGGCCACCTCTCCCATGGAGAGGGTCACCAGAAGGACCCCTCCTTGTCCCTGCCGGTGGGTCCCACCAGCCGGAGGAGTCCCCGCTCCCAGAGCTGCGACCACAGCAAGCACGTGGCATCCAGGCTGGACCTACCCTCAGCAGCTCCCCCACACCCATGGGGCACCCGAGCAGTGACACTCTCCTGTCCCAGTTCAAGGGAGCTAAAGGACGATGTGGCAGTTGTCACTGGCCCAGGAGGGGCTGAGCAGGGCTGCACCCTTGGGGACATCAGGGAAAGGCTGGCCCGTCCCCATGGCAGAGGGAAGGGAAGCTGACCCTGGGGGGATCCTTCCCCTCCTGCTGGGCTGGTACCTCCTGGGAGAGGGGGAGCGAGAGGCGGGGAGGGCAGGGGAGGGGAGGGGGGTTATTAGCAGCTTCTCCCTTTCAGGGCCAGGCAGCCAGACTCTTTAAATAGATCTGAAGGAGTCCGGGCGCGTTGGCTTAATTGATTGGCAAGTGTTCCAAGCTGCATATCGGAGATGTGCTGGGGAGCCAAGCGCTATCGCCTTCCTCCATCCATCACCCCGGCGCGGTCCTCTCCTCTCCCCCAGCCCGAGCAATACCCGCTGCCCACAGAGGGGATCTGACGTTGCCGGGCCCGCTCCTGGGTCTGGCATCGGGCACCCTTCCCTGCGGCAGCTCAAGCCAGCTGGGAGGAAAAAAAAAAACCAACCAAAATAAAAAAAAACCCAACCCAAACCACACACCATTTCCCAGGACCTGCGAGGATTTGGGGCAGAGTATCTGTGTGTACCCACAGATGTTTGCATACGTTCATCCAAGGAGAACAGGGATGGGTTTTTTTCTCATTGTGTTTCACTTTCTATTTTATTTTAATTCTCTTCCAGCCCTTGGAGCTAGCCAGGATGCAGGAATGAGAATTAACACAAGAAAAAAAAGAAAAGAAAAAAAGAAAAGACAAAAAAGGGGGACAAGCAGGGATCACCACTTTGCACAAGTGTTTGGAGTTCAGAGAGACTCACCCAGAGCCTCCAGAGCCACCAGCCCGATGAGGAGCAGGAGCTGGGAACTGGGGGTTTCACACACCTCGGCACTGCTGTGGTTGTGGTACCCAGGACCCATCCCAGCTCTCTGAGCTCGCAAAACCCGTGGAGAGGCTTGCCGAGGGTTTCCAGCCCTTCAAGCAACTACTTGGGCAATTCCCTGTGCACGGGAAACCCAGAAATGCACTTAAAAACCTCCCGAAATTCAGGACCTGAGGCTTTAAAAACCAAACCCCAACCTGGCCGTAGGCAATCCCTTTCCAAGCAACTGCAGCTCCCAAAGCAGCTCAGGACTCCCCGTGACCTCGGCACCAGCCTGGAGCTCTAACCCACGGACCGAAGATGAGCAGCTCCCGGGCCAGCCCCGCGGTTGCAGGGCCAACCGATGGGTCTGACTCAAGCCCAAGTCGGCAATCCCATCCCTGCCTGTCCCGCAGAGAGCTGGAAGATGCCGTTGGGCATCTGAGCTGGTGCAGGCGTTTCAGCCGCTGGCATTTTGGGCAGCCCCGATGACTGGATCTGTCCCCCTCCCATTACACGCATGCTCGGAGCGCCCGGCTGAGTGATCGATAGGTTTTTATGTTACACTGGGAGGAAGAAGGAAAAAAAAAAAAAAAAAAAGGAAGGCGGGGGAGGAGAAGACGGTGTATTTAGCACTGGAGCAGTTGCTGATAATTGCCTGGAGTGAAATGTCTCAGTATCTGGAGGCTGCTGGACCCAGAGATCCCCATCTCACTGCCGAACCACCAGCTGTGAGCACTGGTGCCAGATGCAAAAGGCAGCCCTGCAAGATGCAAGAAACAGCCTTGTTTCCCCCCCCCAAATTCCCATGTCCCATCTCCAGCCAGTCTCCCACTGCCCCAGCACCGCGCACAGACACCACCTCCTGCCCCGAGGGTTCTGTCTCCTTCCCTTTGCTCACTGTCCCCAGTGCATCCCTGTCCCTGCCTGGGTTTGCTGGCCTGACACCGGACAGGGCGGCTGTCGGTCGCAGAACCACGGCGGGGATGGTTGGGGACCCTTTGTGGGTCCCCCGGGTCCGGCAGCACCGGGAGCCAGGGTGGCCCCAGGGCAAAGGGGTGTCTTCAGGGCAGCTGGGAGTGAAAAAAGAGAGGAGCAGCCACAGTTCCCACCCAAGCACCAAGGCTGCTGTGGGGGCACCCCAAAGTACATCCCACCCCCCAGCAGCTCCTTGACCCTCCCCTGGGCTGACCCCTCCTTCCCTCAGCTCCTCCGGCAGCTGCCTCTCCCCATCACCTTCCCCTCCCTCCCCGCTTTTAAACGATTGCAAAGCCTCTCATTTTCTAAGCCCAATTACTCCAGCACAATACCCCCGACCGCGCTCTAAGCACGGCGGCACGGTCCGTTGCCTCCCCAAGCTGCCCCGCGGCTGGCCACGGTCAGCGCCGAAAGGTGACGGCGAGAGGCTGGGATCAATACGGTGCCTTCATCTCCCGGCCCCGCTGCGCATCAGGGTCCGCACACCTCCAGGCTCTCCTTCTGGAGAGGACCATCCAGCAGGAGCAGGATGAGCCGTGTCCTGTCCTACCAACTTGCCGGCGAGGGAATGGGCATGGAGGGCTTTTGCTGGGATTTGGGGAGCTTTATCCACCCGAACAGGAGCTGCTCCCTCTCGGCAGTCCCAGGGGAGGGGCGTGGGTTGACCCTCAGCCCCTCATCTTGTTCCCATGGGTCTGCACAAACTCACGGGATGGGCCTGGAAGGAGCCTCCCTTGCAAGCCCAGAGTGAATCCGAGACATGGAACTGCAGGGCTCGGACTTGCCGAGCGACCCGGATTGCAAGGAGCCGTTGGCTGGCAAAGGAGGTGGTTTTGGTAACCCCAACTCCCGCGAAGCCGCCTGCCCGCTCTGTGCCATAGCAATAGGAAAACGGTTGTGTTTTGCCAGCTCACGCAAATAAACCAAAGCCAGAGCCCTGGCAGACGGGCCGGAGAGGCTAGGGTGAACCCAGACGTTTCACCCGGACCGTTTCAATGGGGCTGGGTCCTTCCCTGGGTGTTTCATCTTTTCCAAGGCAGACGGGAGGTGGGAGTCACCAGTGGCTGGTTCGGAAGGGAAGGGGCCAGCTGCGGGGTTTTCCCACTTTTGACCAATTCCACAGGTATTCCCATCCATCTGATAACACCCTTTTGAACACAAACCCTTCAGCGTCCATCCCTTTGACCCAAGGATGCCCCCAGAGCACCGGACCCCACGGTCTCACACGTGCATCGAGCGCTGCCCGTCCTCAGCTCCGGTTGAGCTGACACGCTCCAGACCCTTCACAACCCAAACCCTCTGCGGGGAGCTGGTTTACAAGAAGAAGAGTGCTGGCTTCCCAAACAAGCCTCCCAGTCCACAACACATTTCCAGCCATACATAATCTAATATACGTTACCATAGCGCCAATCAATAACTCAGTAGGCCAGCTCCGAAATTATTCTCTTAAAGGGCCAGCACACCTCTTCCTCCCCCTCCCCAGGTCCATCTGCCTCGTGGTACCCAGCACTGGGCCCGGAGGAGCCGCTTGCCCTCAGGTCTCGCGTTCCAGGCATTGCCGGGCAGGACACGACACCAGGCTGGTGGTGACACCCTTCTTCATCCATCACATCGCCTTTGCGGCACATCCCCGGTGCGTAGCTTGCGATGGACACGTGGGCGCCCATCTCCAGGGCACGGCTTTGCCTTCGCCGCTCAGCAGCGTCTTCCCTGCTCTGCAGCTCCACCATCGACACAGCTTTCCCCTCCTCAACGTGACCACAGCAGCCCCGAGGGCAGCCTCCCCACTTGCACACACACACTCACGCTAGCAGTGAGCGAAGCGTGCAAAAAGCAGGTCGTGCTCTCTCAACCCACCTGCTCCAGAGGGTTTTCCATCACTCCAGATCCCGGGAGCTGACGATGTCCGGGCTGCAATTGGAACACCGGATCAGGCAGCACCTGAAGCTACTCCAGTCCCTGCCCAGCGGCTCCCTGCACCCATCACTGTGGGCTTAGGGACAGGCATGTATCGCACGGGGGACCCCAGCACCCTGCCAGCCCCTGCCCTTAGGCAAACCCCTGGGGAGCTGCCCCTCCTGTGCCGAAGCACCCGGGACCCCCAGGTGCCACAGAAAGCCCCAGGGCGCGTTTCCAGCCCGGCTCCCGAAGCACGGCTAGCAAGAGCTTTTCCTCCTGCTTTAACGCCAAGGGGGAAAAAGCTCCAGAAGCCCCAGAAACAGCAATCGCCTCCCCGCAGCCCTCGCTGGCTTTAATCCCCGCCCTGGGGAAAAACCTCCTGCGAGCAACCTCGCACAGGACTGCGCACACGGGCATCGCCGTAACAAATCCCACCCTGCGTCACGAATTACCAGACCCAAAGCCGTGCCCTGAAGGCACCGTCCCCTTCCTTGAGCACCCGTGGTCCCGGCTGGAGCAGGTTTACAGACGGGCCCTGCTGATGCTCCCCTGAGCCCAGCTCACCCGCTTTGCTCCCATTATAAAAGCGAAAAAGAAGCGGCAGGACGTGGAGACACTTTCTCAGGTGGCCGCGGTGCCTCCCCAAGCCCCTCGCTGCCCAGCCTGAGCAAAATCAGCCAGGCAACCCCTACCTGAGTCTGTATTGGTGGGAACGCTTCCATTCCCTAAGTGCGTTAACACTGAAACCTAATGACGCCAGTCAAGGTTGCCTCCTCTATATCTTAATCCCAGCAAAGACATGCCAGAAAGAGGAAGAGTAATTATGCCCTAAGACCTTCATGAGCCTCAGCAAGTGGCAGGGGCTGCAAATTGTCTCATCTTGGGTGGAGTTTAGGAGATTTCTACACTGATCACGGCTCGGCAGGTAGTTCGGTTTAACTTGCGTTACCAGTAGTAGCAATTGCCCGCCTGCACTCAGGGCAGAGTGGCAAACACCCACGACCCATGAAAGAGAAGTGCTGCTGCTAGCGGCTGCCCCACGCTGCTCCCGGCCCCTCGGCACCGCAGGAAGCGCTTTTGGGGGGGATTTGGGAGGCTTTGCTTTTTTTCGAGCTCACCGCCAAACGCTCTGCGAAGGCAAATGAGTCGTCGGAAACCTTCGTGCTTGCTCCAGGTTGGTTGTAGGCAGGGTCCTGGTTACACCCGGCTTCCCTGGGTATGGGGAGCCCTCTTGAAAGAAAAACCAGCAGATTTTAATCAGAAGCTGGGGATTTTTCTCTCCTCCTTTTATTTTCAACACAGCCCACCAAATGTTTTCATGAAAATCCTGACCAAACAGCCTCCCTGAGAGCTTTTTGTTTGCCACAAGAAAATATCATTTTTTAAACCCAAGATGCCTGGCTGTGGAGAAAGTGGCTACAGACGCTGTCGCAGAGCTGGGCACCCTACGGTGCCCCGGGGAAGGCGCTGCCCTGGCAGCCGCTGGCAGAGCCGGAGCTTGGGCGCACGGGGCTGTCTCAGAACCAGAGGATCCCAAATCTCTTGTCGGGGAGAAGCTCTAAAGCCGCAAGGTCCCCGCGGCCATCCTCTGCCCCACTGGCATCCCCCGACCCCCAGGCAGGATGGGAGCCGGGGTCCCCGGGGACCCCTTGCGGCATCGCCAGCTGCCTTCAAGCAGCCCCCGAAGGGCAGCCCGGCCTCGGCAGCGCTGTCAGCCAGCCTCTACGTCTTCCATTAATTCACTTCACACTGTCCATATTGATCGGCTCTGCTCTCTCTCCGGCTCCCCCCTCCCTCGCACGCCCTCCCCCCCGCCGGCTGCTGCACCGCTGGGCAGCCCGGGCTGCATGCTGCATGATCCATACAAACTCACTTACTCAGGGAAATCAATGGGCTCGAAAGAGCACACGCAGCAAGGCGAGGAGTCTGTCTGGGGATCGACCGCACAACAAGGAGACACAGAGAACAGCAGCCTGCACCCCGCCTGCGCCCGGCGCCCCGCGGGGCACCCAAGGGACCCGGCGGCCCCCGCTGTCACCCCCGCCGCAGCCCCTCCGGGCCCTTGTCCCCTGTGGGATGGGGTAATGGTGCTTGGGAGCCGGGTGGTGATGGGGTGCAGCCGTCCTGGGGGGGGCTTTCTCCTTTTCTGACAAAGTGGGGTGGCTGGGAGGTAGCATTTCACCTAGGGTGGGTGCAGGGGGTCTGGCAGGGGAGGGTCCCCACCAGGACAACTGCCTCCTCCTCCCAAATCCAAGAGAAAGCACATCCCCCTTTTACACTCCAACCAGCACAGGCTCCCGTATCCTCCCTTTGGTTCTCCTCGGCTTCAGACAAGTCACCCTGCATTTGTGCCTCAGTTTCCCCATGTTTAACTAGCAGGATGCCTCCCTTCCAGCCAGTTTTGGGGTGAGGGGAGGCCCTGCTCTGCCAGGCTGCCCTGGGTTGTGGCCAGGCCTGTTCACAGCAGCAATAAGTTGGTGCTGGGCTGAGGAGAGAGCTAGAATTGAGGATTTTTTGTCCCCTCTTGGGGCACCGCTGGCCCTGTTTGCCCAGGGAAATAGTTGCCACTGCACAAGCAGCGCGCTGGGGTGATTAATAAATCCTGCCAGAAGAGCTGCTGCTGTGCTGAGTTCGCCCATCAAGGAAGGAAATCTTTATTTATATATATTCTATAAACTAATTTTTGCATCATTGCAATAAATCCATCTTCCAGCCGTCAGCTACAATCTGCCTTCGTTGCCATTCATGTGCGGCTCCAGGCGGGATGCTGGGGGCTGGGGGGGAGCAGGCGCAGGAGCATCCCGGCACTGCTGGTCCCGGGGGGGTGTCCCCAGGGTCCTCGTTGGGGCTGGAACCAAAATGGGAACTTGGGGCAACGTTAAGGGGGGAAAAAGGAATCGCTGGCACCCAGCTCCCACCCTGCTGGTCCGTCATGCCTTGGCGGAAGGATGGAGGGGTCCCCAGGAGCATCAAGTGACTGGGATGTCACCGCACCTAGGACACAGGACCCACAATGGGGTCCTTGGACCCGCTGCCTCCCTGGGGAGGCCCTGGAGGAACTGGGAAGGCCCTGAGACAATGCTGTCAACCCAGTACCGGTAAATCCTGGCAATGCCCCTGCCTGCGGGCGACCCGGCAGAGGAGGGGGGAGCCTTTTCCCAGCAGCCCCCCTCTCCGAGGTGAGTGTGGTTGTGCGCTGGAGACACCATGTCTGTCCTCTGCAGGCTCCAGCCCCAGACCGGAGCAGCAGGGGAAGCCAGGGGGGGCACGGTGGGCAGCGGCAGAGCTCCAGGGATGGCCGTGGCCCCCTCCCCAAAGCCACACACCCCCCACCCCCCCCAAGCTTTGGGCTGTCCCTTGGGGGTTTGGTTTGGGGGTCAGGAGGTGGCAATGCAGGGCCCCAGCTGCCCCGAGCAGCCTCTGCTGGGACCTGGTGGCTTTTTTGGCTGAGACCTCGTCCAGGGGTGGCTGCACCCTGGGGGGTGGCTGCACCCCTGCGCCGCAGAGCATCTCAAGATGGGAGGTTGCATAAGAAGTTGGGGTTCCCACCCAGTTGGCCTCCCAGAGAGCCTCCAGGGATGTCCCCGTCTGCCCTGCCAGGCTGGGGTGCTCCCGCAGAGCAGGACCCCATTTTGGGGAAGATTTCGGTGCCCCATCCCATCCCCCTGCCTGGGAGGGGGCTCTGCTTGCCCAGACTCATCCCGGCACAGCCTGGAGCCGGCAGCGGCTGATAGACCCAGCCGAGTGCCCGAGCAGAGCAGGCAGGAGGTGTGGGCAGGGATCCCACTGGGGAGATGAGTCTGCTGGGTCTCAGCCAGGCCAGGAGGCCCTACAGCCACGGCTCCCAGCCCGGGGCTGGATGGGGATGGCAGGAGGGTGAGGAAGGCTCAGAGCAACGGGGGTGGCGGAAGGCTGCCATCAGCTTGCCTATTCAGCAAGCAGGGACCCCTGAGCCCTCCCCAGGGTGGTCTCCCCATTGCTGGGGGGCACACGGCTGCCTGCCCCCCTCCTCCTCCGGGACAGGGCAAGAGGAGGCTGGTGGGGTGCAGCAAAGCCCCCCCGCCTTGCCCCTTCCCGCAGCTGCCTGCTGACGCTCTCCGGCAGGATGCGGTAACGCCGGTGGGAGCGGGCTCACCCGCATGGGCAGGGGGTTTCAGGAACCGGCAGCCCCCAGACGCCAGTGTACCGGGCAGCACGGCCTCCCTGCCGCCTCAGCCCGACCCTGGGCACCCAGACCCCCACCCTGCCTGGGGACACCCAGCCAGGCACGTCCCTGCCCGTCGCCAAGACCCCCGCAGCCCCTCTGCCCTGAGGTCCCTGCAGAGCTCTGGAGGGACCCACCTCAGGGGTCCCCTAACGGGGCAAGGGCTGGGAGGGGATGGGTGGGACTGGCGGGGGACTGGGACAGGCTTTTGAAACAAAATTCTTTGAGTCGCTTTTACATAATTTTTTTCTCCCATTTTGTCCCTTTTTCTCTCCCTTTCCCATGCTTTGCCAGCCCTGGCACTCATTACCGGCGCTGGTGGTAACGAAGGGCTCTGTGCATAGCAATGAGATTGATTGACCCCGGTGACCCCAGCCAGGGCCAGGGCTCCCTCCAGGGCGCCCAGGTCACCGGCTGCTGACCATCACTGGTTGCCACGGTGACACCAGCAGTCCCTAGGGATGGATGGGGGGCTCTGGGATGCAGGGGGGTGCCGGGGCAGGTCAGCGTGTCAAGACTGGTGCATTAGTGGGATGCTACTGGCTTGGGGAGGACGAGGGTTAAATTCCCGGCCCAGGTGGCACCCCAAGGGGCAGATCCCTTCCAAGGGGAGCAGGACAGGGGGTGCCAGGGGGTGCCAGAAGTCACTGGTGAGGGTTGGTGTGGTGTGTTCCCTGGGGAAACTGAGGCACAGAGGGATGCCTGGGTGGTGTAGAAGGAACCTAGGAGTGCTGGCCCCGGATGGGAGCTAGCGGGGAGCGGGAAGAAAGGCCAGGGTGGAGGGAGGCAGGCGGGATGGTGTGGAGAGAGATGGAAGGGGAAGGGGGAAGAGGTGTAGGGTGGAGGTGGGAGGTTTGGGTGGAGAGGTGTGGGGTGGGGGGGTGCAGAACGGAGGGGTGCAGCGCAGGATGGAGGGATGCAGGATGAAGGATGGAGGGGTACAGGATGAAGGGTGGAGGGGTGCAGGGTAGGGTGCAGGGTGGTGGATGGGGGGGGGGGGGGGGGGGGGGGGGGGGGGGGGGGGGGGGGTGCAGGGGGTGGACGGAGGGGTGCAGGGCAGGGTGCAGGGTGGTGGACAGAGGGGTGCAGGGGTGACGGAGGGTGCAGGGTGGTGGACGGAGGGGTGCAGGGCAGGGTGCAGGGCGGTGGACGAGGGGTGCAGGGGGTGGCGGAGGGTGCAGGGCAGGGTGCAGGGCGGTGGATGGAGGGGTGCAGGGCAGGGTGCAAGGCAGTGGAGGAGGGGTGCAGAGCGGTGGATGGAGGGGTGCAGGCAGGGTGCAGGGCGGGGATGGAGGGGTGCAGGATGAAGGGTGGAGGGGGCAGGCAGGGTGCAGGGCGGTGGATGGAGGGTGCAGGATGGGGTGGAGGGGTGCAGGGCAGGGTGCAGGGCGGTGGATGGAGGGGTGCAGGGTGGTGGACGGGGGGTGCAGGGCAGGGTGCAGGGCGGTGGATGGAGGGGTGCAGGGTGCGGGTCCCGCTCGGGACCCCAATTCCTGGGCTCCCGCTGCCCTCTAGCGGGCAGGTCCGGCCCCTCCCCGGCCCTGGCCCCGGCCCCGGCCCCGCCGAGGGCACCGCGCTGTCCCCGCGCCCGGTCCCGCTGCAGTCGCCGGGGGGTCCCGGCTGCCGCCCCCGCCCCGTGTCCCGAGGGGGCGCAGCCCGGGGGGCGCGTGGGCCGGTGGCGGGACACGAGGTCCCGCGTGTCGTGGCGCAGCCACCCGAGGGGAGGAGCGGGGGGGGACGACGGGGACTGGCCCAGGCATCCCGGCACCCAGCGGGGCGGCGGTCCCGGCACAGCTCCCGGGCGGGCTGGGTCCCGCGTGGGGCCGCTGTCACCCCCCCGGGGGGACACGTCGGGCACACGTCCCCGGGGCGAAGGGATGGGGGGGCGGGAACTGCGGGCGGGGCCTGGGGTTAAAGCCACCCGACCCGCCTTCGGGGGGAGCCCCCGGCGGCCCCGCTCCCGCTGGAGCCGCGCAAGGGTGCGCGGGGGGCACCCACTAGGGTCCTGCCCCACGCACCCACGGGGCCACTGCCGGGGTTCCCACTGCCCTCCCCTCGCCCCAGGGTCCCCTTCCCTGCACCCAGCGGCTCCCACCGCCCCCCAAGGCCCCGCGCCCCCCGCAACGCGACCGTCGGCCGCCAGGTGGCGCCATGAGCCCTCCCGGGCCGGGCCGCGCCTCGAACCCGTGCGCAGCCAGCCCCGACCCGGCCCCGGCCCCTGCCCCGGCCCCGGCCCCGGCCCCGGCCCCGGCCCCCTGCTCCGCCTGCCCGGCCCACCCCGCTGCCTAATGCTGTCTCAGGCCTCATCCCGTCCCTCTCCCTGTCCCTGTCCCCAGCCCCAGCCACGACCCTGCCCCCGTCCCTGGCCCTGGCCCTGCTCTGCCTGCCCTGCCCACCCCACTGCCTAATGCTGCCTAATGCCTGATCCCATCCCTCTCCCCGTCTCTGCCCCCGTCCCCAGCCCCATCCCTGTCCCTGTCTCCAGCCCCAGCCCCGACCCCAACCCTGTCCCTGTCCCCAGCCCCAGTCCTGTCCCTGTCCCCCTGCTCTGCCTGCCCTGCCCACCCCACTGCCTAATGCTGCCTCATGCCTCATCCCGTCCCTCTCCCTGTCCCTGTCCCCAGCCCCAGCCACGACCCTGTCCCCAGCCCCAGCCCCGACCCTGTCCCTGTCCCTGCCCCCATCCCTGTCCCCCTGCTCTGCCTGCCCTGCTCACCCCACTGCCTAATGCTGCCTAATGCCTGATCCCGTCCCTCTCCCTGTCCCTGTCCCTGTCCCCAGCCCCATCCCTGTCCCCAGCCCCAGCCACGACCCTGTCCCTGTCCCCAGCCCCATCCCTGTCCCTGTCCCCAGCCCCAGCCCTGTCCCTGTCCCCGTCCCCAGCCCTGTCCCCATCCCCAGCCCCAGCCACGACCCTGTCCCTGTCTCCAGCCCCGACCCTGTCCCTGTCTCCAGCCCCTACCCTGTCCCTGTCCCTGCCCCCGTCCCTGTCCCCCTGCTCTGCCTGCCCTGCCCACCCCACTGCCTAATGCTGCCTAATGCCTGATCCCATCCCTCTCCCCGTCTCTGCCCCTGTCCCCAGCCCCGTCCCTGTCCCTGTCTCCAGCCCCAGCCCCGATGCTGTCCCTGTCCCCATCCCCAGCCCCATCCCTGTCCCTGTCCCCAGCCCCGACCCTGTCCCCAGCCCCAGCCACGACCCTGTCGCTGTCCCCGTCCCCGTCCCCAGCCCTGTCCCTGTCCCCCCGCTCTGCCTGCCCTGCCCACCCCACTGCCTAACGCTGGGCTGACACTCAGCATCCCATAGGCATGTGACACCCCCAGGCTCTCCCTGCGCCCAGCCCTTGGTGGCAGCTGGCAGGCTGAGTCACCCTGGGCAGCCCCGGGTTGGTGGCACCTGGGCCAGCCTGCCGTCAGGGATTTGTAGCCACACCACAGGCTTTGGCCAGGGACGGGAAGCCCTCGGTTCTGCTTCTATGCCTCTGACGTGGGGTGAGACATGGAAAGGGAGCGGAGACCAACTCCGGCCCCAAGAGCTGGGGTCAGGGCACGTTTGGGGACCGCGCAGTGGATCCTGCCTGGGCTTCAGCTGGATCCTGGCAGCCAGGATGGGAAGCCCTATAAACACCACCCCGGGACAGTGACACACGGGGTGGGATTCACTGCCACCAGGGAAGCTGGACCAGGGGCAAAGCACCTCCAACCTGGGCAGCAACTGGGCAGTGCCCAGCCCTGCCTGTTACCCCAGGGCTGCACTGCGCCCCGCTGCCCACAGGGCCCGTAGAGAGGCAAGAGAGGGCTCAGCCATCCCTCCCATTCCCTGGATCCTTCCTCTTCCCATCAGTTATTTCAGGAGGTGGCACCTCCATCCCCAGCCCGGTGCCCTGCCCTGTCCCGGGGTGCCAGCGGGAGCAGGGATGTGCAGGGCTGGCGAGCAACCGAGGCCGGAGGGGAGCGGGGGAGGTAAGCCCCCCTACTCCTCCCCAGCCTGTTGCGGTTGGAGCTGTGGAGTGGAAGTAACACGTGGTGACACTGCTGCCCAAAAAGCCGCCACCAGAACAATAGTCAGGAGCGCAGAGGACGCAGGCGGCCACGCTGCCCCCAACGCTCCCCAAGGAGCCAGGCACATCCCTGGGACACCCCGCAAGGGCACCCGGCCTGGGGCATCCCATGCAAGGGACATCCCACAGTGCTGGGTGGCCCGAGCGACTGACGAGGGCACTGTGCTAATGAGGAAGGCCTGACATTGCCAAGGGTGGCACTGGGATGGAGCTGGGCCATCGCACTGGGGTCACGACCGAAGAGGAACTCACTGAGCCCGGGGCTGTGCCACCTCCGGCCCTAACGGGGAGAAAGGGAGGGGAAAAGAAAATGGCAGGCGAGACAACAGAGGAGCGGGGTTGCTTTGCCTTTAAAATAATGCAGCAAAATTAGCAGCTCTGCAGTCATTAATATGCAAAAATGCAAATCAGGAGGTAATTAAGCTGCAGTCCTCCGGAGGATATTTCCATCATAATGAATTCTATTGTCAGGGAAAGAGCAGCCAGGCGGATTTATGTTGCTTACATGAATATAAAATATGAGCATCAAAGCGTTGTCCTTGCTGCCTGCTGCAGTCCCCTGCCCCGGACGGAGGAGGGCACAGGGCACAACGTCCCCGTCCCTTGCGCCGGCCTGGCTGGTGTTGCCCATCACCAAGGCGAGGCGGCAGCCAGGGGACTTGGGTACCTGCAACGGGGGAGAAAAATAGCCTCTCCCTTCCCCCTCCCTCTGCACCGAATCCCCGGCAAACCCCACAACCAACCGGCAGCACATCAGTGCCATCCCCTGCGGTGCCAGGGCCGTGCTGGCTCTCCAGATCCCCGGGGGCCAAAGAGGGACTGGGGACACCCAAGCCAGGAGGTGCCTCTTCCCCGCATGGTCCCATGTGGTGGGGCTCCCCCAGCGGCACCCTGGCCCGGCCAGGGCCGTGTCTCTGCAGGGACCCAGTGTCTGAACCCGTCAGGATCCTGCCGTCCCGCTCCCGGCCAAATTCCCGGGAGAGCTGGATGCTGAGTAACACTTTGTCCATTCATCTCTTCCCATGCCGTGAGTGCGCCGAGACTGGCACTGGGGGTGCACAGGGACCCTCGGACACCAGGATGGCGGGGACCTCAAACTGGGGGGATGACACGTGGGTACCCCCAGGGTTTGGGGTGGCGGGGGCAGCCGGACCGCTGAGCCATGCAAGCGATGCACCAGCCAAAGGGCCACCAGTCCTTAGGCACGGGGTCAGTCCCCATCTGCCGGGTCAAACCCCGCTACTGAGCTGCCTGCGGGTATCACGTCCCCCCGGCAGCCGCTGCTGCAGCCCCCAAACCCAGAGGGCGAGAGTTGGGGTGCAGCCTTCCCCTTTCATTCCCGCCAGCGGCGTCCGCCACGGAAAACAAACCGAAACCCACCCAAAACGAAATAGTTGGCCGGGTGCCACCCTGCAGCTGCCGTCTCCCGGCTCAGCCTGGCATTTTTCAAATGTCAAGGCGAAAGGCTGCAGGGCCGCCAGGCAGCCCAGCTCGGGGGGCTCGCCGCTGGGGCGGGGGGGGGGGGGGGGTGGGGGGCTGGGGACACGGAGGGGACGGGAAGGGGTGCGGAAGAGGGGGAAGAGACGCTCGCAAGCCCTGCAGCTGTCATTGTCATCCTTGAGGTGGAGGTGGTAGGTTGGGGGAGGCGGAGGGAGCCGGTTACGGGTTAGATGGGAGGGAACCGGCTCCATCTTAGCGTCTCTGTGGTCGAGGCGAGAGAAGAAGATTTAAAAAAAAAAAAAAAAAAAAAGGCAAGAAAAAAAAAAAAGGCAGGAAAGGAGATGGGCAAACAGGAGCAGCTGCTCCCCGGAGACGCAGGGCTTTTTTCTTTCTTTCAAAGCCACAAAAGTTCTTGCTCGCAGGCTCGGGAGCCCCCTCCCATGGCCCCTCCTGTCCCACGCCGTGGTGGCAAGGGTGGCCAGACAGCCGGTGGCCAGAGGTTGAAGCCGTGCTTGCTGTCCGAGGGCCTGGGGAGCCAGAGCTGAGCTCATACCCATCCCAGGGCATCCCCTTGGCTCACCCGGAGGGAAGGGTCCTCCCTGCCCAGGGCACCGTGGGGTTCGGGGCTGGCAGGGGACACAGGGTGGGTGGAAAGGTACCCCCCGTTCCCAACAGGACCGTCTTCATCCTCAGTGCGGCCAAGGGCCGGGTGCCCCTGCCCGTGCCCAAGGGTGGCATGCGGGTGCCTCGCAGCCAGGCTGAGCCGGCAGACATAAACCAGCGGTCCCCCGTGGCCCCCACCCGCCGTGGCCCCCTGGCCCCCCCGCCACCGTGCTCAGCCCCACCGCACACCTGCGAAGCCGGAAACCTTCATCTCGCCGGTGGAGCCCAGAGCCGGGGCGCGGGGGGCCGGGGAGGGGGCGCAGGCGGAGGGTTGCCTCCATTTCCCCCTCCCCGTGCTCACCCTCTCGCCGTCGGGCAGCGGGGAAATCACTGCCTTTTCCCAGGGGAGGCTCGTAGCCCCGATGCCCCATCCCTGGGGAGGTGGGGCACCTCGTGGATGCCTGCACACGTGGGTGCTGTGGGTGCTCTGTGGGTGCATGCACAGGCGGGTGCATTGGGTGCTCTACGGGTGTGTGCACGGGTGGCTGCATCGGGTGCTCTGTGGGTGCGTGCACAGGCGGGTGCTCTCCCCGTGTGACACCTCCACCAAGCAGCATCAGAGTGGTGGAGCCGCGGCGGGCGCTGTCCCCTTGCTGTGTCCCAGCCCCACGTCCGGCGTCGCGGAGCCCGATGCGGTTGGGGCTCCCAGGTTTCCCAGCTTTCAGGGGGCTCGTGCCCCAGGCAGGCTGCAGGGGGGTTCAGAGGGTTACGTGGATGATGGATGAGCAAAAGGGGTTTGCGGTCGTGATGGGCGACAAATTGAAACCAAACCAGCTCTTGAGGAGCCCAGAAACAGAGCAGGCTGCGGGCAGAGTCCCAAATTTACCCCCCCAGCCCTGAGGACAGACCCCCCCCCCCCTCCCCCATGAGCTTAGGGGGTCACAGGGTTGCCCCAAAGCTACCAAATCCATCTCACGGCGGATGGCAGGGGTCAAGGGGTCGGGGTGCTATGCTGGCCCTGAGAGAAGGGGACATCCTCGTGCCACCACCCCAAGAAGGACCCCTGAGGGCATCAGGGCATTTTTTTCAGTCATTGTCACAGCAGGGTCACAACACAGCCCCGGCAAAGGGTTGTGTCCCCACTCCCCTGGGAGCTCACGGTGCACCGAGGCCATTCCCTGTCCCTGGGGGGACACAAGAGCCGCACAGCCCCCGGCAAGGCTGGGAGGCTGTGGAAGAGGACGGTTGGGAGAGGAGCACCCGTGTTTTACATACGGTGACTTGCAAAATCCCCCCCCCACCCCCGCCTCAGCATCCCGGCCGCCCTCCCCCTCGATGGCAGCTCCTCTTGAGGTTTGAGGTGACATCCTGCTTTCTGCGTCTCGCTGTCACCCCGGCCTGGGGGGCCCCTGGAGCAGGTAGGGAAACCACAGAGGCAGCGGAGGCAGGGTTGGGGGGGGCACGTCCCCCTGTCCAGCTCTGGCTGCACCGGCAAAATGGCAACTATCTACACCAAAGATGAGTCAAGTCCAATGACTCCCCCATCCTCCTTGCACGGCTTGTGGGGGGCACATCCCGGGGCAAGGAGCTCACAAGTTCCTTTCCTGAGCTCCCCATTCCTGTCTCCTTCCTCTATTCTGGAGAAAAATCTGCCAATATTTGGGTTTATAAGCTACCAGGAAAGGAAAACAGCAAGCTATAAATCAGGGTGACATCCTCCCTGCTGAGCAGCAGGTTGGAGCAGGCGAAGCCTTTTGCATCGGTGCTTTATTTTGGGAGCGCGTGTGCGGAGGCAGGATTAGAGATAAACACCGGGCTCTGCCCCGCAGCCCATCGCCCAGCCCCAAGCATCCTGGCTGCGCGCATCACGGCACCCTCACGCCCTGGGCACCTCCAGACCAAGAGCGCAGCCAGTTTTATCTTCACCACTCATGAAAATAGACACAAGGATGATGCCTGGCATCGCAACCTCCCCTTCCAGGATGCTGGGGGATGGAGGAGGGATGCGGGGATGGGAGCACCCCCTGTTTCCCTGAATTAACCCGGGGGGAAAGCTGTAGTGCCAGCTCCGAGCACCGAGCGCGGAGCAGCTGGTTCCCCCCACCCACCCCGATGATGAGCACATGGGTGCTGCGCCTGCACGATGCGGGTGCCCCAGCAGACAGGAGCAGGGGAAGCCAAGGCGCTTGGCACTTGTTTAGCTGCGAGCGCAGCTCGATGCAGAGATAAGATAAGGCGTCTGACGGCTGCCAAGTTAAACTGAGGTCACTGCAAACCCAGGCGGGTGAACGTGCCCCCGCAGCCCCAGGTTACATACACACACATCCAGATGTATATTTTCATTTCAGGCAGATTTGTGTCCTTCCACCCGGCTCTCCTGCCCGGTTTGATAAAAAGGCACCTTTTCCCACAGCACCAAGCGTTGAGCAGAGCTGACGGCAGGGCTGGGGGTTTCCAAGCCACTTTTTGCTTAGTTTTGCTCAAAATCTGAGCAAGATGCTCTGTGGGAGAGGGGCAGCTTCTTGGGCAGCCAGGTTTTTTTCTATTTCACAGGTTGAGCGAGGTGTCGGGGGCTTCCCCTCCCGGCGTGAACGTGGGGTCGGTGTGGGGCTCGGCTGTCAAGGCACGATCCTGCCAACTCCCAGCCTCCTCTCGCTGCCCCGGTTCCTCCGTGCTCCAGCCCCTTGGTCCTGCCGGCGGCACCCCCGGCACCTCCTGGGGCTGGCAGAGCTGGCACCCTGCGCCCCCTCCCCGGCGGCTCCTGGGGAGGCTCCAACACCACCAGTCACTGAAAGCTTTGAAAGCGGCTTCAAAAGCCGGGCTGTCCAGGAACCGCAGAGCCGGGGCTCGGCCGCACGCGTGGGCGGTTCAGAGCCTTCGGCACAGCCAGAGTCACCTTTCTGCCCTTTCCTCTCCCCTCTCCAAATGTTCTTTTTTTTTTGGCCTTAAGCTCCTGATTTTAAACAAAACTATCATGAAACCCCCCTGACTCCCCAACCTGGGAGCTTTCCGGAGACCTCAAAAGAGGAGAAAGCCCCCAGGTGTCCGAAAACTGAGTTGGAGGAGAGCCGGGAGCCCGGGCCAGGGGCTGCCTGTGGGAACAAAAGGCACATCCAGGGTTTAATGGGGGTAAAAAGCCCCTTCGCCACCCCAAGGCCTCCTCTCCCCCCCCCCGAGGATGCTCCCTGCAGCCCCCCCCGGATGTGGGTTTGCAGGGAGCAGGGTGGGGAGGGGATGCAGGAGGTGGGGGCAATGCACGGGGAGGCATCGCAGCCGGATTCGAATGGGAGACGCCTGACAGATGGGTCTGCCCTAGATTTCACGACTGGCTGCCGTTAATCTGGCTTCCTGCGCCCTCCCCCCCCCGCAGCCCACCTCCCCGCAGCTCAGGGCTGCACCCGGGCTCCCCGCTGCTGGGGCAGGGGGTGGCAGAGCCCTATGGGGACAGAGGGTGGGGGCCACAGCGCAACCAGGGGGGTTTGGCAGGGCTGCTGGGAACCCACCGGCCCATGGCCAGAGTCACAGCACCCTGGTCCATCCTAAATGTCCCCTGCCACTCGGGAACGGCCCGAAACCCAGCCCGGGGCGCCCATGTCCCCTCTTCGTCCCCCCCGCTGGCAAACCCCTCTGCAGCCTGCTCGCCACGGCTGGGAGGAGATGGCTTTTGCTGCCGTGTCCTTTCACATGCCCAGGGCTGAGCATCTCTTCAGCCTCCTCCTCCTCCCTTAACCCGCCTTTGGATCTCGTCCCATCTCCCCTCTGCACCCCCCTGTTCCCCAAAGACCCTGCAAAGCTCCAGATGTAGGGGAGGGGGACCACCCCACAAAACGCTGGGGAGGGACCCAACTTCAGCTGCGGAACAGGCACCCATGGCCGAGCTGCAGGATTTTTGGTTGCTCCCCACATGGGGACATCGGCCAGTGACGCTCCCCGGCAGCAGCCTCTGCCCTGCCATACAGGTAGGGACAGGGCACAGCGTGGGGAAGGATGCTCTGCTCCCCTCGGTTGCCGTTGCCACGTCCCCAGGCCACTGAAGCGCAGCCCCCCCGGACGCCCCACCGGCAGCTCAGCCCTCCCAGGAGTTTCTGCTTCTCCTTCCTCTCAGCAGAAGTGACGTGAGCTCCCGGGGTTGCCGGCATCTAATTATACCACTGTGCCGGTGCGGTTGGCTCCCCCACCCACGCGCCGCGTTGGCCCCAGGGAAGCGAAAGAGAAGCGGTGCCGCGGGCCAGGCCGGGTGGGAGGACACGGCGGAGAGGCACCTGCAGCCGCGGCAAAGAATGGGCAAGAGCGGCAGAGCTACGGCATCCCCGTGCCCAGCCCTTCCGGGAGAGAGGGTGATTTGGGGGGTGTCATTTGGCTCCAGCCCCCAGCACCCTCTGGGACAAGGTGATCTGGGCTCGTGTGTCCTTCCAGGAGAAGCACATCTAGATCTCAGCCCCTTGCTGGGCAGCGGATCTATAAGTTTAGGTCACTCAGGGCCAGTTTCTCCAGGGCACAGGGTTGGTTTTTAGGTGCCTGCTCACAGTCAGGTTGGTCTTTGCTGCTGTGCCCAAGCCCAGGTTTTGGGGGAGTTTTCAGCATCTTCCACCCGTGCCAGAGTCACGCGCAGTGGGATGAAGTCATGGTGCAGACACAGAGGTCAAGGACCGGGACAGTATAGAAGAGGACGGAGCCAAACTGCATCTTCCCCGTGCCGGCGGGGCTGGATCTGGCAATGGGGAGGCAGCCGGGGGGCAGGCGGTGCCCAAACCACCCCCTGGGCTGAGACCGCGAGGAGGGAGGATGGAAAATGGGGCTGAGACGGGACCCGCTGCAAACCCTCACTTTGCCGGAGAGGAGGCTTGAGCCCATTCCTGCTGTGGGGACAGCTGTCACCAGGATCTGGCCATCCTCTCCCATGGCCGTGCCTCACGGGAGGGGAAGGAGCCTGGAACAGGGACTCACCTCACCGGGGAGGTTTCTATTACTCCTCAAATGATGCTGAAACTTGACATTATATCATGAAACCCGCTAAGGGAAGAAATCTGGGTAGGGAAGGGAAATCCCCCGGCCAGTCCCAAAGAGGCACTGCCTGTGTCCTCTCCTTCCCCTGCAGCAAAGGCACAGAGGCCACCGCGGTCCTCGGCGTCCCGGCGCTCAGAGCAGCTCCGCTTCAGGGCATGTTTGCAAATTGAAACTTTCTGAGCCTCACCCACCATGAGAACATATTCATTTAGCTGTTCAGTTTGAAGAAGCTAGAAACGTGCCCTGTTAACAACACGTTTACATCCCAGCAGCATTCATACCCCCAGCTCAGCCAGGCAAACCCTGCCATCTCCTCCTGTCCCTTCCTCACTGGGACTTTTGGGGTGGATGGAGGGGACTTTTCCAGCTGGCAGGGGGTATATTGGCAGTCCTTTAGATGCGTGCTGCCACCTTCCTTGTCCATGGGGAATATTTACCCTCAGGTTTGACAACTGCCCTCAGATCCTGCTGTTTTCACCTGTGAAGAGGTGCTGGACGGGGCATTTGTCATCCTGGTCAGCACCCACAGGCAAGGCTCCTGTCCCTGTCCCCTGCTCCGCACCCAACTCCCGTGACAGCTATTTCCTATCCTCCATCTCTCTCTTCCTTTCCGCCTCGCTCCTTCCCTCCTCTCCCTCTCCCTGTCCCCATCCCCCCTCCCTGGAGCCTCCTGCCTGTGCCTCTGCCCAGGCCAGGGCTGCCTGCACAGCCGGGAACCAGGCTCCCCTCAGCCTTTTCCCAGCAGGATCTCCCACCCGCCTCCATTAACCTTCTCCCACCCATGAGCTGTCTCAGCCGGCAGCAACCTTCACCCCTGCATCCTGGCGGGGGAAGACGGTCCCCACCGGCCCCCCCCGGGACACCCAGACAAGGGCACCCCCGGAGATCCCCCCCCCGCCTCAGAGGAAGCGCTAAGATGGTGTCTGGGTGCGGGGGTGCCTTTTCTTTCCATTCAGAGGAGATTCCCCAGGCCCCCCGCCTCGGCAAACACGTACAGAGGGTTTCCTGTTCGTAGGCGGATGCTATCCTGGGCCGCGGGCTGCAGCGGCGGGCGGGGGGGACTCCACCTGGGGCCGGGGACGCCGCGTTGCCTCCTCCGGCACAATGTGCCGAGAGCTCTCTCATGACCCCGCTTCATTTGTGGTTGATTTTAAGGCAGCTTTTCCAAGCCCCCCTGGGCAGGATCACACCCCCGGGGCAGATATAAGCATCCCCAGGCTCTGCTGTGCCGTGGGGACTGTATCCCGCTGCCAGGGTGATAAAGAGCACCCTCGACCTAGGGCACCCAGGGTGCAATTTCTTTACGACTGAGTCATCAAAACATTACAATTCTGGGACCGCTTTCCCCTGAGCCCCGGGAGAGCCCGTGGGGCTGGGGTGCGCTGCATCGTGGCACGACCTCGTGTTTCCCAGGGGTCCCATCAGCACCCAGTAGTCTGTGGACAATGGGCTGGAAAATGTTATTGCGGGTGTACTTAGGGAGAGAAGCGGCATGGTGGTGGTGGGAAGCAGCCGGAGCGTTTGTCATCACCGCTGCACCGGGGCAGCATTTTGATGGAGCATTTTTGCATTTTTCAACATTTGCACAAAGCGAGGGGTGTTGCACACAGAAGAATTCCCCGCTGAATTTTCCAACAAGCCGCCCCGAAGCTTTTCAATGCGCGGTTGAGAAGTTTCCATCCCGGCTCTGCCCCGGCTGGGAGGCGAGCAGAGGCGGGCGCTGTGGCTGTGCTCCTCTGCAGGGCTGGATCTGGCCGGCCCCGCCAGAGCCCGGCTCTCCAGCGGGTCCCGAGCGAGGGCTGGACCATGCCCCGTTCCCCCCAGTGCCTCCCTCCAGCGCCGCTGCCTCCCCTCCATCCCGCTGCTGCTCCGGCAGGGATGTGGCCCTGCCCGGCAGGTGCCTGTGGAGACGCTCGATGGCCACCCCACGCTGTTGAGGTCTGTGCTCCAGCAGAAAAGCCGCTGCCCTTTCCTTTGCCCCCATCTGCAAACGGGGCTGGGGGCTGCACGAAACCCCCGAGCAGGGGTCTGGAGGAGCAGCCAGGCAGTTCTCTGCCTGCCCGCGGGTCCCTGGGGACACACGTGGCCCCGGCGTGGGCTCCCGCCCCGGCTGGCCACGTGCAGCCATCACTCACACTTAGCCTGGAGCTGAGCCTGATGGAGGGGGGTGTCCTCCTTCCAGCGCTGGTGACAGGGACCCCTGGGGTGCTGGCAGCGGGGGGTCAGGGCCATTGATGTCCTTGCTCCATGCTGTGCCCGAAAGAGAGGGTGAAGGAAGAGAGGAAGAAGAGGGTCCCTGATGCCCCCACGCGAAGGCAGGGAGGATGATCACGCTCTCGGCATCACTTCTGTCCCCACAGCTGGAAGAAAAGGAGCAGAACAGGTTGGAGAAGGAACTCGTCACTGCCACCGATGTCCCCAACGGCTGTGCCGAGGGCCAGTCCCTGTGGGGCACGCGAGCAGGCCATGCTGACAGGCAGCCCCAGCAGGCAAGGATGAACTCGGATCTATCACGCGACTCCAGACTGTCCCGCGGGAGATACTGACCATCCTAACTCAGCTGAGAGAATTCTACCAGTGGTGCGTGTTGCGGGGGCTGCCGGGAGCCATCGCTAATAACAAACGGCACCCGAAGGGAGGACGGCGAGCGAAGCTAACGATGCTTTCAGGGAGCTGCCGGTGGCACATGCTCGGCCTTTGGCGGAGGAAGCATCCGTGCACAGGGATGAGCAGCACCCCTGCGGGGTGGCCGGGAGCCGGAGGGTGCCCTGCTCTGCTGTGGGTGCTGCAGGGGCGGCCAGGAAGGAGGGGACACCCTTGGAGGAGAGGGGGACAGCGTGGCCAAAGGGTCTGTAAGCGCTGGCCAAGCTGCCTGGAGAGCGTGAGCCAAGCCCAAAGCCTGCCCTTGCCGAGAGCCCATCCCCGTGGCAGCCTGGCCGCTCCACCATCACGCAGGCTGGGAGGGAGCCAGGGACAAAGTCGCTGTAACGTGAGAGATGGGCGGGTTTTAAAAAAGAAAAAAAAAAAAAGAGTTTTGAGGCCTTTTTTCTCTCTCCCTGTTGTTGTTGTTGTCCATAAATAATAATTAAACCACCATTTCCAGCCGAGGCCACTTGTTTTAAATTTCCTGGCTAAAGTGATGTAACAGCTGTGCGTGATGCAACGCCATGTGGAATGCATCATTCAGGAAACCAAAAACAAAACTGCCTTTCTGTCCAAATACTCGGCGTATCTCCTTCCCCCAGCCCCCGGCTCTGGGGGTCCAGCAGCCCCCAGGTCAGAGCTGGGCATCCCCGATGCTCCCGCGGGACCCAGCTCTGGGTGCCCGGTGCCTGCAGGAGGACAGCAAGGGGCACAGTGGGGGGGGCACAGTGGGGAGGCAGCTCCCTGGTCGGTGCCGGCTGAGCTCCAGGTCTTTTTTAATTAAAAACGTTACAAATCAAGAACTGGTGCTTTGCTGGGGCCAAATAAACCTGCGCAAGCCTGGCACGTACCCTGCAACGGGGCGGAGGGTCTGGTGGGCTTTTCCTGGGAGGTTTCTCTGTTTCCTCCCCCTCTTCCTCCCCAGTTTTGCCCTGCCCTGGGGCCTCGCTGCAATGGCCGGGGTAGCCGAAAGCTGCCGGTGGCTTCAGCAGAGCTCCTGCCACCCCCATGTCCATCCCCCCCCGTTCCTGGAGGGATGTGAGGGGGTCCCTGGCTCAACCTCTTCCACAGCTGGACTGTCTGGCAGGGTTTAACCCCCCCCCCCCTCAGCTCCCCACTGCTACAAGGAAAAATAAACTCTCCGGGATGCCCCGTCCCCCCCGCAGCATCATGGCTGCCCCGTGCCCAGCGCCAACTCTGCTCCCATGGGAGCCCGACCTGCCTTTGAAACGGGGCTGGCCAGAAAGGACAGGCAAGAAAGGGAAGAAAAAGAGGAGAAAGGGAAAGAGAAGGGGGAAAAAAAACCAAAAAAAAAAAAACCCTCCCGAGGTTGCAGTGGGAAATCAGAAGTCAGAGCTGAGGCATTTCGGCAGCCGGGGCTGGAATGTCTGACTCACACTGTGACTAAATGCAAATATGAACTCAAACTTGCTCCTTAAAGTCGCCGGGACCCAGTGCGAAGCCCTGAGCTCCCACCGCTCCCCTCGCCCTGGGACTCCCGGCGAGGTGGCCCGAGCCCAGCCGCATGCTGGCCCACGTCTCGGTGGCTCTGGGGGTGGGCATCTGCGGGAGCATCCTCCACGGTGACAGCGACGAGCGATGCTCCGCACCTCCTGGTTTGTTTTACTTCCCTGAAACTGGAACGAAGGGGGAGCCTGGGGGTAGGACAGCGCTCCCAGACCTCGGCTCTGGGCGGGAGATGCTCGCCTGGTCCTGCCCCTCGCTGTCCCCCACGCTGAGGGGACCTCCTCGGGCTGCCCTGATTTTTAGGGCCGGGGGGGGCTCTGCGCAGGGACTTTGTGCAGCCACCGGCCTCGCTGGGTGGTCCCGGCCCATCCATCTCCTCTGCGCCGGACGTCAGGTCCCTCGCAGTGCGGGTGGCTGTCACGCGGGGTCCCCAGTCATTAATAGACGGGGCAAGAGTCTGGGTCCCAAATGGGGGGGCAGGTCCCAGCAAGCAGCGCCGTACCCAGGGAATCACATCACACCCTGGAAAAACAGCCCTGCTGGAAGGAAATTCCAGGGAAATGGGGATTTTGCTCCACTACCTTTTTTTTTAAGCCTGTTTTTATGGCCCAGCACTGACCTGAACTTTCATTCATTTTCAGTTTTGTAAGAGGGGGGTGGGATGCTCCGAGGAAAGCGGCAGTGGCCGGTGTCCCGCAGCCCCCGCCGGGGCCGGAGCCTCCCCCAGACATTGCCGCAATACTTAGGCTGGACCAGCCCAGCGCTCCCAAGCTCTCCTGGCCAAGGACCGCAGCGAGCCTTTCCCAGACCCTCCCGAACTGCCGGGAAGTGAGATGGGGACAGTGACAGGCCAGGGCAGGGGCTCAGAGGCAGAACAACCTGCCCCAAAGCTGCCTTTGAGCAAGTATCCATCCATCCCGCTTCAGGTTTCAGCCTTTTCTTCTGTGCCAGCAGCCCTTTCCTTGCAGACAGCGACGGGTCCTGCACCTCCTCGGCGAGGAATTAAAAGACTCGGCTGGTTTTTGACTCTGGGAATGAGGCCGGGACAGAAGGCAGCCCCCCAGGCTCAGGGACGTTTCTGCTGCGGGGTTTCTGACACGGGGCTTGTTCAGGGCTCCGCTGCCCGAGGATGCTGGCGCGGGCTGACACGCCACTGCCGTATCCCCAACAGCACCTACAAAGGTCTCTGAGGGTTTCACACGAGCAGAGTTTGGCCCTGCCGTCATCACACGGAGGGGAAACAGAGGCACGGAGACCGGGGCCGCAGATAAACAGAAAGACCCGACGAGAGTAACTGCTTGTCTTCCTGTGGAGATGGCGCATGGCTCTGCCGGCTGTCGGAGCTTGTCGCCTCTCTCTGTTGACTTCTGCCTGATTGCATGTAACAACCTGCCCAGGCCTCAGCGGCGAGGAGGAGGCGGCCACACCAAGAGCTGTACGCCTGTGACCGGCCGCCACGATGGCTCCACTTTGCACATGGGGAGCAAGACCCAGGGCAGGGAGTTCGTCGCGGCTGGAGCTCGGAGCTGGTCGGAGCCCCTGGACCTCAGTCAAGGGCTATAAAGGGATGTTGTTTCTCTGCAAAACTTTTAATGCAGGGAAATCCCCAGAGCGGGAAGCAGAAAAGCCGGCGCTGTGCAGGCTGGTGAGGGCACCACCGCTCCGCCACCCCCTCCGGCTGCCGGCAGCACTGTTCCTTGTTGATATTTTATTGCTTTTTGTTTCTCTTGACGCAGTGCTGCAAACACGGCATTGCATTGGGGGGAGGCAATTGATGAACCCAGGTTTGGCTCCAGTGGGATTGGTTTGATTCCTGCAGAACTATTAACTCACCTGCACTTTCCAGGTGCCCTGCTCCGTGTTGCAGCCAGCGGGTACCGCGCTGCAGGGACCCAGGGCTGGAGCTGCTGGAGCGCGGGGCCAGGAGATGGGAAGGGACCCTGGGAAGGGGACAGCGAGCAGCCCTGGAAGCAAAGCTGAGGGACATCGGCTGTGTTACATGCAGCAACCAAGGGACTCATTTCCACGGGAGTCAGCGGGATGATGGCAAACCCAGCGTGGGTAGAGCTAGAGGCTCTTTGCTGGGGATCTGCACTGGATGCCCGGAGAGCGGCTGGGCTGCTCCGGCCCTGCCAGCGGTGCCGGGTTCACCACCGGCTTCCAGGGCTGCAAAACCCTTCTCAAAGGTAGCAAATGCTTTTGCAACAATGGCCGCTGTTCCTCCAAAGAGGGAGCATTGCATGGATGGGCTTTTCCCCTTCCAGCAAGGCTCAGCCCTGGGGGATAACCTGCCCGTGGGGGAAGGTCTCCATGCCCTCCTTCAGCCGGTGCCTGCCCTGGAGCCTCCACTACACAATGGTTTTTTTCCCCTGGCATCGCCAGCTCTGAGCGTTGCAAGAGTCATTGTGAAACTTTATTTTATTTAAGATACAGCTCTTGGTGTCGTAGGACTACGATACAATCTCAGCTCCATTTACTTATTTATTAGCTGTATGTTATTAGCACTAACAGTTGTGAAGATGATGAAAACTGCTAACCCCATCCAAAAGGTTCAGGGGATGGAAACAAGGCAAACTTGAGATGTTGCCCATGCAACGCCGCTGTGTTTTATGTCGTTACGCAGGGGGAAGGGGCTGGGGTTGGCCTGTATCTCACATCACGAGGTGCTCAGGGGACGTCGAGGTTGCTCCTGAGCCCGCAGGCTCCACCGCATCTCCAGGCAGGGAATGTCACCCAGAGCCCCTCCAGTGCCCTGGGTGGAGGTGTCTGCACGGCATCCCTGTGGTACCCCTTTGCGTATCCCCCTCATCCCTTCTGCTTCCTCCTGCCCTACGCCAAAATAGCCCAAAATAGGAAATTGAGCGGGCCGCGCCGTAAACTGGAAGGGGGAACTTCTCAGCTTCAAGAAAAAACATGATGCCGGAGGAGTTTTAAGCCTCCCCATTTCCCCACGGGCAGGCCTGGGGACACGCTTCTTGCCACCGTGCTGCCACCAGGAAGGAGGAGCCTTCAAAGGCAAATTCTGGTTTCAACATACGCAAAGACGCACAGTGACCAAAACAGCTCGGAGCAGGAAAATCTCCCCACCGCTTTCACCCCGCACCGTCCCGGCCTCGGACGCCCAGGGAAAGCCGGCGAGGCTCACGCCAGCTCCTGCCCGCCACGGCTCTCCATCACGTGGCTTTGCACAGCCACCAGCGGCAGGATAGCTAGGCTCTGAGGTTTAATTACAATTGTTGACAAGGAAATTATGGCCACACATGCAAAATTAGAATATAATTGTGTTAGGGAAATGTTTCATCTTCTCCTTGTCATCCCCAAGAGCAGAAGGCAGAGGGGGGAGCGGAGGAAGAGGGGCGATGCTGGCTGGAGGCGATGGCCCTGTGCCTCACAGTGGGGGAGAGCAGCCAGGCTTGGGGTGCTGCGGGGCGACAGCAGCCCAAGGGGCCATCAGGCACGGTGAAAATGAAGGAGAAAAAGGCGAATGGCCTCCTTTTGCAGAGCGGCAGCGCACGAGGCAGCGCTCCCCTTCCTTCGGGAGCAGGGGGAGCACGTAGCACGGGTGGGAGGGTTGCGTCTCTGCCGTCCAGGGCTCAGCCCCGCGCTGATTCCCAAAAGCAGTTACACGCAATGGCCAGCCCCATCCGTGCCCTGCATGCCTTTCCACCCCGAGCCCAGGCAGCGTCACCCCCGGCCGGGCTCTCTGCCCAGGGCTGGCTGCCTGCGAGGAAGCGGCAGGGCCAAGGGCGATGCTCAGCCCACCGTGTCACACGTGGGATCGGTGTGGGATGTGCCGGGGCAGCTGAATCCCACGTCCCAGAGGAGTACGCTCCTCTCGGAGGGGCGCAGATGGCTGCCTGTGAGCGTGGCGGCTGGCGGTTCCCCCTTCGCGTGCCTCGGACCACCACCACAACCGGCACCTCACTGCCAGCCCGGATACATCCCCATCCTCGCTGAATCGGGGTGGGGGCCATTCTCACCCCTGGGAAGATCCATCCCCGATGACAGGAAGATGACTTCGGTCACCGACCCCATTTAAATGCAGGTAATTCTTTCCGCTTTTAAAAAAAAATCGAATAAAAAAAGCCAAATGGCCCGAAGGTCCAGGTGACAGCTGGCCCAGGACCCCGGCTGCAGAAGAGGGTCAGGCAAAGTGAAAACGAAAGCAGCTTTGCTGACCAACGGCTTTGAAGCCCAGCAGGCAGGGCAGGAGCAGCAGGCCTTTGCCAGGGAGAGCGCCCGCTCCCGGGCGGGCAGCAGCCCAGCTCCTCCTCGATCCCTCCCGTCGGATGCCGGTGCGGACTCGATGAGCTGAGGTAACCACCCCCTGCCTGCTTCTGCCTCTGCTTTTGTACCTGCCCGAATCAATTGAACTGGGGGCAAAGCACCGGCTCTCCACCGCGGCGTGACCCGGAGCAGGGAAGCGATGCCAGGCTGAGAGCCCCCGCTCCCCCCAACCCGGCTCCCTTCTCCCCATGTGGCATTTTAAAAAGCCACCGAACAAGCGAGCAGCCCTCGCGGGGCAAGCAGCTCCTTGGGCACCAGGGAAAGATCCCGCCGAGCAGCAGCCTCCCTCGGCCCCGGTGAACTGGGCGGACACACGGCACGTTACACAGGGTGCCGGGGCTGGCCCGTCGGCAGCTTTGATACAAAGCGCCCGCCGACTGGCTTCTAAGTGCCGGCACCCAGCTGCAAAGTTAAACCGGGCAGGTAAACGGGCGGAAAGATGTAAAGATCTGGATATAAAGTGTGGACTTTACATCACAACGCCCGCTGCGCTGCTGGGGACCGGCTGAGGCTGCTGGCGGGCAGGAGTGCGGGAAGCGCGGGCAGACGCAGGCCTCGCAGTGCTCCACGGGTGACCCCACGCTGGTGGGCCCGGCCCCACCAGCTCAGGGCTGCTCTGCGGTGGGGAACCCGACGTCCCCAGCACCGCGGAGGGTGCCCGGGTCATCCCGAGGGGGCGGCGGGGTCAGGCCGCGGCCCCCGTGCAGCGCCAGGGCGGGTCTCGCCAGGCTCCTCCAGCCCCACGCGAGGGGCTGCCCCGAGCGAAGCTACCCCACGGCGGGGCACTGAGGAGACGTCCAGCTGTGAGGCGGCTGCTACCGGGCGGAGGCTCCCGGAGCGTCGCCGGCCCCGCGGCGGGACCCCCACCCCGAGGCGGGCGCACGGCCTGCCCGGCCCTGCCCGCCCGACCCGACCGGGGGTCCCGTCGGCGAAGCGGGGGGGGGGGGGGGGGGGGGGGGGGAAGCTGCGGGCGGCGACGTGAACCAGCGGCCGCCCGCGGGCTCCGCTGCGCCCCGCCCCCCGCGCTCGGTGGGCGGGGACTGGGACAGGGCGCGCTCTGGTTGGCCGTGCCGTCTGCCACTCGGAGCGGCGAGGCCCTTCCGTTGGACGGCGCCCCGCGGCCTTATCAGTCCATCTCCCGGAGCTCCCGTGTCGTCACGAGCCTTTCGCTCCACCTCGCGGCGCTGCGTCCGCCCGTCCCCCTCCGCCAGGAAACATAGTTCCCCATTCGGAGGGTGCCTCCGCCCCGTCCCCGCGCTGCCGCTGGGGCCCGTCCCGCCGTAACCGGTGCCGTCCCACTTCCCTCCACAGCAGCAGGGTGTGTGGGGGGGGCAGTGCTTCCCACATCACCTGCTGCCTGTGCGGGCGGCGGAGGGATACGGCGGGGGGGGAGGAGGTGCCCGTCCGCCAGGGGCGGGGCGTGAGGACGGGAGGCGGGGGGTGTGTGCGGGGGGTGTGTGCGGGGGGGGGGGGGGAAGGGGGGGGGGTGGCCGCCGCGTCTCGCGCCGCCGCCGCCGCCGCGGGGGGACCATGCGGAGGCAGCGGGGCTGGCGGGCGCAGCAGCAGCAGCAGCGGGAGGCGGAGCGGCCGCGGCGGCAGCAGCAGCAGCAGCAGCGGCAGCAGCAGTAGCGTTAGGACCCGGGGCGGGGGCGCGGGGCGGGCCGGGGCGCACGCGCCGCCCGGTGCGGGGCGATCGCGCCGCTTCGCTACATTGTATCCGCCGGCGGCGCGAGAACAATAGGCGCCGCCGCCGCCGCCCGCCGGCCCTGGGCGCTGCGGCCGCCGCCCGCCCGCCCGCCGCCGAGCCCCCGGCCCTCCGCGCCCGCGGAACCTTCATGCGCTTCCCCTCCCCCGCGCACGCACGGGGGGTGCGCGCCTGCCCCGGAACAGGTAAAAAAAAAAAAAATATATATAATAATTATAATAAAACAAATAAAATAATAAAATGCGGACGCGCTGCCCCGGTGCTGCGGGCGCTGGAGGTCCCGGTGCAGCGCCCCGCGCCCGGAGCGGCTGCGGGACTTGGGGCGCCGGCCCCCTCCCTCCGCCGGGGGCTGCCCCGGGCCGGCAGCGGCGGGACGGGACGGGGCTCGGCTCTATTGTCCCCGGCGCCGCCGGCTCTCGGCAAAGTTTGCCGGGGCGGGCAGCGGACGGGGCGTGCTGGGGGGTCCCCACGCATGCGGGGGGGGGCTCCTTGAAGGGGGGTTCCCCCTGCCTCGCCGGGGGGGGGGCGGGCCGGTGCCCGGTCCTGCTGCGAACTTCAGCTAGGTACCCCCCCCCCGGCCCGGGGCGCAGCCGCCCCCGGGGGTTCCCTGTCCCCCCCCCCTTCCCGGGTGGGAGCACACGGCTCCGGCTCGGGGCGGTGCAAAAGTTGGGGGGCCCGACGCGGGGGAGGGGGGGCTGCTTCGGCCTCCCCCCGTGGCGTGGGGGGCAACCCGCTTCCACTCAGGGCAGGGAGGGGGCCCGTGGGGTCCGCTTCGGCCTCCTCCCTCCAGTCTGGGCGGGGGCAGCCCGCGGTGACCCCCCTCCCCACGGCACGGGGGACCCGGGTGGGGGGCAGTGACCCACTTCGCTCTCCTCCCTGCGGGGGGGGGGGGGGGAGGGGCAGCCCGCTGACCCCCTCCCGGCGGGACCCCAGGCCTGGCAAGGGGTGAGCGAGGCCCGGTCCGGCCCGGCTGGGCCCACTTCGGCCCGGTCCGGCCTGGCTGGGCCCGGTCCGGCCTGGCTGGGCCTGAGCGTGTCCCGGAGCAGCCGGGCTGTACAGGCCGCGCCTGGAGTTGAGGGAGACGGAGAGGGAGCAGCTCGGGGCGCCCGAGCCTTTGTCCGAGGCGAGAAGGTGCCGCCACCGCCGGGCCCCGCTGGAGGAAACCGGAGCGGGACGGAGGGGGGGGAGACGGGGGGGGAGAGGCGGACATCTGCTGCACGTTAGCCCGGCATCGGTGGGGCCCCCGCGCCCCTCGTCCGCCCCTTGTTCCTGCTGCCGGGTCAAGTTTTGCTCGGCCTTTGTGCTGCCGGGGCGGATAAAACCCTTCCCGGGCCGGGGAAGGGCGCTGGCTTCCCGGGGGTTGGTTTGGAGTTAAAAATAGGAGCGGGGGGGGCCGGGGAGGGGGAGTGGGGGGGGAGAGGAAATAAAAATAAAGGCCCCGACTGAATTTGGGGTGGTGAGCGCGTATTGTTCAAGTTGTCCGCGATCTTGGCGAGGGCTGCCGGTCGCCTTGGGGGACGTGGGGTTTGGGGATGGGGGGGGGGGGGGGCTGCTGAAGTGATGCATCTTTCCCCCCCCCCCCTTCCCCGGCAGCAGCCGGGGGCACGGGGGTTTCTCCAGGGTCTAACGGGGACGAGCTCGTCTCCCCCCAATGCTGCCAGGGCGATCAAAGCACCGGGGCAGTAGGTTGGTAAAGTTGCTTTAAAAATACTGACCAGATGCATTGATGACACTTAAAGAAAAGGCTTTTTAAAGAAAAGAAAAAGAAAAATCCCCTGGCTGTTTTTATAGTGGCAAAGGGTTTTTACATGCTGGGCTGATTTCAGTGGTTTTTTTAAAACTTCATTGAAATGTGGTGGCTGAGCCGGCACAGCCTACAAACGCTTTGGATAGCATGGAGTTTTCTTTTTTTTTTTTAACCTTATGATTAATGAGTTAAATTTATTGGCCAGCTGCCCTTTGTAACCATGAATGAGTTCCTAAAAAAAAAAAAAAAGGGCAAAAAAAAAGGAATCCTTTATCTCATCCCAGGCCTCTCTTCCTCCCTCCCAAAGAAATATTTTTCTATCATAGTGAGCTGGCCAAAAAGATCAATCTCCCTTTAAAAAAAAAAAAAAATCTGTAAAATTAGGAAGAATAATATTTACCTATTTTGCAAGGTTGCCTGGAGGGCTTTATTTTTGCAAAACTCTCCGAAAACAAAATTTTTTTTTTTTCCAGTCGCTTTTGGGAGTGGAGAGGTTCGGTTCTCGCCGGGTACGGCCTGGCTGGCCGTCCCCAAATTCAGCCCCTGAAAAAGCAGCTGCAGGTGCTCGGCAACCCGAAGGAAAGAGGCATAAGATCAGACTTTTTCCCCCCCCCCCCCCCCCCTTTTTTTTAAACAAAACTAGGCAAGGACAAGAGAGCCTCCTGCGGGGAACGAGCGTGGGGGAAGGAGAGGGGGCGAGCCGAGCCAGACAAGCGCCTGAGTGATAACTTGCCTGAACTCTTTGATAAATGAGTTGACTCTTTTTTTTTTTTTTTTTTCTTCTTCATTCGCCACACGCCAGGAACAGAATTGGCCCGAACTAGTGGAATTGGCAGCAAAAAACTAACATACAAGTGTGTCTGGTCAATAGAGCGCTTGTTCCTGCCTCTGGGTGCTATGTGAGGACTCCGACTGTGCTCTCAGCGGAGAAGTTGGATGCTGGAGATGCGCAAAGGATTTTTCTTTTCTCGCCCCTTTCTCTCTCGCTCTGTCTTTTTAAAATATTCATCAATGGGGTGGGTAGTTTGCTCTAGTCATTAAAATATCTCTTTCCCCTCCCCCTCGCTTTCTCTAGGACTGCCACTGTTGAGTCTGTGGGAGTATGAATCAGCAGCAGCAGAGAATGGCTGCAGTTGGGACAGACAAAGAGCTCAGTGACCTGCTGGACTTCAGTATGGTAAGCCAGCGCGGCCGGGGGGCTTTAAAGGCCCCGGGGCTTTGCTTGTGTGCAGTGTTTTGGAGCTGCAGAAGGGAGGAAATGTGAGCCTGTAAATTGGACATGATGGGTTTCAGATGTGCCGTGTTTGTGTGCATGCACATGTGCTGCAACTTGTTTATTTTCAAGTTAAAGCAAAGCTTCTGCCCCTCCTCTCTCCCCCCCTCCTTCCCCTCAAACGTATATTGTTTCCTTGCAGGGAGCAGAGAGAGGTGGGTTGGGTTTTTTTTTGATGGGAAATTCTGGGGAAATGTAACGGAGTTGTGTGTTCTCTGTTTAAATGCTCACCGTGAAATGGGCTGGGTGACTGTTTCTGAAGCCATGCAAAGATGTAACTTCAGTAGCTGATTAATCAGGCTTTTTTCCTCTCCCCAGATCCAGACTATTAAACTTTTGCTCCCACAGGTTATTTTGTCACAGTTTGAAATGTGTCCAAGCTCTCCAGCGCATTATTTTTGCAGGAGTTGGACACTTGTGTTCCCCACGCTCTGCTCTTCTGTATCCTGGAAACCTTTAGCTGCATTTAGGAGCTGTTTATTTTCAAAGAAACAGGACCTAAGAGTTCCCCCAGAAGAGTGTGCACAGCTCAGAGGGAGGAGAAGTCCCTTCTAGTTGTCGCAGAGCGAGGGTTAGTCCCCGGCACGTCTGTCTGTGCTGCCGTCCGGGGTCGGCGATGTGCCACACAGTATATGCTGTGTGCTTGCTGCACCGGTGCTGGCTGTCGTTGGCAGGTGACTTGTGGAGGGGAGAGCTTGTGTTCAAAAGAAAATAACTTTCTGTTGGGTTCCTCTGTTGTCTGCTGCACCCTCATGGCACTTGGAGCGTGCATCTTGCTTTTTAGATAAGCAAACGTGCTGCGAAGATAGAAAAAACAGCTCCACAAGGAGGAATAACCATGAGTGTCACCGCTGTGGCTCTGGGCTGTCCTGGGTCGCCCAGCCCACGGCCCCACTGGGCTGATTTCTTACCCCTTGGAGAAGAAGGGAGTAAAGGGGGGAAAAGTGGTGGCAAAACTAGGGGCACGCGCTGTCCTGGTACCTGTTGTGGCTATGGGAAGTGCTGAGGCTCGGCTGCTTTTCTGCACCCGAGCACTGAGGTTTATCAACGGGAAATAAACCTTTTTATGTAGCTGGGGCTTGTAGCTGTCCCGGCAGGGCTCCGTGCTGGAGGGGGGGGTCGGTGGTGGGGTCTCTCAGTCCCCTGAAGAGCAATTCTCCTGCAGGAGGAGAGGCCCAGTTCTTCCAGTTTCATGCTTGTGTTGGGAGGCTGGTTCCGTTAAATTAGCAGTGGTCTATTTTTACATTAGTATGTTTTACAGTTGGTAGGGGGACTGCAGCGGCAGTATGCATTTAAAAACAGGAATATGTTCAGGGCTCGCTGGGGAGCGGTGTGTGGTTATGTGTCCCTCTCTCATCTCAGAGGTCCTGCGGGTTGGCAGGAGCCCTGGAGCTTTCCATCTCCTGCACCGGAGAGTGCCAGGTTTTGAACTGCACTTTGGGTCAGTAACCCATCATCTGCTCCCTGGCCGGGGCTGCAGTGGCTCCTGCTTTGCTCTTTCTCCCCCTTAGAAAAAAAATCAAATCCCACTCACCATTTAGAGCTTTAAAAAAAAAAAAAAACAAGACCTTATTTTCAAATTTAACGAACCATCCTCATTTGCATGCTCAGAGCTGTATTCCCTGGAGGGGTCCTGACCTGTTCCCTCTGTACACGAATGTTTCTGTCCTTGGAGATTAATCTACACCTAACGGTTGAATTGGGGTTCAATTCCAACGCTCTTACGCTGGTGTAAACCTGGGAACGACCAGAACTTGTTCTGTGTTCGTGTAAGGCTCATGTGTTCAGCAGCAGCACCGGGGGTGGCTGCTTGCAGGCTCAGGGCCTGCAAATGTCATTTGCCAGCAAATGATTCGAAGACATTCCCTCCAGGATAAGTTGGCCGATGGGCTCCGACGCAGTCTGGATTTGAGCCAGATCTATTTCACAAACCCTCATCTCCACACACGCACACCCTTCTCCTGAGTTTGCATAAGGGGAATATTAACATCTCTCCTGAAGGATGAGTAGCTAAAATGGAAAGCTTCCTAGCTAGTAGACAGTCTTCACCCTGGCGTCGCAAGCTTATTGTGCACAATGTGGGTCTGTCGAAGAGGCTGCTCCGTGAGTGACTCTCCCTGTGTTGTTGGGATGCAGGCTTTTTGACCACAAAGCTCACTTTTTCACGTGTATTTATATTTTTCTTTGAATAAGCAGGAGTAGACCATCGGTCCCCTAATCCTCTCCAGGAGAGTAGATGGGAGGGAAGACCAGAGAGAGAGATTCAGAGCAGCTGGAAGCATTTGCTTCATATCAGTATTTCAATTCCTTTTTTCTAGGGAAAGTATGTTCAACCCCAGTAGTCTGTGGTCCAGCTCTACGCTGTGTTTTGCTGTGCAGTGAGTGAATTTTAAGGTCTGGCCCTAACGGGGTTGCACAGTCAGACGTGAGTTTGTGGGGTCAGTAAATGGCAGGGTTGCGTGAGATGCTATAAATTGGGCTTACAGTCGTGAAAAGAAGGACTCGTGCCTTCTTTAATAAAAAAATACATTGGGTAGTTATTGAGCTGCAAAGCGCTCGCCCAAAGCTTTGTGCCAATGTGATTCGCCAATAAGGGTGAAAAATCAAAGGAATCTGTAACATGCATCTAAGTGAGCCGGAGCCAAACACCCACCTATGTAGTCTGATCGCTGCTTTGGGGTGTGCACGGCAGTGTGCTTACCTCTACCTCTGAACAAATTGCCTTTTATAATTGCCCCAAAGTACAGGTAATTTGTAAGCTTGCTTTCACCGCCGCTCCCTGGCAGTAGTCCAGGACGGGCTTGCAAATCTGGAGGAGAGCTTTCGAGAAAGCATCCTGCCTATAGATTCAAGTTGCCGGCTTAACCTATTTATTAGCCTTGGGTTTTGGTGCGTTATCCTTTGGTCTGTGGTTGCCAGGCTTTGCAGCTCGGCCTGACGGGCACAGGCTGCATACGGCAGGAGCTGCCCTCAGTCTGTGCCGTCGGGAGATGCTCGGCCACGAGGACTTGCCGTGGTTATCCTGGGTAGCGTCTCGGCTGTGCTGTGCTGCCGGTGTTGGTGCGTTGTGGGAAGGTGTGGGCAGGTATCCTGCCTGGGCTGGGGTGCTTGGAGGGCAGGGACACCCCACAGCACGGGGAGAGCCGGGATGGAGCAGCCCGGGCAGGCACGCGGACGGGGTTGGGGGCCTGTCCGTGCCGCAGAGCGTGCCTGCCAAGCTAGATAGAGGCAGGCGGCTGCGTGCCAGCCTAGGTCTCTGGCAGAAGTGAAATGCTGTTAACAGCCATGATTATTAGCAGAGTATTAACCATATGCTGCGGGGATGCTAGTTGTCAGGGTGGGTTTCTAGCTCGATGAGACGTTGCAGGGTGGGCAGGGGCTTGAGCAGTCACATTAGAACTTGCCGTCTGATTTTTCCGCAAGCGACTGCTCTCGTTCCGTGCCTTCCCTGGTGGCTACAGCCATCGAACTGGAGGTCAAAGCCAAGCTGTTACCAGCAAGCAGGGCTCGTGCAAGCTCCTTCTGCCCTCGCCGCTGCTGCTTCTGACCTGCTGGAGGATGCTGAAGCCGTGCCCTGCGCCCTGCTCCGGCCAAGGCGCAGCGCCTGTGTTTCCATGATAAAACTCTCGCTTTGTTTAGAGTGAAGCAGTTGTAAAGTTTGACTTTACACCACAGTGAATGTTTGGGGCTGTAGTCAGGAAGGTCTGTCTTAAATGAACACGTATAAAATATCCTGCTGGCAATGTTTATTGAGTCGAATTCCCTCTTCTCCCCGAATTAACAGCTGGATACTTTCTACGCTGCAAAATAGATTTCAGGTTTTGAGTTCAGGCCTGAGGTTGGTTCAGCCTGGAGTTCATAAGGTGGAAGAGCGGAGAAAGTGCAAACAGCTATTTAATTTGAAAACACTGATGCACTGGTAGAAGTACACAATAAATGAAATGCTGCTTGATATTGTTACTTGTGTCTGGCAAATTCCCTTTCTTGCTTATGAGGTCGCGTTTGGAAGTGTGGGGTCTCAGCTATAGCCTCCCCGGTGGCAGGTGCGGGTGTTTGGATCTTCCCAGGTGCTGGATTTGCATCTTTCAACCTGGGAGAAATGGAGGGAGAATAAATTCTTTGGGAGGGGTGGAAATTGAGCTGCGAGGGTACGCAGAAGTTGTTGTCAGCTGTCAGGGAGGCTGGAGGTAGGGCTTGAGAAACCAAATACAGCGACTTAAGATGGGGGATTTTACATAACCGTCTAAATCTACATTATTCAAATCCAACAAAGGCCAAGTAATGACCCAATTACAGTTCCTCAGACGCTCATGCCTGGGTCCCTTCTCGATGCCTGGGTCCCTCTGGTACGTGCCAGCTCCAGTTTGTCTCCTCCCTCCCCCCAGTTTATTTTTAAAGCAGCATTTAAAAGCAGAAAGGAAATTCGCAGTGGGTGGGTGAACTTTGCCTGTGAGTGACATACGCCAGCGAAGGCAGCCGGCACTTCATGTATGACTTGCGCCAGGCTCCTCGAGGCAGCGTACCCGGTCGGCTTCAGCCCACACCACAGTGGAAAAACAAGCTGGCAGCAAGAAAAAAAAAAAACCCAAAACACTTCCTGGAGTTGGCAAGCGATAAGTGTGTTTGGAGCCTGTATTGAGGTGAGGGGTAACCCGGGGTTCCCCCCTCTCCGGCATCACCCTGCCTTAGCATCCCCACTTGCCTTGGTGTGGAAAGGGGTCCGTGACTCCTTAATCCCTTGGGGAGCGAGAGCAGAAAGGTGTTGCATCAGTCTCGAAATATCTCTCGAAGCAGGCGGAGGCGGGCGAAGGGGAGAGGTGGGGAGGGCATCCCCCGGCGGGGCCGGGTGCGGGGGCGTGCTGGGGATTGCCGAGCGTGGCGGCGGGGGGGACCACCTCTTTTGCAGAAGTAGAAAGCGCTCGTTGCACAATGGAACAAGGCTGTTCATTTTCTCCACTCGTGTTTGCTGCTCAAACCTTGGGTTTTTCAGCATCAGCAAGTATTAAGCAGAAATACTTGTGAAAAAGAGCCAGCAGTGCTTTTTTTTGGTTGGTTGGTTGGTTGATTTTTGGGTTTTTTTGTTGCTTTTTCCTGCTCGGTATCATTATGTTCGTGCATCCCCCCCCCCCCCCCCCCCCCCGTCTCGCACGTGCAGAACTGCCTCTTGCCACTTGGAAAGGGGGCTTCTAACCCCTTCACTTCATCTTCTTCCCTACCTTAAGAGGAGGGAGTGAGCACAGGTCAGCTGGGATCGGCCATGTAAATTCCATTTTTAGTAATTTTGGAGATCTTTGCAGAAAACAACACTGTCCTGCACCGGGGGGGGGGGGGGCGGGGCAGGAAAAACCTGTAGCATTGCAGAAGGAAGGTAGGCTGCACGTCTTTGGTGTCGTCAGGGTTTGTTTTTGTTTTCTAGCCTGACTTCCTGAGGAAACAAGGCATATTCGATGGCGGGGCTGCCAGCCTACCCCAAGTGACTCTGGAGCCCACCCTGGTGGGCAGCAGCCTCCTGGGGGGTTGCAGCAGGAGCCCCCCCGGCAGCGCACGTCCAGCAGCTCTGACCGCAAGGCTGCATGTAGGAGGGTGTAGGGAGAGTGGGGTTACGGCTGGGGGCGAAGCCGTAGGAAGGCAGGTGTCTGCAGGCTGGCTTGCTGGCAGGAGTGGTTGTCTACGCGCGGGCTGCATACTTAAACACTGTTTACACCTTTATTTAAATACATATATATAACATATACATGATGTGTGTGTGCGTGCATACATATATATGATCCCAAATTTGTGTTCTTTTTTTGAATGGCAGTTGGTTTCTTAACTGCACTCCTTGCATCTCTACCACATTTAACTGTTTTTTTTTTTTTTCTTCCCCAGCATTTGTGAAAACAAAGCTGGGCAGACGGTTTCGTACAAAGGAATGTTTCTGACCACAGCCAGACATCAGCTATGTCAGGGCATGAAATGCTGCATTTCTGTAGGCTCTTGTGCCATTACATTGTTTAATCTTCAAAGCATTAAACTTTTGAGTTACTCAGACATTGCAAAGCTAAAAATAATAAAAATTCAAATGACTTGGTGGTGAAAGTATCTTGAGTTGAGTAGTAAAAGGATATTAAAATGTTAATTCACTAAGCGTTTTCCCACCAGTTGTTTTATTGGCTGGAGCTCCATTTGTGTGGAGAAGAATTAGTTTTCTTTTCTGCTGCACGCAGGTGCATATAAATTTTTAAATAACAGCTTCTGAAACCCTCCCAACTTATATTAAAAATATTTATACAGGTTAGCTGATGAGGTATGCAGTATTTTTGAGGAAGCTCCCTGGCAGGAGATGATTAGTTGCGATAGTGAAGCTGCAGCAGTACAGCAAACAAGTAGCCAGAATGACTGATACTGTAAAATACGTTAATCTTTCTAATCGTGAGTTAAATACCTTTGCCCTTGGTGCAGCTTCTCCCACTGGACCCCAGGGCTGTGTTAGATCACGGTGCCGCCGGAGCCCCCGAGGCACCAGGGGTGGGAGCTGCTCCGCGAGGCTGGAGGGTTCTTCCCTCTGAGAGCTGGCGTGAGGCTTCCTGCGCCGAGGTCGAGCATCGCCGGAGCGTGTGGCATAGTCATCTCTGCCTGTGCCAGCTGGAGCCCACGGGCAGCCCGCGTCCTTCTCATGCACTGCACGTTGCCGGAGACAGGCCTGGGAGCGTGGGAGATGCGGGATGAGACCTGGACCACTGCGGGTGCTGGGGTGTTGAGGGATAAAATGAGCTTTGCTGGGCGCTGCTGTCTCGGCGGGGTGCTGTCGTTTTCCTGCTAGCTTTTTATGAGCGGAATCGGTCTTTTTCATGGCCCCACGGGCACCCTCTAGTCTGGGCCTTGGTGGATAAGTTAGGGAAGAAACTGTTGGTTTTGACCACAGCAATGATGCTTCTTGGATGGTTTTCAGTTGCACCTAAGGAACCAGACATGCTGTGTACACAGAAGTTTATGCACGTAGGAATGTGTGTGTATATTAGCGCACAGCTGCGCTGCTCTCCTGTCCCTCCTGCAGCTGATCTATGTAGCAGGGACACAAGGAGAGGAAAGGTTTTTGCATCAATAAAGTGCTTCTCTTCCCCCTTTCCTCCCCCCCACCTGCCCAATCTGACCCCCTTAGCAGCAGCACAGTAAAACTAACATACTGAAATCTCTTTTCTCTTCCCTCCTCTCTCATCTTCTTGTTTTTCTAGATGTTTCCCCTGCCAGTGGCTAATGGAAAAAACAGACCCACGACCCTAGCGAGCACTCAGTTTGGAGGATCAGGTACTGTCATCTTAATATTTTTTTTTCTTAACACCGTAATGTTTCTTGCAATAAATTTGTGTTTGCTTCCAGAGACCCAAAAGGAGGGGTTTCTGTAGTTTTGTGTTATGTATTTTTCTAGTGGTGGTCTGCTACTATTTCTCTGGATGGTTTTCTTGTTGCTCCACATGTCTCCGGGTAGGCAAAGCTGCTCTTGCTGATCTGTCTCCAATTAAGAAGTCACTACCTGAGCTGAAGGTTGTTGTCTCGCTGCTCCGATTGAAGCAGCCTGAGAGCAGACAGTCAATGCTGTTCTCTTAAGCTGCTTAGACAAACGCGTGTCTGCAGACGTACGCCCTGGAAGACTTTTGCTGTACGTCACCGAGAAGACATGTTGGTGGTGGTTAATTCCTGGGGCTTAGCTGCCCAAAGGGAGACTGGTGCAGTTTGGGTGTCTGCTCCATTCAGCCCCTCCAGCAGCTCCCTGCTGTTGGGTGGGATCTCGGCATTCCCAAAGGGACCTTTGCAAAGCCCTCCTGGCCAGATGCCTCCAGGCAACACGGCCGCCCCGGGGAGGTGGAGAGCAGGGGTGGCTGGAGCCGTTTCACCAGCCTCCGAGCTGGACCCCGCTGCGGTTTTGGGGTGCTGTCGAGCAGAGCCTCGCCTGTCCCACCTTGCTGCAGTGCCCCCGAAGCCAGCAGCTGGCCCCGCTCCCCAGAAGCGCTGAGTGGCTGCATCTCTGCTGGCCAGGATGCCGAGGAGGGGCCAGGGGTGCCAACATCAAAGGGCTTTGGGAGCAGGGCGTCTGTGGGGAGGAGCGGGCTGGCGATCCGGCTGCGGTAGGAGACTCTCTGAAGGGCGCGTAGCTTCAGATGTCTGATTGGGAAACGTGGCGCTGGTTAATGTGAGGCTGAAGCGGAGAATTCCCCGGCCAGGCGGACAGCGCGGTGCCGTGCCAGGCTTTTGATGCCTGGGGAAGCCGCTCTGTGCAGGGCTCGCTGTGGCCCCTGGCATGCAGGAAGTTCAGTTAATTTGCCCTTCTTGCTGAAACACGCTGATGCTTTGTGGACGGTTAAAACTTGACCTTCTCTACCCTGGGCCGACTCGAGCTGTCCAGGGAAACTCCTGGCCATGTGGAATGGCCGTGCCCCGACACCGGGAGGCATCCTGGAGACCGGGGTGGGATTTCTGGATAGCAGCTTTGATGCCACAACGTGCTGTGGGGCAGCTCTTGGGGAAACCTGCAGAAGCGGGACGGGAGGGGTGTACTCTGCCCTGCCCTGCTCCTGCCCTTTTTGGCTGGGGAAATTTGATGCTTTCGGATCGGGCTGTTTAGCTGCGTGTCAAGATGGTTTTGAGCAAACATTTTTACAGGGAGGGAAGCTGTTGAGTGGGTGCTGGAGGAAATTCGAGGGGAGAAAACTCTTGGTTTAACACAGATGGAAGCTGATCTCTGCAGCGAGTGTTCCTGTGTGTGACTTCTGCTGTTAAAATAATCCACAAAAGACGCGCTACACGCTAGTGAGAGAATAGTAATGGAGCAGCTCGCATTAATTTGTTTCCTGCTCGGAGGCTGGCTTGGCTGCTGAGTTTATAGTGCTGGCCAGCGAGGAGAGGCTGCGAGCAGGGCTCTGCGGTACAGCCGGCGCAGCGACTGGACCCCCCTCTGCTTGACTGTGCAGCAGCCGAAACGACACAAAATCTTTTATTCTCTCCCCCCCCCGCTTCTTTTCTTTCGGGTGAGTGAAAGGTAATGTTGACACCACCCTTCCTCTGGGCTGCTGCTTTTTGAGTCTGGCTGTGAGCAGTTCATAAAAACAGAGGACTGATGTTATACAACTGCACTGAAGGCAGTTGCACAATCGCTGCTGTCCCGGTCTTGGGGCTCTGCGGTGGCTCTTTCGTCCTGCCGTGGGCATCGTGGGTTTGAAACGCAGCTCGGGGCTTGGTTTAGGAGAAGCCTTTTGCGCCAGCAGCGGAGTTATCCCTTCGCCAGTCATCCTTGGCCTCACCTTTGGAGAGCGGGGAGCATATTTCATTTGCGTGTCAGCTTTGTGACTTCTCTGTGGTCCTGAATGTTTGACGATTGATTTTTGCTGGTGGGGTGAATAACTGCAGTAAGATGTTAACGAGATGTGCCATGCACAGGGATGCACTGTGTCTGTTAGAAGGATCCAAGGTGTCTAAACTAGGTCCTAGATAGCGGCGAGTGGTTGTTTCCGTACTTTGTTGATGTTGGTTTAGCTTAATTCACTAATTGACAGCAAGGTACAATCAGATACTAGTTCATCCCCAAAGGCATAGCCAGCCATCCGGCTCAAAATTTGATTTGAAGTTGAATCATCACCAGCCCTGATGTGGTCAGAGGGTGAAGAGCAGATGGTCCTTGGATTTGGGGACCTGGACTTGCTGAGGGAGCAGAGTGCCTTGCAGCCATGCCGTAATCTGGACCTGGAGATTAGCTCCCTAAATCTTCTTGCCTTGCAGGAAGGCCTAGGCTTCGTCTTCAATGTGCCTCATGTTTTTCAAACACTCCTGTTCAATCGGTATCCCATACCCCTGATAAAGATAGCGCAGCATTTCCCCTCCAACTGCTGTCCCTCTGCCTGGAAAGGAGAAGCAAACACCAGTTCGCTTAAGTCTTAGCTCGGTAGTGTGCACCATAGTGCCAGTATCTCATTATTTGGGGTTATTGTAGTAACCCCAAGATAATAAACGGTGTTGTCTTATGTGCCAGAAAAATTGGTGTTTCATGCTTCTGAAATGGAAGCCCGCCCTTGGACATGTGAATTCGTGGCCTCCCACTTTCCATCTCTCTCCTCCTTGGGGAAATCCTGGGGCAGTATATAGCTTTTTTTTTTTTTTTTTTTTCCCCTCTGGAGGAGCTATTAACTCGAGGCTCTTTCCTCCCCGGGGGAAGTTAGGAGTGAAGGGAGCAAGGCAGTGACTCTGATGACTCCCGACCAAAATGCCCCACTTGCCAAGGTGAGGTTCTTGCTTCCAAAGTGCAGCTGGTAAATAAGGTAGCGCAGTCATTTGAAACAGTGCTACTAGAAAATCACAGTGATAAAATTGCCCCAAATTCAAATCCTTTTCAAATCCCAATTAATAATTGCCCTGGCCAAGCTGCTGGCACTCGTGCAGGTGGCCCCTTTGCAAAGGAGAACCTGTTTCTCTCTCCCAGGCCAGGAAAATTCAAAGTATTAATGCAAGCCCTCCAGCTTTGAGATCCCTTTGCTTTTATATTTGTCTCCTGGTTTTATTTTAAGCTCTGCCACTGTTTCCCTCCTTTCTGTCCTTAAATGCACCAGGGAGGAACTGGTTTAGCTACCCCGCCGCATGGACAATTCAGCACCTCCGCTTTGCATTTTCTTGGCAAGGCGAAACCCAACAATTGCCACTAGGATGGAGCTTACGTCATGCAGACCGTGTCTGCAGCATTTATAGCACATATAGGTCACCGCGGGGAAGTTGGTCTTCCTGGGGCTTTGAGCTGCAACTAGTGTTTTCCAGCGTAAGCTGTGTCATTTGCTGCTGGTATTTTATTTTAGCCGGGATGCTCAGTGTATGCCTATTGTCCTGGTCCTAGAAGGCTGCGGTTTCATCGTCCCCTCTCCAAACTTTGTTTATTCTTTGCAGTAGCAAAACATTTAAAACTGTGTCCTCCATCCCCCCCCCATGTCATAGTTCATAAATGACTAATCTGATCAGAACTGAGCTCCCTCCCAGTGCGCTTAATTAAACTGTGCCTCTAGCAGGAAACGGCTCGTGCTAAATTTCACATGGAAATAACCATTTTTAATTGACATTAAGACAGTAGGAGTGGCAGGAGGCAAAGAAGTTTCATTGTCTCTTCCCAGCCCGGGCTGTGGCATTGCTGCCGCGGCATGGGGCCGTGCCGGGGCTGTCGCCTCGTGGCTGCTGAGTTTTCGGTAGGGTCAGTGCGTGCCAGCTGCGCCTTTGCTTCAGCAAATGAGATGGGGCTCTGCGGAGCAGGGAAATAAAACCGAGGCAAATGGTTGTGCGAGGTAACGCATCTCCCGGAGCAGCTCATGAGCAGCGCTTTGCATCCATGGTTAATACGGAGAGTGTGCAACCATCTCCCCTTCGCATCGGAAATGGTGCGTGATGCCAGGTTTGTGTCCTATTGAAACAGGAGCCCAGGCGGTCTCCTGCTGACAGATGATTCTGCTCACGACAAATAAAAGCTCTGCTAAAAAAATAGCTTTTTTTTTTTTGCCTTTTTTTTTCCCCTTCCCTTTTGAGTAAGTGAATTCACCATTAAATGTCTTTTCCTTCTTGCTTTGTGCTGAAGGGAGCTCCCTTGTTTGGGATCTCTTAGGTGGGTTTGGAAGGAAGAGTCCCCTCCTGGTCTGTGCTGTGATTTCCACCCCCAAAATGTGTTTGGTGCTTTTTTGCTAGTGAGATGGTGAGATGAGGCTCATTGTTGAGGGAATTGCTTTGATCGGGGCAAGTTCATAAAATATATTTGAAGCTGGTTAACCGGGGAGTTTTTCAAAGAGTTACAAGCTGGTGCATGTAACAAATTTTAAGTTATAGTCTACTGAACAAAGTAAATGCATTCTCCCTGGAGGTAGGTGAGTCTGTATCCCCTTTGAAAGCCTGCTTTAAACAACGTTCAAACTTGGATACCTGTGGCAACAGCACTGAAAGTAATAAATTCTATGAAAGCTGAGGTTGTCTCTTTAATTGGTGCTATGGGTGAGCTGTTTGAAGATTTAATTATTTTGTGCGTGCACGCAGCCCTGTATTAGGAAGCTCCAAGGTGGGGAGAGTCAGGTCTGGTGCGCCGGCTGGGAGCACGGTGCCTGCCCCGGCAGCTCTGCAAACACAGGAGTGGTGCTGGGCTCCGCTTGCGGAGCAGCCGGCTGGGTAGTTTGCAGTAAAAGCATCTAAGTTAGAGAGTTGCGAAGAGCTAAGCGCAGCGTTTCTGTTGCCATACTGTCAGCAATTGAGTTTCAGGCTGCAGAAACGCATTTGCAACTATTTACCATAGTAAGGAAAGCAGGAGCTTTTATTAGTAAGGATGTATCACGTTTTCCTACTAACTGCCTCTAGTTCCCACATGTTTTGCTTATGCTGAAGTGGGAGTGATGGGCTTTGCTTGCTATTTTGATAGATGATGAAAGGCAAACATGAGGTGCACAATATGTGACTTGATATTTAAAACTGGCACTTTCCATTAAAGTACGTACTTCAGGCTGCTTGTTTATGTTGCAGTTGTGTGCGTGCCCATATAGCAGGCTTGCAAAACTGTCACTAAACGCAAAGCCACCACAACAAAAAAATTGAAGCAGAAAAATTGACTTGCCTGCCTATTGATGTGACCGTTTCTTTCAAAGTAAAAATTACCTTTTAGCCATTATCAAAGGAAAAAACCAAGCCTTGCCATGGACAAGTCAAGCTTGCAAAGCTGTGAGGTCTTGTTAGCCTGGAAAGAGACAATCCCTGCAGCCCCCCGCTGCTCTCCGCACCCCTGGAGTGTTTCCATTCCTGCTGCTGGCAGAGCCCGCTCCCGGGGTGTAGGAGGATGCTGCCAGCATGCTGAGGGTATTGCAGGGAAACACCCAGGGTGCTGCAGTCCCAACCTTTCCAGTAACAAAGCCTGGAGGACTTTCAGTGAAGTTCGTCTCCCACGTGCTAGTTAGGTGTGTTAAACGGCTTTCTGCTTTGTTTTTGTCCCTGCCTTTGGGAAGCTCCTGTTCTCCTTCCTCTCCCCTTTGTACTCCCTGTTTTTCCCGTGGGGCGGGTCCCGTTAACCAGGATACAGAAAGCAGGGTTTGGAAGAAAAAGCTTGGAGGGCCTGAAAGCTGGGGGCAGGGACTGTGGGTCAGCAGGAAATAGCAAGCGTGGGGGAACAAATGGCAGGGGAAGATCTTCACGCCTGTCTCCCTTAATCCAGCATCACACCCCAGTTGCACCTCTGATCCTCGTGTCCTGGGGTGCATGTTCCTGCTCCCAGGGCTTCCCTCCCGGGCAGCTGTTTCTCCTGCGCCTTTGCAGTGAGGTTGAAACATGAAGGCCTTCCTCTCTCTGTCACCTCTCTTCGAATTTATTTTTTTTTTCCTTGAATTTTCGGGCAAGGCTGAGAGCGAGGGTGTCCTGCCAGAGGCACAGCTGGTTTCTAACGGACACGCCAGGAGTGAGCCTGGGAAGAGCAGGAAAAGGGCGACCATGCTGCTGGGCCAGTGGGGATGCTCTGACAGCGGCTCAGTGCTTCTCCAGCAGTTGGGGAGAGGCAAATATAACGCGGTCCCTGTCTGGTGTGTGTTTAACTTCAGGGGGTGAAAGGGTGAATGTTTTAGGGGAGGGGGTTTTTGTTGTTGTTGTGGGTTGGGTTTTTTTTGTTCTTCTCCCACCCCGGGGAAGAGTCGTCCTGGCTGGATTTGAGATTTTGAACTAGGAAATAGCACGGAGAATGCCGGGGATGCCAGAGAGCTGAAGCTGTACTGAGATAAGTGACAGCTTTTGTTTAGAAACTGCAAATTTGACACAGACCTTGTTTAAGCACAGTTTTAACTTTGCCAGAAGAGCTAAAGCAGTACAGCTATCTCCTGCCGGCAGAGCTTTTTCCTTCCCTGGATGAGGCAGTTCAGTACTAGTGTAACTGTGCCTGCTTGAGGGGTTATGACGAGATGAGTGTATCTTATGTAAAAATCACGTGCCTTGCCTGGATTAAGGCTGACGTGAAGCTGGGCTGGGAGTGAACCTTCTGTGTTTCAAAAGAACATGTACAAGCTCAAGCACCTGCTTTTCTTTTAATAAGAAGAGCTGGTTGCCTATTAATTGCATGCCTAATGTCATTGCCTTGTTCGTACTGCTGTCTTCTCAATCGCAAGGGCCAGGGTCTCATTACAAATGATTTTCTGGAGGGCAGCACGCTTGGGGTTTGGCGCTGGGATGCAGCAGCTCTGCCTCAGCCCACCTCAAATCTTGTTCACACAGGATTGCCCGAGTGGCACGTGTTGGTGCGGGGCTGAGCCTTTGGCTCAGCATCCCAGCTCAAGGCCTTTCACGCTTTCCAAAGGGGAGAGGTGGCTTTGGAAGGGGCCCAGCAGGTCTGGCAAGCGTTTCTGCTGGACCTTGCTGCTGCTAATTTCAAATTCTGCATGCTCTGTAGGGTGCCCTACTCCAGCACGTGTCCCGTGTGTGACCAGTTACTCTGCCTATTGCACCTCCATTGTTAATGTTTATATGCAGTGAAACTCAAATTGGAAATTTTTTTTAGTTTTTTTCTTTTTTATTTAGTTTGAGACAGCAAATAGGTGTCTTAAGGGGATGGATTTAATGCATAGTGCTGTTACTCCAGATGGCCTCATCTGTACCCTGGCACTACATTCTCCAGTGTTAACGTGGCTGAAGGATGCTATGAATGCATCTTCTCTGCTCACTAGCACCCAAAATCACTGGTAAAGGTGATATTTTCGATGCTCTTCTAACACAAGAGCAGACTCTGAACCCAACCGGATAACGAGGTTATTCACAAGTTACATTTTCACGAATAGGAAGATGATGGTGATCTACCCCTTTAGCTGGAAAAAGGAAATGTTGGCACAAGCCTCCCCGTGGTCATCAGAATGAAGTCGTGAGCATCTCTTTTCCTGAGCACTTTGAGCTGCAGACCTGAGAGCACGAGAAGAGACCATCGACTAAACTCAGTGGTCAGGTGAAGCCCTCTCGGGAAACACCACATCCCCTCATAGATGAGGCTGATGCGAGATGATTGTCTAAACTGGGCTGATCTGCCCGTTGGCAGCAACATGGCACGATTAGCTAACTGTGGGAGCGGAGGTGATCTGGCTGCATCAGCTGGAAACCTGCCCCAGGAGCAGTGTGAGCCAGGCTGTGCCTGAAAAACACACTGCGCTCCTGGGAGCGGGTTTGGTTCCTCTCCCCCATGGTGCAGGGATCACGGTGCAGGTAAACCCCGGGTCGCTGATTGCTAGCTGTTGTTTCTCTTTTGTCTTGGTGCTCGCTCCCTGACGAGGCTCCTTGCTGCTTCTACTCAGCCTATTTTACCTGCTCTGGGCGCAGGAGCGGAGGGCTTTGCCCGCCTGCGCGCTGACGGCTGCCCAGCGCCCTCTCCGTTGCGTGGAAGGCTGCCGAGCGGTGGGCCAGTGGTGGACGTGCGGCCGATGCAGCTGTCTCAGTTATGCCAAAAAGTTTGCCCACATCTGCCTCTTGGATTCCCAGCCGCGTGGGTTGGGATTATCCTGCCCTCTCCCAGTGCTTCCAAATAGCTGAGAAATACCGGGAGCACGGCAAGGGGGTGGCAGCCCGCAGGCTCCGAGGAGGAGCACTGGCTTGCCCGCCTGTCATTGTGTGGCAAGGACAAGGAACCTGGGAAGCGTCAGGACTGGGTGCTGGGGTTTTCCCAGCACATTCCCAAGCCACCAGCCCAGCTGGATACGTGCAGTTGCCTGAACCTGATCAACTTGGGAGGCGAGGATGGCAGTGACCCGCTTTGGTGTCATGCTTTCCAGCTAGCGGGCAGCTCAGAAGCTGCAAAAACCCCTAAGACGATGTGCTGGCCTGAATGCAGGCACCGCGCTGTCGGGGGAGGGATTGCATTTTAAGAAAGTGGGGCTTTTTCAGAGGGTGGTTGCAGACAGCCTGTTGTCAGTCAGTTGATGCCTGTGCCCCTGCTGGACCTCCAAGCGGAGACCAGCCGGCGCAGAGAGCATCTCGCTGCATGCTTCGGAAGCCCTTCTGCCAAAAGGTTCCCAAATACTTTGCAAGTCTTGATTAGCGCATTAGCTTAAACAAATTGAGTTATATATGCCACAGAGGGAAGAAAGGTACTGCACTCCTTCAGCGTTGACTTAAAGTTTAATTAATTTTGTTGCCAAATGAGGCATGAAATACAGTGTGAAATATATTGTGGTGCTGAATGCGTAATTGTACGGGGGACTGGGAGCACAGCGAGCGCTGAGGATAGGAGATCACCTGAGGCAAGCTGGGGCACAGAGCTCTCGTGGCACCGAAACGTGTGCATCTGGCAGTGGCGGTGCAGCCAGGCTTTCAGCCGGCAGCAGCGAGCTGATTCGGGGGGACGTGCGCCCCAGCAGCACTCCCCAGGGGAGTTAGGACCAGGCCAACCTCCCCACCCAAAGTGGCAGCCGGTGTCTGAAGACGCTGTTGCGCCCAAGGGTTTGTCGCTGGTTTTTTGCCGGAGGATCCAGCCACTGGAGCCAAACAGCCGGACAAGACTCGTGCCTGCGGCTCCCCCGGGTCTGTCCTCTCCGGGCTGCAGCAGGAGCAGCCGCTGTGGCCTTTGCGTCTTTGCCGTCTTGAAACCGATTCAAGCTGTGTTTGGGGTAGGATAGGGACTTTTGCCATCTGGTTATAGAGATTCTGGGTTTGTCTGTCCCGGGTGGCCTTGCAGGGTGGAAATACATATGAAGAAACATCAGAAGAGGAAAAAGCTGAACTGTGAGTGAAGATTTCTTGATTCAGCTTTTGAGAATTTTTGTAGCAGCTGTTTTGATGCTCTTCTCGCTGCCGTGATTAATGTTTCTGGAGGGAGGATGTCTTCACAGCGCCTTGCTCCCCCGACTAAAGGAGGGAAAGAGGCAGTCCAGGACGTCTGCCCCCTTTTTTTTTTAATCTTGATTTTTTCAATTAACTCTCCAGGTAGCCCAGCTCCAAAGCCAGCAGGGAGAAAAATTTTAAAAAATACTGTCCATCTGCCTGTTAACCCTGAGAAGCACATCCCCACCTCCAAAGTGACCTGAGGCAATATCTTCCTCTAAATTTAGCTGGGGATTGCGTCACCAGCAAGAGGGAGGTGAGGTTAATGTGACATAAGCTTTTTCTAGCAGGGGAGTCTTCATGGTTAGACAGGGACAGAAAATGAATAAATGGGCCTCATTTCAGAGCGTCTGAGGACAAGGCTGGGAGGAAGGGCAGCCTCCAGCACCCCAGGATGTGTGTGGAGGTGGGTTTTTTTTCATACCAAGCAGGGCAAAGGACAGTCATCTACAAAACCTTGGCGTGTCCTAAACAGGAAGAACCTTCCGGGAAAGTGGGTGACGCTCCCCGTGTCCTGTCTGCAGGGTGCTGGGGACCGTCAGCGAGCCGTGGGGTCTCCTTCAGCAGCAGCACTCATCTCTCCTGGGAACCAGCGGGCAGCGGGTTTGGTGGTGGCCACCCAGAGCTTGCTGGCCACCACTCGAGGCAGAGCTGTTCCTCTCCTTCTCAAAGAGTTTTGAAGCCTCTTCTGACCATCCTTCATCCCTGGCCCCTAAGGATGAGGAATTGGCAAGGTTTTTCCCCCCTCCAAAAGCTCTCCCGGGTCTCCGTCGCGGTGCTCTTTGGTCGCAGACGTGGTGGCATCCAGGAGTGCCACAGGGAACAACCCATCGTGGCCCTGACCTGGAACAAGGACCTGGACCTGGACCTGGAACAGGACCTGGCCCTGACCTGACCCAGCCAAACTCCTGCGGGACAAGCCTTGAAAGACACTGGTGTTGCCAATCACCTCTCTTACCTTTCTGCCTCGTCCGGCACAACCAGGGTGGGGACACGTGGCTTGGTTGTGACAAGTGACAAAACCCATCCTTGTGGTGGTGAGTGTGTGACCGCTCCTCGGAGAGCGGGGACGTCCTGGGCCCCTTCTGCTTTCTGGGACTTTTTTTTTTTTTTTTTTTTTTAAAGTGAGGTAGTCTCTCTTCCAAAGGGTTCTTAATGCCCCGTTAACATTGTTATACAAAACAGCAGTATGCCATTTAATTAGGAAAAATACGTACTAACCTCTACCATATGTTGCTCTTCTCCTCCTATTTGCATTTGAAAGTCCAGCTGAATTTCAATGTGAAACTGGATTTTATCCAAATGATGAATGGCCCGAGAGGCTGTGGGAAGGTGGATGTGCCTCCCTATCGCATGTGGTTGGTTTTTTGTTTGGTTTTTTTTTTCTTTTTTAAAGAAAAAATTTTAAAGCAAAGTTCCTTTATTTCTTGTACCATGGTTCAAATGGTTCACACCTTGCCTCTAAAACCTTAAGTGAACTTGTCTGGCTGGCTGGTCATTCCTGCATCCTCTGAATTACAGAGGCTTCAGTCCCCCGAAGGAGAAGGATTAGATTTACTCTTAAGCAGCATGTTTTCAGTGGCAGCTCCGCTCATGGCCGAGGAGATGAGCCTGCTGCCGAGTGTCCCCGTGCTTTTGGTTTTCAGCTGCGGCTGCTCTGTCCTCGTAGGTTTGTAATCTCCTTTGATGACTTAAAAAAAGACTTTGGTATCGACAGGCGTCTTTTCTTTCAAAAGGCGAGTCAGCGGCCCGGCTGTGCAGGCTCTGAGTCGCCTTTGCCTCTGCGGCAGAAGCATAGTGAGGGTTGTTCGCCTCATTTTCCCAGCCTGCTGTTGGATGGGGTTTGTGCACGTGTGCCTCGGCTTGTCTCCTGGCATGCAGGGCTTTGCTAAAAGTGTACCGGCCACGGCTTCCTAGCTGGGGGCTGAAGCTTTTTGGCTTTTTACTTTTAGTTTGTTGGAGTGGTGGCAGCTCCAAGCCCCTTCCCAGACGGGGCCATGGTTTCTCTGTGGCCGTTGCTTCTCCGGCAGTGTTCCCTGGCCACTGTAAAACAGGAGCGGTGGCATCTCGCTGCTGCTTGGGCTGCTGGAAGAAGACCTGTTTTAGGAGCCATACGGTGGCTGGGTCGGTGGCAGCGCATCCCCGTGGTCTCTTAGAGCTGCCTGGACTTTCCACTTGGCTGGAGGCTGGATTTTTCTCCTCATCTGAGGTACGTTTAAACTGAGCTAAGCTCTGTAACAAGCTCAGCATTACGTTGCTGAGCTGGGTGTGCTCACACGGCTCTTAGTGACCTTTTACCTCACCTACCTGGCAAAAAAAACCCTTAAAAATCACTTCATATCCTGATTATTTCACATCCTCTGCCTCTGCGAATCCGTCTTCGGAAGATCGCTTGGGTGCCGGGCTGGCCGTGGTGCTTGCAGGGGGAGCTGGTTGCCACAGGTTTCTGACTTTTGTTCTCCTTTCTCTTGGCCCCTTGGAGATCAGTTCAATCTTTAAGACAGTTTTTGTTGGGTTTTTTTGTTGTGTTAATGCAGCTGAACTAATATGATTACATTTCCAGATTTGGGTAATGGAATAACAAGTCAGGAAGCTCTTTTTTTTCCTTTTTTTTTTTTTTTTTTTTTTTTTTTTTTTAAAAAGGAGAATTTATGTCACTTCCAAATTATCCAAGTCTCCAGTTAGGAAGATCTTTCCCTTTCTCAGTTACTCTTGGCACAAGGGCTCCTTGCTACTGTGGCCGTGCGCGCGGCACCCTGGTCCTGGCGTAAGGGCTGCTGCATTTTGTGCTCCGTGCTGTGGTTGGCCACGCACCCGGAGCAACCACAAGGTTGTCCTGGGTGCCCCAAAAGATGGGTCTTCCTTTCCCCATGAGAGCTGCCAGGCCAAAGGGGCCATGTACATCCACCAGTGCTGCGTTCAGGGTAGAGACCCTTGCACGCCTGCCCTTCCCTGGGGCAATTTCACCAGCATCTTGAGGTGTGTTGGCTTTGCTCATCTCTGTGCTCACTGTCAGATTTCAGAGGAGCGATCTGGAAAACAGCTCAGCCAAATCGTCTCGCAATGGCAACTTCCTTTCTAAAAAGAGAAGGATGTTGCGGAGTTAGTGGCTTCCCATTATTTTCCCCAATTTGAGTGTTTTCTTGCCTTCGGTCCCCCAGTGTCAGGCTGTGCGGTCTGCTTTGGTTTGGAGACAGCCTCGCCGCTGCAAAAGCACACCGTGGCGCAGGGTGCATGTGTCTCGGAGCCGCACGGGCTTTGGCTTCCCAAAGCACTGAGCTGCTCCTCCGTTCCCAGGACAGAGGTACCGGCCAGCGGAGCCCCTGCACCGGCACAGCCCTGCCGAGCGGGAGCAGGGCCGTGGCGTTTGCCCTTCTTTGGGTATGCTGTAAGAAGGTAGTGAGTCACTTTCCATTGAGCCGATAGTTACCCTGCTCCTGTCTTGTATTTGTGTTGTGTAGCCAGCAGGATTATTTATAACTTAGCCAGCATCCCGAGTCTATTGTTTCAGCAAAGAGCAGGAATGACTAGATGACTTCCTGAGATTTTTTTTTTACCACCCCCTCATTTTTTATTTTTTTTAAAATCTGCTTTTCCTTCCAAGTATTATATTCGCCAGTTGGATGCTTTCCCCCCACATCTTCCCCTCCTGATTGTGCATTTGTGCTGCTGACAATCCCACTACCGGTGTTGCTTTAACTCTAAAAACTCTCCCAGGAAAAGCCAGGGTCTGTGCCCCGGGAGCGCTGGGGCACCTTCGAATGGCACGAGCAGCTCTCACTGGGCCTGGAGCCAGCCTTGCGAGTGCTGAGGACCAAGGCACGAGGCTCCGGCAGTGCCGTTAACGGGAGGGCGAGCGCCTGTGCACTTGCAGGAGTTACCCAGTGCCGTGGACGCCTCGGGATGCTGTGCAACCCAGGTGCAGGGTTGGTCTGGCCCAGGCCACCAGCACAGGATTGTACCTTTGCGCTCCAGTTCAGCTTTTTTGTCACTGCCCCTCTGAAGGTGTTAATTGGGGCAATCCAAAGGTCTCACCTGAGCCCAGGGCTGCACGGGATGAAAGCCAGTTCCATGCTGGCAGAAGCAGCGCATCCAGCCCCGCGGACATGGCAGTGGTGGGCATGGAAGAAGTGGATCCTGAGCTCCTGTCCTGGTGCATGTGGTCAGTCGCCCGGTGGCAATTGTCCCATCTGGGCAGTGTTCACCCTAAATCCTGGAGCTCTCATGGTTCTTTTCCTCCTCCTCTTTGTCCATCTGCCTGCAGTTAATTCACTGTTGATATTGCAAGACCCAGCAGTCATCATGGTTTTAATTAAAGCCTTCCCTGGAAATCAGTGGGTAGTAGAGGTGTGCAAAATGGAGAGAAGGGGTAGGGTGGGTGGTTTGGTGAACTCAGCCGATCTGAACCTTTGGGAGGGACCTGCAGGTTGAGCTTCCTTGGGGAGCAACACCCAGGATGGCTGCTGTCCGCAGCTTCTCCTTGCCCAAACAGCCCAGGTCCGCTTTGGATCTTCTTGCTTGAAACTGGGGCATAGACTCCCGCTTTGGGTTTGGTTTAGTCAAATTCTCCTTCTGGCCGAGTGGGATGCTCTGAGGTGCAGCCTCGGTGGTGTCTGTCCTGGCTGTGTTTCCTTTGTTAGCTTCTTCTCGGCCGTGATGTAACGAGCAGCTTCTGAGGTTAGAGCGGCTGCAGCCACGACCTGCAAAAGCAACCCAGGGGCAAAACAGCTGAAGAGGAAGAAGTCTTTGCTGCCTTGTGGTCAGCAGAGATCCTGCAGAAGTCCTCTCGGTTTCTATTAGTTCAGAACTCAAAACTTAGTGCTCGTTTATTTTTAAGCTGCTGTTTCTAGCCAAGGTGCGCGCAAGCCCTTGATTGTCCTCTCCTTGTTGGTAAAAGCTGCCTCGTAGCCCCTCTGGCTCTGGACCCTTCCCGAGCGTGGCTGCAGGGAAGCGGTGGAAGGAGCTGGCGGTTGCCTGGCCTGTCTCGGGTTCTGTCCCTTTTCAGGGCTAGCAGCACAGAGGTGTTGCTCTCCCTGCGCTGACTTTCCAGAAACTGCCCGGCTCTGCAGGGAAGCGTGAAGTTGATCCAAATGGAGCTCTGCCGTGCTGGAAACGCCACTCGGATGCGAGCAGCTCGGAGTGGAAAACAAGTCCTGAATTCTGTCCTGTGGGGTTTTTACATACTCTTGATAGCCAGTTTTGCTTTTCCAGGTTTCTTGTGGTGCAGAGCACTAGGTATGGGTCAGAAACCAGAGGAATGTCGCATGAGATCCTGGGCCTGGGGGAGAGATGCTGCTCCGAGAAGGGCCTGGGAATTGAGGCATCTCAGGGAACTGATGTCTGGAGCCATGAGCTCACAGCAAACTTCTGAGGTCCTCTCTAGATTGCTTGTTGCAGTCAAAATTGGAGGTCCTTTGGGCCAGGCACTTCACTCGCTTCTTGTAAGAGCTGGTCCCAAAGCCTTTACAGCCCAAGCGGAGTGGTTTCAGGTCACACAGGAGCTCATGCATCCAAGAGGATGCTTGTGCTGGCTGCAAGGCTGCCTCCCGCTGCTGCTTGTTCTTGTTCCTGTGAGGTTTTCAAGCTGCTGTTCCCCTAGCTAGGGCACCCTTGTGCTGGCTCCTTCCCATCCCAGACGCTCGGTTATTTCGATTTTCTCCCCTAGCCGAAGTCTAAGATCACTTGGCAGTGATCTCCCGAGTAAAGCGCTGGTCATACGGGAATCATAATTCCCGTACCATCCGGCTGACCACAGCATTTCCCTGGAGCGGTGGGAAAAGCCAGGCCTGGATGGCACTGAATTCCCACTTCCTGCCGCTCCTCAGGTTCCTTTCAACTGAAGTGCATGGAAAATAAAGCTGAGGAAAAAGATGGGAAGCTGAGACTTACACTTCCCACTGTGAAACCACTGCAGCTTAGGACCTCTGACAGCAGGACATGCGCCACATGGCAAGGAGAGCCAGGCATGAGCATCTCCTACAGCACGCTGCCTCTTCCAGCCCTTCTGGGTCAGCTCAAAAATAGAGAACAGCACTTCTCCCCCAGCTTGCTTTGTATTTTTAAAAGCATTGTGGTTTTTTGTTCTGTTTTCTTTAAATAATTTTCTAAAAAGTTGAAACTGTAGAACTGGTGCTTTTTTACCCAAAGAAGAAAACTGAAAGATTAGTGAGATGTTGTGGTTTGGATTGCCAGTTGTAAAGATTTTTGCGCGCTCCAGCGTGCAGGGCTTTTGGACCCAGTGAGCGCAAGTGCTTGTTCCAAGAGGTGGCTCGACAACATGTGGGTTAATAGCTGGAGATGTGTCTGTCCACGCAGGTATTTAAGGGATAATCTGTGTCGCTTTGTATTGTGCCGAGAGGCTGTCTCAGCTCTGGTCTCTGCTGCTGCATTTCCAGCTCTGCCCTAATTTTTGGGCAAGTCTCTCCATATGTACAATAGCTAGAAACAGTTTTGTTCCCTAGAGAGGCTTTGAGGTTTAACATTTATAAAATGCTTTGAGATGTGCAGATAAAGGAAAGCAAGACAATAAACAGCGACCAGAGCTGTGCCAAAGAAATACCCTGTATCACCACAACAGAGCCATGCAGGATTGGGTGGAGATGGCTTTTGTTAGAGGGCAAACAACTGCTCCAGAAGCCACTGCTGCAGACTTGGTTGGGAGCCCTGCTAGCAGGAGGGGTGCAGCTAAGCCCCGACCCTGGCCTTTAAAAGGGCTTGTGTTAAGGAGATAACATCTGTGGATGAGAGCAGGATTGAGGCAGGTAGGTGAGTTTTTCCCTGCGCTTTGCATTGCTTGGGATGCTCTCAGGCAGTCCCAGGGCTCCCTGGGATCGAACCTGGTCTGGAAGAGATGCTGCCGGGTTACTCTTTGCTCTCTGGGCAGTGCACCATAAAATCCCCTGGTAAACTTAATCCACTCCATAAACCTCGTTAACTTTCTTTTAAGTGCCTTTGCCTGTCCTCAGAGTGAACTCCTTTATAGTCCCCCAAACAAAGGCAGGCAGGAGTGGGCAGGGACGGAGGAACCGGGAGCTGCGCTCCTCCCCGGCACTCCCGGGCGGGTGGGAGGAGTGTGCTGGGGCTCGGACTGCTCGGCACAGGGGCGCTGGGCTCCTTGGCTGCCAGCTACTCAATGGACATGGCATCCCAGAACAAGCTGTTTTGGGGTAGGTCTTCCTGCCAGACATCTGGCGACGCTGGGATTTTTTGGCAGAGGGTGGGAGAATGGAGTGCGAAGGAATAATTTTTAGCAGATCAGTTGGGAATTCTGCTCTCTAGGGATTTGGAGGCAGGTGGGCTGAAGTGTCAGGCTGGAAGTCTTCAGGGATCCTTCTCTCCTCCTCCCTATGCTCTAAGTACCTGCCTTTCAGTACTGTTCCGCTTTTGGGCAGGAGCAGAGAGCGTTAATGCTGCTTGATGACACACGATCCTGTTTTGGGAGCAAGATGCATGGCTCTGCAAGAATAGCTCAACTTTTTCTGCTGCTTCCCTGCCTTCCCCCATAACATATACGTAAGTCCCTTAAAACCTATTAAAGCAAGTTGCGGCGAGTGGCACGGCAAGAAGAGGAGAAGGGTACGTACGTAGCTGGAGGCTGGCTCCAGCACGCAAGAAAGTTAATTGCTAGCCGAGGGTTTCTTGAGTGAGGTGGTGACCCGTGGTCCCTGTGCTGCGAGCCAGTAGCTGGGATGGTTAACTGTTGTAGCTGGATGGATAACGTGACCTGGATGCGGGGTTTCCTTGCCCTACAAGGGGCTTGTGCAGTGGTTTTCATTTCAACCGGTTTTAGAAACGGATCGAACCGATGCCCAGCTCTCTGGAGATGGTCTTTGCTTTAATTCAAGTGGCTCGTGTGTATCTAGTTTTAACTTGAGAGAAACCGGTTTATCTGAATCGCTACAAATGGTGCCTGCTTTCAAATGAGGTGGGCTACAGGGGCTCTTGCTCTGGTTGGGAAACCTACACCTCTTGGTTTTAAAAAAAACCGTGGGCTTATGTTTAAGTGAGGCAGTATGCTGTGTACTTTGTAGTGGACAGGGTTCCCCCTGGGATGCCAGGGAGCAACTGAGGCTTTGGGATGCTGCTGAGATAAGGGGGAATGCGCAGGATGGACAAAACCGTGCAAGCCCAGAATTAGCTTCCCATGAGAGAGTTAAACCTCCATGCCCGAGGTCACCGGAGGTAGATGTGTGCTCCTTGTCCTGATCAGAGCAGTGTGGGCAGGAGCTGGACAGCCAAACCCTTGAGTGCAATGGATCCTGGGCACCAGAGAGGTTTACAACCGGCTTGTTTTCCCCTCGATTCTGCCTGGCGTTGAGGGGGTCCAGTGGAGCAGCTGAGGCAGCTTGCACGGAGGCGGTTGTCCCCTCCAACCTCTGACCTGCTCCCTCTGCCACAGTGGCAGAAGCAAATGGGGCTCTCGTCTCGCCTGAAAAGCGAGAGGTGTGGAGCTGTGGTTTTGCAAACAGCTGAGCTGACGGTCGCTTGCTGCCGGCCGAGGTCTTCCTCTTCCCGTCCGTCCTGGCCTGCCCCGTCTTGGGGGCTTCTGGGGCACATTGTGCTCCAAATGGGGAACTGATTTTCGTTGGGTTTCCTGCTGTCTTACACGTTCAGCAGCCCCTGGAAAGTCCGGTGAGCCCCAGAACTTGCTCAAGATACAAGCAGAGCGAGAAGGACCCTTTCCTTCCAGAGCAGCGAGTGCTGCAATGCCTTGAACCACCTTGTGAACCCAGTGCAGCGAGGAACCGAGGGAGCTTGGTCCGTGGCCTGAGTGGCACCGGGTCTCCCCAGGAGCAGAGGTGGGAGCTGCCGGCAGAGCTCGCACGCTGGAGGCAGCCCGGTCGTTCAGTGATGACTTTGGTCCTTCACATTTTCCTTGCAGCACTGAGGCTAGGAGAGGCTTCCCCCTCCCCCTCTCCGCCCCCCCCCCCCATTTTTATATATATATTCTCTCCAAAGTTGCATTTAAAAATGCAGCCGCTTTTCTGCAAGGCAGCAGCTTCTCATCCTGCGCACACACAGCGTTTCACCCAGGCCTGCTGGGAGCCACGTGGTTCGGCTCTCACCGTCCCGACAAACTGTGGAGCTCCAGGTTTTTAACCCCCTTCAGACAACCAGAGCTTCTGCACTTACGGGTTGGGCACTGATGCAGCTCTTACTGTTCATGGAGGAAAAAATTCCTTTGAGCTTCTTGTAGTTAAGAGAAAGCAAGCTTTAAGCAAAATATCAGAGAAACTTCTTAATGGTCAATTTTACTAGACAGTTATATTGGCATTCCTGATAAGAAGTGTTACTGCTTGTCTAGACAAAAGCACTAGAAAATGAAACATCACGGAGAGGAGACACAGACAAGATAATCTAATGTGTCTCTTTTTGTCTCCAGCTTGCTCCTCTGAATAGCGCACAGCACTGATGTGAAGAGCATTTAAAGGGCTCGGACACGGTGCGTGAAGCCAGGCTGGATGCTTGTGCGAGTTCGCCACGCCGGCTGCAGAGCAGGGGGAGAAAACTAACTCCCACCCTTCCCGGCAGCACTGCATCACCAGTCCGCAACCCGAACGATGGGTCGGTGCGTGCCCAGGGTAATATGAAAGATGTAAATTAGGTGAAATGTTGCTCCTTAGTGTTGTAATAGTCAGAAGAATAAAACCTGCTTTCATGAGATCTTCATGGGGCTTCCTAGGGACTGTGTGGTGGGTTTTTCTCAGGGCTTTTTTTTGTTGTTCAGCATGAGAGATCAGACCAAGGAGGACCAGCTCCTGCCGGCCGTCGTTAAGCGATGCTGAAGTTGCACCCAGGAAATGGTTTGAAATGTGCACGCAGGAAAAAAGTGTTGGTTAGTCCTAGAGAACAAGAGGAGCTGTGCTACACGTTGAGTGCCATCTACTGGCACCTCATCCATGGTATTGATGTGTTTGCCCAGGGAGAGGGAGAGCTGTCATGAAGGTCAGCAGCACAGGACCCACTGTGGGGCTTATGGAGAGAGGGCTCGGTGTGCCCAGCCTGTTGACAAAGGGATGGCAAGGATGGGCTTCCCCTCCGCTCGTTCAGCGATGTCCTCGTTGTCCAAGCAAGTTGTAGTCCCTCCCAGTGCAGGAGGAGCCCAGAAGTAGGTATCTGCTGAGGTTGACACATCCCAGCCTGAGCTGGATGCTTCATAGCATACCTCCATGACTGATTTAGCATGGGATGCATCCACGCTGCTGTTGGCAGAAGCCGTGCCACCCTCCGTTGCTGTCCCCTCCGTTGCTGTCCCCTCCCTTGAGCTGGTCGCAGATACTTGTCTATATACTGAACCAGACCAGGTGACAGATCCAGATTTAAAAAAAAAACAACCCAGCACCACCAGCTCAGTCCCTTAATCTCTTTGCCAGCGTTTGGGCTAATGCGCTGCTTGGAGATGGGTGTTGTGATGTGGTTTTACAGACAAAGGGAACCGGGGCACAAGGGGCTGGAGCAACTTTTCGGTGTCCCCTGGCCGACGTGTGATAAGAAACAGTGTCACAGAGGCTGATTGACAGCCTAAACCCACAGTGTAACGCATCATTGATTTCTGCTGAGGTCAAGAGGCTGGTTGAGACCTTGCCTGATGGGCTGTACGCCGTCTACACCATAAGGCTCCGTAGACCTTAAAACAAAGCTGATGATCTTATATTTTTTTTCAGGTAAGCTCTTCCTGTGACTTGTCCTTTTGGCTTTAGGGGTACAAGGGGAATTTGGGGCATGGAGTATGGTTATGCAAAGATGTGGATTCTTCGCAGGGGAAGGGACAAGTGAACATCTTGAAGTGTTTATATTTAAAAAGTTAAAAAAAGAGTTGTGGTTCTTGGAAATGGTGCTTCTTAGTAGCAAGTAGATCGAATACAGCCCTTTTTAATGCAATTTAAATAATCGATGGTATATTCAATTACAGAAATATTTGGCAGAGCTCTAAATAGGTCACATCTGTCCTTAAACTGTTCTTGAGGTAAATATCTCACCATGCTGTCTCGTGTTGACCAAATTTTGTAAGAACTGGTGCCTGGGAGGGAAAACTCCTTGGCTGTACATGCAGTTATCCCCAAAACCCTGCACCTTGTATACTAGTGGCATTTGATTTTGCTTTAGGGATGCCTTGGTAAGCCTAGCTTGTATATTTGGGCCATGTTCAGCTACTGAAGTTTGCAATCCTGCAGTTACAGCACTGTAACTGGGCCTGGCCAGGGGTTTCGGCATCAGGGACAGGTGTTGGTGGCTTCTGTGTTGCTCACCAGCTCGTTCTCAGGGGACAGGATTGCAGCCGTGAGCCCGCTGCGCGCTCGGCGATGCTCGCCTCGGGAAAGGAGAAGGCAAAAAGGCAAACCTTTGTTGTGGCGACCATAGTCTTGAAGTTATTTGCAAACAAAAGCTGGAGCTGAGGGCTTGCCCCAGCCCCGCAGAGGGAGGCAGGCAGGTGGTGTTGAGAACACTTTGTTTGGGAAAGTTTTTCTCATTGTGTCGAACAATTCTTCTTAGATGATCCTTCCTGTGGGCTGAATCATCGTCTCGGCGAACACGTTAGCTATCCTAGCCAGCCCCGCGGCCGCATCCTGTGCGGTCCGGGGCATCCTGTGCTGCCGGCGGAGCTGGAGGGCGCTGGGCTGCCCAGCACCCCACAGGATTGCAGCCCCTGCATTTTGGGTTAGAATAAACACTCCTGGATGTGCGTTTGCTTCAGCCTTCCTCTCCCCTTTGGGATCTGTTTTTTCCTCTTGCTCCGCGGAAGTTTGCAGGGTAAGGGCTGGCTCGTTAGCTAGGGCATACAAGTCATTAACCACCATCCCTCTCCCGGGTAAGACAAGACTTACAAATAAACTACCAAGGCCACTGTGATTGTGTATGTGTGTGTTTGGCCGTTTCCCCACGTAATTTCCACATTATTTGGAAAGAGTCTTTTAATTTGTCTAATTTTTAACTGCCTCTGGCCTCCCTACCTGCTGGCTTCGGAGCATGGCAGTGGTGGTGGGCTGGGAGGGCTCACGTACGCACGGCTGGCAGTGCTCTCTGGACGTGGCCCGGGGAAGCCGCCAAGGAAAGCCTTTTTGTTTGATCTGAAATGTCTCTCTTGCAAACTTTTGGGGGTTTTTTTGGTCAGGTATAAGTAAACAGGCTTTTGTCCCCTATTTTCTTGCTTGGTGAGTAATGGAAACCAAGTGGGAAAAGATTTCTATTCCCCAGCAAAAGGACAGTATTCTGGTTGCATCTCTGATACCGTACTTTTATTTTACATTGCAAATCAAACAATACTTGGAAAGATGCAAATCAGAGCGGAAACAGAGGTATATGCTTCTAAGTAAAGTAGTGGGGGTGTATGCGCTTATTCCGTGCATCTGCGTTTATGTGCAAAATACACAATTGCCAGCGAAATACGAAAGGTCAATACGTAGCATCTCGGGGGACCCGCAGCCGTCGTATTTCATTCCTTGCTGGCATTGGGCTGCTGTGCGCGCTCAGCAAAATGAATTCTTTCTTTGGACAACAATACGTGCGTTAGTGTCGAGTGTCTGCATCTTTCATGAGTGTGCAACTTTGTGGTAAAATAAATGAGCTGGAAAAAACAGGATGTGGATTTACCCTCGCTCTTCTCCCCAAAGCTTTCTGTTTAATGGAATATAACCCCTTGCTTTGCCTGTATCTACTGAATTTAAATTGTTTTGTGGTAACAGACATGTTGATGTTGTTGAATGCATGTGATGCAGAACATGAGTAAAAGTTCTTTACAGGGCTGTCTTTGCGTTTCAGTTTGCAGGATTGCAGTTCCCAGGAGCCCTCAGAGGTCCTATAGACACACATATGGGCTTCAAGCCGGGTGCTCCTGAGTGGCATGAGTCTGGTGTTCAGGTCAAGGATGTAACTCCTCATAGCTCCACAGGTTTTAATATTTAGTTAATAGAATTAAACATTTTCAAATTGCATGCTGGAAATAGTGAGGAGCAGCGTGGTGGCAGCATTCAGTAAGCTTGGGGTGACGGACTGCTGGAGAGGTGACAGGGTGGCACTGCTGGTGTCCAGCGCTGCATTTCTCTGCACTGAGATTTAGCAGCCCTGAGTCGGAGCCCGCTTTCGATGCATGGGTGGTGTGTTCCCCAGCCTCCTGTCGAAAAGCAGTTTGGGGAGGGCTGAGGTGCTTCGTGGCACCCTCCTGGAAAGGGGGGTCCCGCAGGGACAGGTCTGAGCCACCTTCTTGCTTTTCTGCAGGGCTGGTTTTATCACCAGCTACTACCAGCAGCTGCGGGTGGCTTATCTCCAGGCGTGGGCTCATCTCCAGGGCTTGGGGCAGCCCCTCGTGCTTCTTCCACCCTCCGCGGTCCCTGCAGCCCGGCTTTGCCATGTCATGGTGCAATGGGACCACAGGGCTATCTGGCCAGTGGCAGTGACGTTCCCACTGTCGCCTCACGCTGGGTCTCTTTCCATCTGCAAGGAGGGTAGCAGAGCTACTCCTCCGAAATATGCGTTGATCCGAAGTGCTAGGAAAGAAAAAGCGAATTCTCTGACACCTGTTATCAGTCTGACTCAAACCGATGTTATTCTTGGTCCGTTTCCCTGCACTTTTAGACCCTCCTTGACATCCCGCTTCTTGCAGAGCGTGGATGGGCTGTTGGGCTTGGATGGAGGCTGGGGATGAGGGACATGGGTAGGTTCGTCCCGGAGAGGCTGGGGACAAGGGACACGGTGGGTACATCCTGCAGGCTGCTGACCTTTTGAAAGCACCGACTGGTCGAGCCCTGTGTTATCCTCCGTCCCCTTTTCATGCTGCTCCTTTGTGCTCTTGTTTGGTCATTGCTGTGCCTTTGTTTTTACAGCTGGGGGAAGTGTTTTGAGCTTTAAAGTTTATTTTCTTCCCTCTGGTTGTCGTCACAGGTTTGTTTTCTTTCTCCCTGTGGCATCTTGCTGGCTTTCCTAGGGGCTGGGAGGTAGGACCTTTTCTGTGCCTTTCTGCTGGAGGGAGCGGGTTTCTTCCCTGCGCTTGGGAGGCCCGATGGCCTCACTGCCTTTGCTTGGTCTCACTGGCCTTTTGTTAGTTTGATAAATCCTGTCCAGCTTGGCCTATCCTCCAGGAAGAGGGTAGCCCAGCAATTTGCCACTGGCATGAACCATGGGACTCTGGGTCCGGTCCTTCGCCGCGCTGCGGACACCGGTGGCGGTGGCCATGCTGTGGTGCAGCATTGTCCCACCACCGACACTGTGTGCAGTTGTTTTGCAAGGCCTTGATGAGGTTTGGGCTCGTCCAGGTGATTTATTTCCTTAATTACGACTTTAAGCAGGCAAACTCTCATTTTGATTACCAAAAAGCCACCCCCCAAAACGCAGTGGGGACCTTCCTGTAGGGTCTGCAAATAACACTTGTTTCTAAAGTGCAAGGTGGTTGAATTTGCTTGTTGGATTTTTTTTTTTTTTTTTTTTTTCTTTCTTTCTTTCAAACTTTCTTCACCCGTGTGCTGGGCACTGTTTTATACACTTATTTTTCTCTTCCGGGGCATTTCTGGGATGTCACCCCAGCACCTCCGAAACCAGCCCGGGGGCTGCCCTGGAGCCTGCCCTGTCCTTTGAGAGCAGTTGCAGCCGCCTGTGGGCTGTGACATTCGAGCGAAGCAGTGTCCTGACCCACAGCAGAAGCTGTGAATGCAGCTTCGTTTTGAAACGCCATGTGCATCATCTCCCAGACCGTCTTCCAAAAGACCAGAAGTAACTAAAGTGCTTCTTTGGCTTTTTTTCCCCTCTTTCTGGCACTTTTTTTTTGGTGTTGGCTGTAGATTTAATTTCTCTGGATACTCATCCCTCATCCAAAGCCAACGGGGAATGGATCGTTTTCCCCGCTTTCTGCCTGGTACCACTCCCATCTTTCCGTAGCCCCAAACATTTCCTAAAATGCAGCTCCGAGTGTGGACTGTGCAGAAACTGCTGAACCAGAATATGTTGCAGGAGATGCCAGAGCAGATGCTAAGCGGAGGAATTAATGATCACCGAAGTGGTGGCATCAGCTTTTTTTAAGTCAAAAATTATCCCTGAGTGTGCGTTTGGGGAGGAGGGAGGCAGCAGCGGGCGCTTCCCTGGGGACAGGGGCGCGGGGGCCTGTGCGAGGTGGATGTGCGTGTCTTGGCTTTGAATTCTCGGTACATTCATCGTCCCAAAGATAAATGGGCAGAGTCTGCCCCATAAATCTTGTAGGGATCTGTGTTAGCGGGCTCTGAGATGACCTGTTTGTTTAACGTGTCGGCACGGTTGTATGTGTCCCCGCTTTGGGTGCCCGATCTGGAGAACGGCATCGCTGCCCTCCGCTTTACTGGCATCCGCTTGTGCCGCCTGGCCCACTTGCTCCTCCTGGACGGGTTGGGAAGCGGCAGCACGGAGGGGCAGGGGACAGGACCTAGCTGGGTCCTGGGGAGCTGTGACCTTCTTGGGCAGCGTGGCTCCCTCCCCTTCTTGGGGCATGATGCGGTGGCTTTGGGTCCCTCTGGTCAGGGCTGGCACCTTGCTGTCTGGGGGGCAGTTCTGCAGCGGTGCTCATCCTCAGGGATCACCCCCATGCCCCTCAAATTGTGGGTTTGGGGGAGCACATCCCGGCAAGCTGCTGTCTTCATTTGAGCCGTCCCATCCTGCGTCCAGCCACGCTGCGTGCCTCCCCCAGGACCAGCCAGGCTGCGGCTACCAGCAGCGCAGCACGGACTGTGCGGTCAAGGCACAAAACCGCCCACTCTCAAGCGAGATCCACCAAAATTCTTTCTCCCCAGGCAGCAGAAAAGCTGAGCCTTGCTCTCTCGGCCAGCCAGCTTTGGCCCAACCTCAAACTTGGAGGCAGTGGAGGGGATGAAACGGAGCTCCCCTACCTGGGGCGAGGACTCCCGACTGCCCCATGAGCAGGGGCCTCCAGGGTGGCATTGCCAGGGACCCCGTGCTGCCCTCCAGGTGTTCAGCACCGCTTGCTTTTCGGGGATTTGTTTTGCCTTTTTTTTTTTTTATAAATTGTTTTGTCGTGCGCCGGGAAAAGGAAGTGAACAAATTGTATAGTCCCATCCACAATCGACGTCCTGTAAACAGCTACCGGCTGCCTGCCTTCCATTCACAGCTGTTTTTTCCTATTCGGGGGTGGACGGGGCTGGTAAATAATCAGGCAGAGCTGGCGACCGCTCCCAGTGCCCACTTTTCCCCTTGCAGGGGCTCTGCCTGCACCCGGGGGTCTTTCCCGGGGGATGCCTGGGTGCCGAGATGCGTCGGTGGGTTTTTCCTTGCCGAGCGGTGGTGCACAGGTCTGGGGAGCCAACTCTTGCCAGGAAAAACAACTTTGCTAGTTTGACTGGGACTAAAGCTAATTACTAGTCGACTAATTTTATTGATTTCAAATCCCTTTTAGCAGAGATTTTGCTGTGAGGCTGATCGCCAGAGCGATTAGGACACAAAGCCGCTTAATTTGGAAGTGTTTATCAAGCAGCCTTCTGTCACCTCTATTTCAAATCAAATTATGGTGGCACCAGTGTCTCTATCCATGGTGGCTTGTACCGTCCCACACCTCTGACGGAGGCAGGCAGGGAGCGTGGTCCCTCGCACTTCTCCCGGGGCGGCTTGGGGGCTAGCAGAGGTTAAGTGTATTCATAACATAAGCATGGTGGGCTGCTGGCTGTGGGGTTTTTATTCCCAGCTGCCACCACATCCCTGTCCTGCTCCGGCCCATGTACACTGCTGCGGCTGTAGAGCTGAATTTGCTGCCCGGCTTTCAAAGCCTCGCTGCGGGCACCTTGTGGTCAGTAGACCCTTGAAGATAGAAGATGCCATCTTCATGGCAGCGGCTGCTTCCGAACCTTGTCCAGCCACACGAGGGGTTTGGCCTAAATATTTTTAATAGACTTTAAAAAAAAAAAAGTCTAGTTGTTTTGATGGCAATCAGATTAGGGAGGGTGCTTTGATGCTGGCAGATTGCGGAGGCAGGGGTAGCCTGGGGGAGGGAAGTGCTCAGCCCGGCTCAGCCACAGCTCGAGCAGTGCAGCATCCCCAGCAGTGTCCCCCACTGGCACCCGTGGGGCTGCCGTGATGGTCCCCTTGCTGCACCCCCCTCCTGACGCCGAAAACTAGGCACCTTTGAGGTCATTTGAGCCTGCTGGACCGCAGCTTTGCAGCAGCACATGTTCTCCTCCGAGTATCCCTTGGTGCAGGATTTAAGAGCAAAAACTCTGGATCTTGCTGCACAAACGGTGTCTGAGAGGTCTCGGGAGCAAAATGTCCTGCTCTGCATCCCTGCATGTCCTCTAGGTCCGGAGGGACAGCTGCCCACCCCTTGAGCTTTGCTCACAAAGGAATCATTAGGGATTGAGCTTGTTTTGAAAGACCTTGGCCTGAGTGCAAAGGCTATACGTTGGGGAGTCCTTCTTGGCCATCTCTGGGTGGGCAGAGCAGGGGCTGGCACCGAAGCCATGCTCCCTCCCAAGCCACGTCCCAGTGCTGTGCTCAGATCGGGGGTTTCAGAGCTACAGAACACCTCGGGGCTCACGGCTGGCTGAAGGGCCAGCGTGTGTGCCCAGGTAGCTTTCGGGGCTCGGATTATTGAAACCAGAGCAGCATCCCTTGGTGAGTTATTTTTGGCTCTGGGGACCCTGTGGGTGGGAGCTGGAAGCTGCAGACTGGGAACTGAGCAGGAGGGACTGTAAGTGGCTGCTGGGATGTGGGGATGGGGCGGAAAACCCTACACCCTCCTTCATGCCTTTGCTTGTTTAAGAGTTGTGTGTTTAAAGTGGTTTCATTCCTCCTGAGTGGGGAACAGCTCCTGGTGCCCTGTGTCGCCGGTCACTTGTGCGTAGCCTTTTACTGTGGCTCATTATCGGGTGAAGGGCTTTTTTGCTGAGACTAAATGTGGACAAATTATTTTTATCCGTGCTGTGAGAGCTTAGGACGGTTCTTGTCTATCAGCTCTTCTTAGCTGCGGCACAAAAATTGTAAGGGAAAAAAAAAATTACTGTCTGACAGCTACATCTTATTCTATTAGTATGTTTTAATTAGAACATGAGCAAGAAATGTGTTATGAATATTCATGATCAGGGTTATTAAAATGCACAATTAATCTGTACGCTTTTTAATAACTGTATTAATGGAGAGAGGAGGTAGTTCCTATTTTTGTCTTTTCTGAATTGGAAAGTGTGCCTTAACTTGGTCAGTTGGAAAATGGGTTTATTTTAAAATAAAGTTGGCTCCCGACAGTTGCGTGCACACGTGGGCGTCTCTAAAACTGCACACACGCCCTGTGCTGGAAGAGTGTTGTAAATGTTGCAAAGCCAAGCACTCAAAAGCTAGGATATGCCAGAATTAAGCTCGCTTGTGCAAACATAATTCAGCTCTGTGCCACGTGAGTTTTGACACGATCTCTGTTGGTGACTTGGATTTATGATTTTTTTTTTTGCTCGGGACTGTGCGTGCTTTAACGCAGGAAATCTGTGCCCCGGGATGAGGCAGAATTGGGGGGCGAGGGAGATGCCTGTGGGATCTCCGTCTCACCCAGGGAGCCCAGCAGCACGTGAGCAATGCCTGCAGGCAGGAAACACATCGCCAGGTGCCCCAAGGTGCTTCTCACCGTCCCCCAGGCACCTAGCCTCGCCTCCTGAGCTGCTGGGGCAAAAGGGGCCGGGTGGGATGCTTGGGTGCCCTTGGGCGAGCTCTCGGGGAGAGCCCTGGGGGTACCAGCGTGGGGCTGCCTGAGTGGTGTCCTTCTCACCCCAGGCTTCCCTGTCTTTTGCTCCTTCCCCTTCCTCTTCCTCCGTTTGGGTCGAGCCGGGCTGCTCAGTGCCAGGCAGTGCCCGCGGGAAGGCTGGGCTCGAGGGCACCGCCGATGAGTGCCGCGGGCTGGGGAAAGTGTGACTGCATTTGGTGGTGGCACCGTCTTCGGGGATTTTATGGTGTGAGCGGAGCAAAACCCTGCTAATGGGGGCTTTTCCAGAAGGCCCGCCTTTGGCCAAACTTCGGGTTTTTGCAGGGTTGGCAGAGGGCATTTGCTGCCAAATTTTAGATCCTTACTTGGATACGAAGGGAGGGAAGAGCAGGTTGGCATTGAATGTAGGACAGGTGCCAGAAGTCCAAAGTGGGCAGTCTGTTTTTTCCTGGCTTCATCCCAGAAATCCCTGAATTCTTAAAACACCTGCGGGCTGAAAATGGGAGATTTTTGCCGGCACCTTTCATGCCGGTGACTGCAGCTTCAGGAAGGTGTGAGACCTTTTTTTCCAGCAGGCGTTGGACAGCGGGCTGGCCCCGCAGCGGTGCGCTGGCGTGGGCACCTTTGGAGGTGGCTGAACCTTTGGGGCCGCTTCCAGAGCCGTGGGCTGCTTTCTTTGCCGCTTGGGTGGGAGAGCGATAACCTCGCTTCACCTTGGCAGCCGCACGACTGTGTGTACACCAGCGCCTGGGCAGAAAAAAAGGCCTTTTGGGTTTTCCTGGGGGTTGATTTGCTGTTGCAGGATCTGGCCACCGCTGCGCCTGCTGCCCGGTTGCGTGCTGCAGAGCTGATGGGAGGAGGTCAGGGTTTGCCTCCCGGTTCCCGCTCGGCTGGTGCAGGGAGGGTGGTGGGGGGCTGCTTGCCCCCCGCTCCGCATCTCCCCAAGAGCAGTGAGGGGAAAAGAGGGGTGCCCAGGACTCGCACATGCTCTGGGAGAGCGGCTTGTCCTCCGCAGCCTGCGCGGTGCGTGCATGTCGTTGGAGCGCCCGGTGTGGTTTTGACCCCTCTTTGGGGCGTCCTGGTGGCACCACAGCGTGGAAGTAGCTTGTGCAGAGGGTTTCTCCGTGTCTAGGGGACACGTGAGCCTCTTGGCCTCAGCTTTTGTCACCTGTACCACCCGCCGCCTCCTCTTCCCTCCTTCCTTGGGGAGGCCTGGCAGTGATTCCCCCCCACCCCGCCCCCTGGGAATTTTGGCAAAAAGTTCATCCTGGGCTTCCAGGCATCTGAACTCCCTCCAGAGCCCCTGCGCAGCCTGCCCCACTGAGCATCTTCTCCCGGCGCATCCTGGCCTGGGGATGCTCCTCTGCTGTCGGGTGGGTTAGAGGCAGGACCGGGTGGCTCTGCGGGAGGGCAGGGTGATCTGGGACCCGCAAACGCCCGTCCTGCGTGGTGTGGTGGGTGTGGGGATCGGGATCCCCGTGCCTCGGCTTCCCCTCTGGCTCTGGGGCTCCCGAGGCGCCTCGTGGGGACACCGACTGCAGCCAAAGCCTGGTCGGTGCCACGGTCCTTGTCCTTCCAGCACGAAGGGGCAAGTTTGCCAAGGATGTCTGAGGCTGTGGTTCCTGCTCATGTCTTCGCCCTGACCGTTGGGGAGCTTTGAAAATACCCGTGAAAGCAAAATGAATAGAAGGAGCATTTCTGCCTCCTGATCTCTGTTGGTGTTTGCAGGGTATGCAGATGAATTGCTTTAGAAAAACACATTAGCAAAGCAAAAGTTTATTCTAGGAAGTAGGAGGTGGGAGAATTGGCAGTAATTCTCCCTAGTATCCAAGGTATTATTAGAGGCTTATCCCTGCTCTGCACAGTAATCACATTGGAAATTTTTGATTAGAAAACAAAATCTAAATGAGAATTATGAATATTCATTAGGTGTGGAGATTAATATGCATAATTATGCAAATTAGACAGCAATTAAACACCAATTCTCTGGGGAAATGATTAACACAAAGGCACAGAAATAGAAGGATGTAATTTGAAAGAAGTTTCTGGTTAAATGAACAGTAAGGGGAGCGGAGGAGACAAATACATGGCGTGTTTGCCATAATAATCAGCTTTGCTAAAATGAAATTGGAGTGCTCCCTGCAACCCTGCTGCTCTCTGTGTCCTTGCTCCCGCACACACCCCTGTCCCTGCCACCGTCCTGCGCCCCCGCTGTCACCGCTGCTGCGAGCGGGTCTCTGCTCCTAAAAGAAAATCTCCCGTAAGGCCCTGCCGGCACCTCGGCTGTTGGCACGTCGCTATCGTTGCAAGAACCGGTGTGGAGGGGGTCCCCAGAGAGCCCCCGGGGCCCCTGGCGCTGGGGGTTGGCACAGGGTGATGCTGGACGCCACCGGGAACCGCTGCAAGAGGTTTCTCGTGCCCCGCTGTAGCAAGTGTGACCATATACCCCCCCGCAGTGGAGTTGGGGTTTCCGTGGGACGAGGCAGAGAGATGGCTCTGGCCGGTGCCATCCGCGCTGCTCAGCCTCCTGCAGATCTGGGATTTCTCCCTGTCTGCCCCAGCTGAGCTCGCAGTGTCTGCATAGCATCTCCAAAGCCCGGCAGCAGGGCAGAACGATGCCCCCGCCCTGCCCAGCCCCCTCTCAAATGCCCAGCTTTACCCCCATGAGCCTTTGAACGGGGAGACGCCGACTGCCGCTCACCGACCTCCGGTCACCCACCGGAGCAGAGGAGACGGACCAGCACAGTCGGAAATCCTGCTGCTGAGTCGAGTTGAGGCTCAGCTGCCAGGAAAGGTTTCTTCCGTGCAGTCGTGGTGCCAGCTTGAACTGCGAGAGCTTTGCTGATGCGACTGCCCAGGCTTTTTTTGTCCCGGTGGACGTTCGCCATCTCCCCTGGGTGCCTCGTGTGCTGGTAGCCCAAGAGGCGCAGCCTGGGTGGACCTGGCAGACGATGAAAGGAGATGATTTCCTACCGCAGTCTGTGTACAGGCACATTGCAAAACCCTCCTGTTTGGTCCCTTGCCATTTTGGGTCGGATCCTCTTTGCCAAGGATATGCTTGGGAGGGCTAAAAATGAGATGGACGGGAGCGTGCTCTGATCAGCCCTGTGTTGACAGCACACCTTCCTCTGCGGGAGCATGAGGGAGCTTAAATAACAAATGACCTTGAACAAGTGTGACTAAGCCACAGGTAATGTTGTACCCCCAGCAGTTCCCATCTGAGGCTCTTTCAGGTCTGGGCTCTCATTTAATCTGCTTGGGTGCAATGAAGAACACGGTTTGGTCCATGACCTGGCAGTACCATGGACAAAAATCGGGTCCCACTGGAGCATCGGAATGGGTGCAATGAGTTTTTAATTCATAGTCCTCTTCACCATCGGTCTCCAGGGACAAGAGATTCATGGGCGCTCTCTGGAATAAAGCGAGTTAAAATACTTGTTTCTCCTCTTCCCACTGTCCCATGTTTTGAAGCGTTTCCAGGCTGTGGTGGGATTTGCTTTGAAGTTTGTGGAATAAACTCCCAGCTGGAGTGGGAAGGTGAGGAGGGAGAGGGGAGGATTGGTCACGCCAAGTGGAAGTGGTTTATTAATGAAAATATTGTTTTGTTTGTAGAAGGAAGAGTTAATTTTGCGAGAACACCTTTGAGGCTTTGCTGATAAAGCAAGAGTAACCTTTGTTCTTCCTGTTTTTCGGTAGGTTTGGATGAAAGACCGGGATCAGGTTCCTGGGGAACGGGAGATCAAAACAGCTCCACATTTGACCAAGGAAGGGTAAGGACGAAGCACAAACACTGAGCTCCAACCAAAATAAACGGGGGCTTTACCATGGCTTCTCAGCGCGTGCGTTTGTGCCCAGGGTGGGTCTAACCCTGGAACAGCTTTTCTTGTCCCATTTTGGACATTGGTTCTATTAACCCTGCAGGGGCAATGGCGAGGAGAGGGGGCCCCCCCATCCCCATCTCCCCAGACTTTGCTGCCTTGAGGTCCCCCTGGAGAAGGCCTCTCTTCCAAAAACCTCCCCCAGGCCCACACCCCGTGTGGGCTCCCTGCGGCTGCTCAGGCCTCTCTCCTCCCTGCACTCGGCTTTGGCACGGGGAGAGGGAGGCTCCTGGCCACGGGGTGGGAAAGGTCCCCAAATGGGGTCACAGCCGAGTGGGTTGAGGGATCTCGCCTGCTGGGCTGTGCCTTTGGCAAAGCTTGCTGGGTGCCTGCCGTGCGTGGCTTTGGAAGCCCGAGAGGCCGACTGGGGCTTGCTTTGGGGGGAATCTACCGCATCAGCTGGCCGAGGTGCCCTCGGCAGGGATGGAGAGCACGAGAAGGGTTTTGCAGGGAAGGAGTCGAGGCTGCAACAGCGCATGACTGGGGCCTGAGGAGGAGAAGAGAGAAAAGACATTAACTTAATTGAAATGGTGTTATTTTGACAGATGCTCATGTTTTAATGGGTTTGTATGATTCGTTTTTGCAATGGCACCTTTCCCTTCCCTTAGGTCAGTGGTGGAGCAGGCGCTGTGATGTCATTTCTCATTTTTATAGGCTTTCTCCTCGCCCCTTCATCCCCCTGGCTCGGGGAGGGGGCTGCCTGGCTCTCACCTGGTGGGTGCCAGGCCGCTGGGTGAAGGCAGAAACTCCCTGAAGCTGCCAGCATGGGGCAAACCCCCCGTATGTCCCTGCTTTGGTGCCATATCCCCTCCCAATGCCGCAGCCTCCCGGCTGCACTGCCCTGCTCTCCCTTGTCGTGAGGCTAAGATCATTTCTGTGCCCTTTTTACGAGGAGCCTTTGACCCTTCCTGCTATGGGAGAGACTGAGCTCTGACAGCCTTGAGTTTTGGCATTTGGCTCAGCATCCCCACACGCCCGGCGGTAACTCTCCCGTGTTGCTTCAGCAGAGCTATGGCGAAGGCCCCCACTACGGCGAGCACAGGGACCTGCCGTCTCACAACAGCATATCTTCATCGCCATTCCTGGGAGCTGGACTAGTGGGTAAGTGCCTTTCAGCTGCCTGGCGGGTACGTGGTCAAAGCAGGGGAAATCTAACGCAGAATGGCACGTGGTGGTGGGAGCATTTGCCCTGGCCGGCGTTGCTGTTCCCCACGTTGGACCTGCTCCAGAAGGTGTTCTCAAAGCTGTGGTTGAAGGAGCTTGCTGTCCAGAGGTTTTCATCAGTGCCTGATGTGCATGACAGCCGCTGTATTTTATGTGCGTGATTGTTTTTCCCTGCTTTACAGTAGCACCCAGAGGCAATAGCGGAGATTGATGCCTGCCGTGCTGGCACGGGATGGGCTGAGTTTGCTCTTGGGAGCTGGTAATCAAGGGTGGAAAAGCACCAGGAGAGAGGGGGAGAAAAGACACAGCTCATCGTTACGGTCTTGCAACAGGCTCGGGGCTGCCTTGCTTTCCAGCCTCGCAGCCCCAGGGCGGTGCAGTCTCCCCAGAGAGCTGGAGGTGCTCCCCCTCGCTGCAGTGGGGTTTGGAGGGCTGCTTCTTGTGTCCTGCGAGGCTCCAGCAGCCCGGTCTGGCTCCTCCGTCCCCCGCTGCAACTGGGCAGCATGAGGAGCTCGCGGGGACCGGTGAGTTCTGTGCGGCCCCAGCCCCGCCTGCTGTGCCAGAGACGGTGATTGTGCATGACCAGATGCGTGCAAGAATTCACCCAGTTACCTCTCCCAGCTTGGGGGTGGGAGGAGAGATTAAGAGCAGAAAATATCCATCCTGAAGGGCTTAGAGAGCTCTAATGACATTAGGTCGGGAACTGGGGTTAGTTCTCCCCACCTTTGCCCACGCAGCGGTGGTTAAAACCCTCCAGCGAGTGTGGAAGGAGCGGTGTCGGGGCAGGGCCCCGCAGCTAGCTGTGTTTGCTCGTGGTTTGAAGGGTGGGGTTAGAAGAGGGAATTGTGTTTGAAACAGAAAATCCCCACCACGATAGGAGGTTCCTCCTGCGGAGCTGGTCGGAAAGGGGAAGAGAGGAGCAGGGTCGTGCTGGGAAGCAAGCAGCCACGCATTTGCTCCTCCTGGCTCGGGTCTGGGGCGAGGGGCTCGCTCTCAGCTCTGCTCCCCACTTTCGCTCCTCTTGCTGTCGGGGGGCACAATGTTTAATTGCCCCTCGGGGGTCCTGCGCAGGCGTGGAAGAGCATTTCCAAGCAGCTCCCCCCTGTCCCTCTGCAAGGGCGGTTATTCCTTCTCATTTTCTGCCCCAGGAGGATGTAAGCAAAGCAGAAGAGATGTTTCTTAATAAGACGGGGGAGCCTTGATGCAGTTCAGCAGGGTTTCTTGGGGGTGTGCGTGCGGGGCACCCATCCCAACCCGTCCCACACCTGGGGCCAAGGCAGCCTTGAGAGTTTCCAGCTGAGAAGGAGCTGCCCGGGGAGGAACACGGAGGTTTCCCCTTTGATGTGTGCAGGGAAGACGCGTTTGGCTTCCTCTCAAAGACAGGGCTCCCAGTCTTTGGCAAGCGCCGCGGCACTCCCCGGCAAGGCTGCGAGCCCAACCAGTCCCCAGCACGTGGAGCTGGAGCCTCTGCCGCCCCGGCGGGTGATTTCCACCGGCTGTCTCCGCAGTGGACAGGCAGGACGGTGGCCACGCACTGTGCCCGAGGCTCGAGTGCCCGCTGGGGCTGTGTCTCCCGGCACAAGGTCTTGGCCGCTGGCCTGGGCGGTCGGGTGCAGCACCAGGAGCTCCACTGCCGAAACAGGAGCTGGGGAGGCCGGGAGAGAGCAGCCAGGAGGGGCAGGGCGCTCCTCGCATTTTGAAGTCGCTTTTGTTCCTAAAATTGAATGTGGTTACAGTAGAAAACATCAATTCGTGAAGCAGGTTCCAAAATACATAAATAAGTTTTGCTTTGCCTCTGTGCTCGTGTGCTGAGAAGGATGGACCGGAGGAAGACCACGGGTGGGATTTTCCCTTCCTCTTTACCAAGCTGCTTCTGAAAACTTTTCAAGTAGCAAAATGATAAGTGGAAGGGGAGAGAAAGGAGAGCAGAAAAAAAATAATGCTTTTGCATACATTCAGTGTAAAAGCAGTGGTGAAGCGGGAGGGAAAGGTGAGTTTTGGAGATGTGTCACTTCAGCTGCCAGTCCCTGGTTTCCAGCAAGGTCCCCCCCGGGGGCAGCGGGCCGGGCAGGCTCATGCTAATGGAGCAGTTGAGTGGAACTGGTGAATTTTAAAATGTGAGGAGATGGAAGGAGCAGATTAGGATGGACATGTCCAGTGGTACTGGGGGACAAAAGGTGCATGAGACTATCATCCAAGCCCTTCTCCAAAATCAGGATTTGTATCTCTTTCCCACTCAACCTCTATCTCTTCAAGGAGGATCAGAAACTGCTGGAAGAAACATTTCAGGAGGAACGTGATCTGTGTTGGAAATGATGGGCTCGGCCAGCTAGAGAGGGAGGCTGAGCTGAAAGGGCCTCACAAAGAAAACATGCACGTTGGCTTCCCCCGTTGGCGTGGGCTCTGAGCACTGGTCTCTGCCGGCTGCTGCTCGGTTGGGGTGGTGGTGGCCTCCTCTGGGAACCCGTGTCCTCCGGCTTTTGTGTTTCTTGAGTCAATGCAGTGTCCCAGAGGCAGGCTGCAGCCAGCCATCCTCTAACGATGTGCATTAGGGACAACGAGCACCCTTCCCGCAGCGAAGGGACACTGCTGGCCAGGCAGCGCTTGTTGGAGGAATGGAGCTAAACGGTGACTTTTTGGCTCTGTTTTCCACATGCATCTGGTAAATGGAAAGGAGGCTCCACTCTCACCAGCCTTTGGTGGGCTGGGGAACTCCTGCCAGCCCAAGCTTTGAAGCAGTGGTTGCATCCTTTCGAGGATGGAGACTTCACCTACCCCTGAAAGCTGACGGCGTTTTGGGGCCGTGGTGTGCAGGAGGAGGAGCAGGGGTGCAGCCGGGTGCTCCCCTTCCCGCGTGAGCTGTTTTGCCGCTCACAAACTGATCTGACATGAGCAGGGGTGCGAGGAGAGATATTTGGGAACTGCAGGGTGTAGTGGCCATTTGGATAAAGGAGCAGTGGAACGTGCAAGCATGTTCATCCAGATTGCTTCCCGGCGTGTCCCTGCTCTGGGAGCTGCCTTCGCAGGGCTGGCCAGGGAAGCTCTGGCTGCAGGTGGGTCTGGCTTGCGAGCAGCAGTGATCATGCACAGAAGCAGCGCAGAGCATTGGTTTCAGGTGTATTTAGCTAGGGGTTGGAAAACTGAGAGCAGTGCCAGAGCAGCAAACTCCATGAGAAGGGCAGGGCTGGAGGGATTTGCATGGTCCAGGAGAGAAAGAAAGTGGCTCTGAGTTTGGGGGGAGCAGGGCACTGCCAGCACATCCCCGAAACGTCCGCAAGGCTGCGTCCCTGCCTCTTGTTCCTGCCTGCCTGTCCAGGCAGGTCCCTTGTGCCATCACCCCAGCCCGTGCCCTTGTTCCCCACCCAGAGTCCCCCTCCCAAGCACGGTGTGGAGGGGGCTGCTCGGTCTGGGGAGGAGCTGGGGGAGCACAAAGCTCTGGTGCAAAGTGCTGGACAGATTTAATCCCAGAAGGACAGCCTGTCTGTCGTTTCCTGCAAGCAGGCAGCAGTCCCAGCAGCAGGAGGCACTGGTGCTGGTGGCTGGAGGGCCAGTTGTCTGCCTGCTCATCCGTGGGCAGCCCCAGTCCAACCCACTCTCGGGATGATGGCCCTGCAGATCACAGGGTGCATGCCTAGTCCAAAACCGGTTTGAATTCACATAGCATGCTTTGAAAGGAAAAGTACTGATTTCTGTTCAGCTGGGACACACAGATGTGGTATTTGGGACTTATGGATGTTCTTTAGATGAACGTACAGCATCCGGCACAATGGGAGCTTGACTTTGGGAGGCACCTGGAGCGCAGAGGAGGAGAGGGCCCGCACTGACAGCGGGACCTGCGGGTGCTGCTCCTGGAGCTGGCCTTCCCCTGCCCTCAGGGCTCCTCCAGAGCTGCGGGTGACGCCGCTGTTGCACTTTCTGAAGAGGACAGTGCGAGGGCGATCTTCAGTCGGATGCTTTCCAAAGCCCAAGTTCCCTCTCTGCCACAGCTTCAGCTCCACAAGGTGATGGGGAAAACCAGAGCTGTCGGCAAGACTAACTGGGCAGGGAGCTCTGGCCTGTGTTGCACTGGATGGGATAACCTAAATTTAAAAAAACCAAGTAGTAAGTCAGTCCCTGAATGGAAATACTGTCAGTGCTCTGAATAGAAATCACCCCAGGCTGCCAGGCGGGGGTCGCTGAACCCCGTGAGCAGGGTGCAGGAGCAATGCCTGCGAGCTCCATCGCTCCCTCCTCCAAGTTTTCAAGCTTTGAGCCCTTGGTGCCGCTCCCCAGCAGACGAGTGACGTCCCGGCGAGGTCTGAGCATCCCAGCCTCGGGTGGGGAGAGGTGATGGGGACCATCCCTGGCTGCCCGGGGTGGTGCCAGGACACAGTGCAGTGACGAACCGGCTAGTCCCAGAGGGTGAGGAGGGCTTTTCTGTTTGTTTTAAATCACCAATCTTCAAAATCTGCCACTCTCTTACCATTCATCTTCAGTGGGGGCAGGTGGGGGGGAGGAGGATTGCTTAAACAGCAGGGAAACTGATAAGCCATAACAGATTTCTTTCTAGTAATTATTTCTAGTAATTAGCTTCTTTTCAGAGGAATGTTTCTAATCTTGTGTGTATTGTGAGCTGTTGTGGATTGGGTTCTTCCTGGACAATGGTTTTAATCTGCCCACGGATGAGGTTTGTCACTGCTCCTGGTTTTTTTAACTTTTTTTTTTTCCCCCCCTTCTTTTAATCCCCGGCTGTGTTTTTCCTCCCCTTTTTCCCCAGGCTGTAACTCTAATGGAATTACCGGCACAGGGCTGGGGGGAGGCGCACGGTGGGTGGCTGTGCCGTGGCTGGGGCGGTGGGTGCCGGGGGCTGCACCGGAGCTCTGTTTTGGAGTGTGGGGACGGGGTGATGCGGTGGCACTGGTGTGAACTCCCCATAGGCTGGCAGGAGCGCAGGGCACTGGGCCTCGGCAAAGCACCTGCCTTCCTCGCAGGCAGGCAAAACCTTGTAGGCAGCGTTGAATCGCCTTTTCTTGGCTTATTTGTACATATCTGTGAGTGGGGCTTGTCTTGGGGAGAGAAATGGCAAAACCACAAGTTACTTAAAAGCGTGGTTTGCTCTGGTGGAGGTGAGATGCTGCCATGGTCCCAGGTGCTGATGCCAAACCCTGCCGCTGCCGGAGCTGGCAACAGCCTCGGGAAAGAAGAGTTTTTATTCTGCCACCTTGTCTCCGAGCCCGGGAGCAAATCTGCCTTTGGGAGGAGAGCGCGCAAACGGCGTGCGGGGGTTTCCCTGCAAAAGCTCCGGGTGAAGGCAGGCCTGGGGGAGGCTTCGTCTGAGCCCGGCACAGCCGGATCCTGCAAGAGGGAACATGCTGGGGAGAGGAGAGAGGTTGGGAAATCGCTTATTAAGCAGGGTTGAAGGCAGCGCGGGCAGGCGAGGGGCAGGGGAGGGAGCTCGTGGGGGTGGAAGAGGCAGGAGGGGGATGCCAGGACTCGCAGCGAAGCTATGCCATAAAAAGCTGGAAATACTAAATGCTCCCAGCCAGTTTCTGGATGCACCTTGCTCAAGGTGCCCTCCGCCATGCTTCACCTTTGCATGCTAAAATTTGCAGAGGTAAATCCAACAGGTAGGATTTCCAAGGGAAACCGCTTTCCCATTCAAGGGATTTATTCCCAATATCTTCTGATTTTTATTCCGCCCCCGGTCCCGTAACACCCGTCTGCCAGATTTCAGTAATTTGGTCAGGAGCGAGATGGAGTTTGGGGAGATTCCTGGCATTTGCTGCTGAGACCTGCCTCCATCCCGGTCCTTGCCATGGTCCTGGGGTTTCGCCACCTTTTCTGGTTGGTTCCCCTGGGCTGTGGCTGTGAAGAGATGAGTCCTGGCGCAGCCGGGTTTGCCGCTTGTGCCGGCTGGCATCTCCCTGGCAGCAGAAACAGCACCTTCTGCTGGCAAGTTCAGCTTTGTCTTGCCCAACTTGTGGACTTTTTTTATTTCAATAAGCTAGATACATTCCAATCCAGAAAAGTTTGCCGTTCTTCCTTCTGCCTTGTTTTCCTAGATAATTAAATGTAGAATCTCTACTGCTGAGGTTTTTGCTGCTTTTTACCCTTTTTATGTGATGACGAAGGACGGCGCAGGGGCTGGGGCTGGCCAGGGGGCTGCCCTCCCTTTCCCAGTTCCCATGCGAGATGCCTGCTGATCCAAGCGTGCAGCAGATTGCTGGTACCTTGCACGCTTGCTGTCCCACGTGAACCAAGCGAGGTATGAAAGACCATCAGGTGAAGGTAGCGGGTTTTGGAGCAATACAGTGCAGGGTTGGCACTTGGTTGCAGTCCTTCATCTTCCTCTGCGCGTGCCAAGAGCCCTGTGGTTCAGCCTCCGAGGTTATCTGGTGACGGCAGAGGCATTTGGCTCGGCGCTTCACGACTCAGGCCATGCGTGGAAGCGGCAGTGTATTATCAGACGGGAGGCCTGGCTGTCGCTGACCAGATAAACTAGCGTGGCATTACCCTGGTTTTCCTCTGGTTTAGGAGTAATCGCGATCCGCCCGATGCCACAACCTGTTGAGTTATTTGTGTAACGTTGCCGGCGCTGCGGCAAATAGAGCTGCTAAGCTCTTTTAAAAATTAGGTCATTTAGGAGATCCGTCCTCTGACATTTTGACCTTTGTTTACTTAACGTTTAAGCCTCTGAAATGAAACGGCAGCGGCGCCTGGCGCATCCAGCTGTCACTGGAGGCGAGGGGCGGCGGGACGCTGGCGTGCTGCGCTGTGACCCCCGGCACCGTCGGGAAGGAGGTTCTTGAGTTTGGGGGTTGTGGTGGGGGAACCCACTCTGAAATTTTGGGTTGAGTTCAGGGCCCCCATGCTAAGGTTGCAACACTGAGCAGCCTCCTCTCTCTTTCCGTCTCTCTGCCCTGGGCTTCAGGGGGGCAGGTTTGGGGAAATTTGCTCTCCCCCCTCCCTCTTCATCTGCTCCCCAAAACCTCTTAACCATGTGTGGAACTGCCTGCCAGCCCAAACGTCACCCCAGTGCATTAACCTGCATCTTAGCAGGCTTCGGTGATGGCTTTAGGTTAAGCAGATTGGCAAAATCCTCCCCCTCCCAATTTTGCTTACTAAGCCAGACCGGAGGCAGGATGCGATCGCCCCTTTTCAGGGAAGGACTTTTGCTGGGGGGGGGGGGGGGGGTTGGCAGAGCCCAACGCCTCCCGGCCGCATTGCAGGCAGACTCCCCTGCGCCGGCATGGGGCAGCTGCCGGAGCGGGGCCATCCTGCCCTGGGTTCAAAGCCTTTTTGATCATCATCATCTCCTGTTTCTCTCTTCCTTCCCCCTTTTCCCTGGTGGCACCGTTAATAGGCTGTAATTAACAGCAGGGAAAAATTCCTCATATATTTTCAGTCCAGTTTTTCTTCTTTTTTTTTATGAAAAAGTGCCTGTTCCCCGCTAGAAAAGTGTCTAATTTTGCTTTGGGTTGGGGGGGGAACCCCAAAGCAGACTGTTGTGCTTCTGGCTGCCGTGGGCACAGTGTAGAACTATTCCCTCTCTGCCTGGCCTGGGGTCCTTCCCCGGGGCTGTGATGCTGCCCTGGCACCCATGGGTGCTGCTTGTTGGGGGCCGCCGTGTGCTCCGGGGCGGTGACCGCGAGGGAAGAGACTGCAAGGACATTTCAGAATGGAAACATTTCACCATGTGCGTTGGGTTTCTTTTGTGTCCCGTCCCCCCCCACCCCCCCGAAAACACTATTTTCAGCAGCGTGTGGGCAGGGTGAGGTTGAGCGTGTTTGATAAAAGCCGTCGCTGGGTGCTAAAGTTCACTCGGCAGCGCTGGGGCACGTGGGCTCGGCTCGCACGGGGCCGCTCCTGCGCAACGTCCCGGTCAGCAGGGATGCTCTGGCTGCGAGGAGCCCCGCCGTCCGGGAGGAGCCTGCCCGGTGGGACCTAACGGAGGGTGCTTGGAAAGGAAGGAAATGCTTTTCTATTGAATGCCTGCTCTTTAGATCTCGATGGGGTTTTGGAAAGTTGAATCTCCACCAGGAAAGGGGAAGAAGGTAATCCCTGCGGCATAAGGAGCAGGAGCTCAGCTCTGCACGCTGCTGCTCAGAGTGCGCTGAAATTGTATTTCCTATTGTATGGAAGGCGCCTGCAGAGTCTGGTCACTCACGCCGCGCTTTTGGTTTGCTCTGTCACTGCCTCTGCCAAATTTGGCTGGCTTTTTTTAATATGTCTGGAGGGGTTTTTTTGCTCTAGTCTGACACTGCCAGTTTCCATGGCCGCAAGCACTTCCCTGCGTCGCTGCAGTTTTGGGGTTTTGCTGTTTATGGACCAGCCAAGCCCTGCTGTCCGTGAACTTAAAAGAGCTCCTGTTCTAGCAACACGCTATTATGGGAGGCAGTCACCTCTGCAGACGGGCGAAGGAAGCTGCGTTACGAGAGCGGGCTTCGCACCTCGGCAGGACGCCCGGGGAGGGCGGGTGTCCAGGGGTGCATGCGAAACCTCCCCTTCCTCCTTACACAAAACCTTGTCTTTTCTTTTCTCCACCTTAGGGAAGAGCAGTGAAAGAGCATCGTACTCCACGTTTGGAAGAGACACAGGGATGCCAGGACTAAACCAGGTAACGATAAAATGCATTGAGATTTTTTTTGCTTCATTTACTGGCTAAGCTGCTAGGAGTGAGAGCCTGGGAATGAAAAGGAACCTGGCGGTTTGCATCTCGCCTCTGCACGAGGTCCTGGAAAGCCTCTGCTCTGCTCAGAAACGGCTGTTGAGTGTTGGGGGTTTATATGGGTGTGTGTTGCTGGCTCAGAAGAGTTGTCAGAGTTTAGAAAATGGGGTTGTAGCAGCTTCTCAGTTCTTTTCAAAACCTCTTCAGACTCACTTATTTTATTATTGTTAATCCTGTTTCTAGCTGATTTGTATTTAATCAGATATGATCTAGCCAACGCTGCCCTCAGAGGGAGTTTCAGCGAGTCAGATCCAAGCAACACCTTTCCTTGTGACAGGGCGGCTGCGGGCAGAGGAGCGCTCCGGGAGGCACCTTCTCCCTCCGGCTGCCTGCCTTGGGGCTCTCGCTTTGCCTCCAAGCACCATGCCTGGTGCTGCACGCTCTCCCTCCCGGACCAGCGTCCCCCTGTACCCCGGCCAGCATCCCCGTGTCCCTCCACTCGCCAGTTAAGGGGATGGAGAATCCACGACATGGTTTCTGTGCTGCTGTAGCATCGTTTTGGTGGATGTCGGGCGGTGTTTTGGTTTTATGGTGGTTCTGTTGATGCAGGACCTGCAGCAGATGCTTATCTCCGTAATCGGGGAGGGACACGGCATGGGAGAGCTGCCTCTTGCAGCAGCAGCCCTGCCCTGTTGGGTCACCCCATGTGAACCCCGGTGGGAGGACCAGAGCTGTGCCATGGGGAAAAACTTGCTTCCTGTGGGGAATACCACAGGCATAAATCAGAGCCCGGGAACGCGGTTGACCGGTCCTGAGATAATCTAGCCTGCTGCCACCAGCATCCAGAAATAGTTTTTCAGGAAGGAGCGAGCACCTCTGCTTTGATGTGTTGCTGCAACTGCCCCATCAGTGCCTGAGCGTGGCCCCGGGAAAACAGTCCCACCATTTTATTCAAGGGAGCAGCTTTTGGCCAGACAGCTTTTTATTTTATACATGTACACACACACATATTACATGTTTTAATTTTACACAAATTTGTCATAATTTCCTCTTCTCTGAACTGAGGATGTTTCCTTTGCTGAAACAGCTGTGCTGGCTGTCTGTGCCAGAGTGGATTTAATTTACCACTGAAGCTGCTAAAATAAAAATGGGACAGATGCCAAGCCTTGCTTTTTAATGTTATGGTTTTGCTGGGGTTTCATGGAGGAGGGGGAGATATAAGGTAACAGAAACGGGGTAGGCAAATGGTGCCGCGGGCCGGGAGAGGCCCTGGCGCGGGCGCGCGGGTCCGGATCGGGTGGCAGAACAGGAGACGAAGCCCGTTTGATGTGGAGGGGAGACAAAACCCCTCTTGTGCGGGGCGGTGGGAGGCGAGCGGGGCCGTCTGCATGCTCGCTGTGGCCCCCAGAACAGTTGTTGCTTCTGGCTCCAGGTTTTTTGGGGGGGGGGGGGGGGGGGGGGGGGGGGGGGGGCTGATCTGTTTTTTTTCTTTTTGAAAAGCGCTGAAAAATTGTCCTGTGGCAGATGCCCTGGATGGGGAGCACGTTCCTCCCCAAAACGTCCTCCTCCAGGGCAGAGCTGCGGCTCCCCCCTCGTTTGACCCTTAACCACCTCCAGAGGCGTCCCCAGGGAGAGGAAAGGGGAAGAAAATCCCTTTCTCTGGGAAATTGCCTTAAAATCTCAGTGCCTGTCCGGAGGTACCTGCTGGAGGAGCCGGGCAGCAGCGACCCAGCCCTCCGGGATCTCCTCCAGGGTGCTGTGCCGCTTGCTTTTCTTGGCCGCGCTGCTCCGTGGTGCGTAGCGGTTTCAGTGCAAAGGTAATATGACCGGTGGAACAGATTGCAGGAATTTCACCAGCTGTGAATACACGATCTCCTCTTTCCCTCCCCGACCCCTTTCTGGAAGAGACGGAGTTTTAAAGCAGTGGGTTTTTCTTTCCAGTTTCTCAAAAGCCTGAAATCCTCCTTTATTTCAACGTGTTGCCCTCGGAAGATGGGTCAAAGCTAAGCTTTTCTTACTTAAAGGCCCTTTGCCAGCCCTCTTAAATTCCACGTAAATACGTTTAACTTTCTCGCGAGGTGAAAGGAGCAAATCCGGTGGGTGTGCTCCTGGAGCAAAGACACGCTTGCTCCATCCCGGGAGCCAGCGAGCACCCTGGGCTCCGGCTCCTGCTGGCTCCGTGCTGCTTCCCAGAGTGCCCAAGGTCAGCTGGGATAAACACGAGGGAGGAGTTTCCTCTTTTTAGAAAGAGGGATTTGGCTTTTCCCTGATAAAAAGCAAGAGAAAAACCACCCCCAGCAGAGGCGTTGCAGCTCTGTTGCGTCGTCCACGATGGGTCCGGCTGCGCCGCGCTGGGGATGGGAGAGAAACTGTCAGTGCTGGCACCCTGGGCTGGGTGTTATGGCCAGAGGGGACTGGGGGAGGCAGAGTCAGATGGGCCGCCGGCTGTGGAACCTCTCCTGTCTCTTACGGTCGGTTTAGGCACAGTCGAGAGATGTGACAGCCTGGGGGCTCCTGGGTTTGTTGGTGGGTGAGCACTGTATCTGTCTTCTACCCTGGCTGGGTCCCGGACGGTATCGCGAGGGACAGCATGGGGCTGTTCAGTCGGATGTGGCTTTTGAAGACGGATGGACGGACACGCTGTGCCCATCAGGTGTGTCCCCGGCAGGCACCAAAGCACTGATCACCTCAGAAACTCTAATCCCTTGCCGTAAAACCTCGGAGGCGGTGAGGGAAGAGTTTTGTTCAGAGTAAGTGCGTGAGGCAGACGGGGAGTGCTGCGGAACAAGCCCCTCAGCCTGACGGTCGCCTCCTCTTTGCCTTCAGCGGGCTGGGCCGATCAAACGGTCAGCGGGGTCTCATCCTGCCCTCGTGTGCAGCGAGGTGAGCGTGGGACCGCAATGCTCCCTGCGATGGCACCTGCTAGTCTGCACCCTTGGTTTGTAGAGAGGTTCCTTGCTGGGGTCCTGTGAGAAAACACAGCTTGAAAGACCCTTTTCTAATGGCACATATATTCCCCCACCGCTACCACCATATTTACATATTTGTTTTTCCTTCTGGCCCTTTGGCTTGTCTTTTTTCTTTTTTTTTTTATTTTTTTTATTTTTTTCCTCGGCTGAATTTGTGTGAAGGCAGCTCAAGGCGGCTCTGTTCTCTTCCAGCGAGCGCGGTGGTTTTCCAGCGTAATTACATGGAAGGGCTTTTCTGTCTCCTTGTTTGCAGACTGGTTTCCTGCCCAGCGAAATGGGAATCGCGAGTCCGAGCACGCTTTCCCCCACCGGGGTGAAAGGGGGGTCTCAGTATTTTTCTTACCCCAACAATCCTCGCAGGAGAGGTGCTGAGAGCAACATAGGTAAGTCGCTTCGTGTCACCCTCGGGTGCCACCGCTCTGGTTTGTCCTGCAGCTTGGTCAAGCAACCGCAGGGGCTGTTGACTGGGTGTGCACATAGGTGTGAATTTGGCATTTGTTTTTTTAGGGGTGGGGGGAATATATATATATATAATTTAAAAAAAAAAAAAGGGAGGTTGGGCTCAGAGTCATGTAGAATTTCCTTCTTTCTGGAAAAAGTCAGATGAGGTGAAAGCAGCAAATGGCTTGAGGTTCTTCTAAAAATGCCTCCAGCCACACTGCACATCAGTAGTCATTCCTGGAAAACCTTGGGCCGCCTTCGAGGCTGTTTTTATGGCTGGTGGCCCTCCTTGGAGCCCCTGTCCTGCTGCAAGCAAACGAGACTGCCAGGAACAAATTGTTAAGAAGCAGCGTGAGGTCCGGACGCTCTGCCGGGGCATGGGAGCTGTGCCCTGGGATGCAGGCGGTGTTTGCTCCAGGACCTTTCCCTGCCTACCTGCCTGCTTTGGTGTTCCAGAGCAGGAGTTGCCCACGTCTGGGTCTACCTGGGAATAAGCCATTTTGCTTTTAATGAAGGCTAAGGTCGGGTGTGAATGTAACTTTCGAGTGAAGACAAGCCCCAGTTCTCCAGAACTTGTGTTTCTTGTCATAGTTCCCCCCCTCACCCTCCAAAGTCACTTTCTTGCTGCTATTTTGGGCTTTCCCCAACAAACGAAACCAGAAGCGATCCAGTGTTACATGTATTTTTTCAAGTGCTTTTCAGAAAAAGGCATCCACTTTGATACTGCCACTTTAAAATGTTGCTGGTTTATGTTGTCAGCCTGGAAAATGATTCTTTTGCATCAGGCCATTCTGTGTGATGAATTTCTCCTCCTGAGCTACAACCCGGCAGAGTCCCTGGCTTGGCAGACTTGCTGTGTTAGCATCCTGCACCCTGCCAGCTGGGGCTTTCCTTAATTATGAACTAAAAAACAAAAACAAAAACCCTCAAATTTTTAACCACTGCTTCCCCTTGAGCCACTCCTCTGGATGTTTCCCTCCTGCCTCCCTGAATTGTCTCCCTTCCCCCAGGACACTGTGTCCTCCCCCCTCGGAGCTGGACCTGGAGAGATGGACTGGGGAGGGACCGGCCCGGGGCAAGCGCCGTCCCTGCCTTCCTGCAGCAGTGGAGCTTTCCCAAGTATATTGCTGTATAAGGAGCAAATGAAAATACAACCCCATCCCTGCGTTTGTTCTCCTTCTGCATCCTCTGTCCACAAACCCACTTCCAAGTTAAATTGTTTCCAAAAAAAAACCCCAACAAGGGGTTATTTATGGGCTTAGTCTCTTCCAAAGAGCAAGCACAGCCCTTCTCTGCGCGGTGAGCACCTCTTATCACGGTGTTTTGGGAGAGACTGCCCTGTGAACTCTGTTTGTGGGTGAAACCTGCCCTCAAAGGGTGCAGACGAGTGAGGAGGAGAGGTTCATCCTCAGATATTTTCACTATTGATGCTTCCTTGGCTACAGGGCATTTGGGATCCGAGCCCAATTTGTACCTGCATCTTTCATCCTTGGAGACTTTTAGCTGTAGCTTGTTGTTTTCCCTCCCGCGAACCCCCTTCAAAAATTAGATCCTCTCTTCTTTTCTTTAAACCAGATGGACAGCCCAAAAAGGTACGGAAGGTGCCTCCTGGACTCCCCTCCTCGGTAAGTGGCAGGAGTGTTTTCCCCGCAGGTATCCCCTCCCCGTTCCTTCATCCCCTGGGCATCCCTGCTCCCTTTGCCACGAGAGCTGCTGCCCCTACGGGTCCAGCCATTCCAAACATCGAGGGCTTGGATTTTAGCAGGACGAGGAAGGGTTTTCCCAGCTACAGCTTCCTATGTAGGAGAAATGGGGAAGCGCTGTGAGACTGCAGCGCCGGGGCACTAATAGGAGAGAAGGAGCTGCAGTGCTCCCCGTGCGGAGCAGCCGGTGGCGGCACCTCCCGGCCGGAGCCCGGACTCACCGTCTCCTGCCCTCACTGGCTCTCCTCTGTTTGACGTTATGTCGCGAGTGCCCGAGTGAAATGTAATATTCGATGTGATCGGATTTCACTCCAGAAGGGAAACCAAACCAGTTGTAATGCGGGCAGGCAGCTGGGGCTGCTCCAGGTGTGTGCGCTGCCTGGGCTGTTTTATAAGAAAGCCGAGCAGCCTGCAGGAATATGTTAGCCATGCTCCTGCGGCTGTTACAGGGGAATAAACTGAACAATGTCTTTGTGGCTAGAAGTAATGGGATCTCCAGGAAAGCTAATTGGAGCAGGCTGGAGGGTTCCTGCAGGAATATGGGAGCTGTCTGGCTGTGCGGCGGCCGAGGCTGCATTCCTCGCTGGAGCGTTTGCGTGCTTGCAGGGGGACGGGCGGGCTCTGTCCCACAGGCGAGCTGGAGCCCAGGCTGGGGCTGCGCTGGAGACGTGCCCTTGCCCAAGCGTGTCGTGCCGCTCGCTGCCAAAGCTGATGCTGATGCAGACGGGAAGCGGGCGCCTGCTCCCCCCGTTCCCTGGGGAACACCGATGGGTGTCCACCCGCGGGGGAAATGTGCTGTGGCGTTCCCTCGCCGCTAGTGCAAAGCTTGGTCTGTAACCTCCACCGTGGGCTCTGCCTTCGGAAATGGAGCCTGAGATGCTGATGTTGGGGGGATGGAGGGAAAGAAAAGCACCGAGGCCTTGCCGGATTGGGCTCGCAGACTGGAGGGTGTTGAAGGGTCCCTGCAGACCCACATCATGTAGAAACCAGCTCCAGTCAGTCGTGCTGAGCTGCTCCAAGAGTTGACGTGGGGAAAACACCGCTCCCAACAAATGGCCCTTTATTGGCCTCGGATTTCAAAGGTGATGGGGCTCGCTGCCCGTCGTGCAGGCAGTGCCCTAAAGGGCCCTGATTCCCACAGGAAGAGCCGCTCGGTGTTTGCCAAAACTCAGTCCCTTCCCTGTGTCTGAGCCGACACCTGCACACCGGCTTTTCCAGCCCAGAAAGCACTGGCTGTTGCCTCGGCTGCCCCTTGACCGCAAAGCTCCAGTTTTTGGTGTGTGTGCCAGTGCTGCCTCTTTCTGCCGCCCTCTCGTTGCTGTGACCTCCGGCTTCTTGGTTTGTTTTTGAACTTCCACACCTGTGGAGAGAAATCGGCACCAAGGCAGCGAAAGGAGCGTGGAGCAAAAGGAGTTGCCGGCCTCAAAGGCAGCGGATCAAAGGCTCTTTCTTGTCTGACTCGCCTGCGCAGGAGCCCGCCCCATGTTATCGCTGGACCCCGTGCAAAATAAATAGGTTAATCAGCATCTTATTAAAATGAAGTGCCTTAATCTGTAATTCCCTCGCTGCTTTGAAAACTTGGAGAGGTCAGCGGCTGGAATAGTTGAGGGTGGCTGAAAGGGGAGTGATTCTGCCAAAGGCACCAAGAGGCGCTGGCGGCGTGAGATGGTTAAAGTGGGGTTGTGAAAGGCGATGCCGGGCAGGGACGGCATCTGGCTCTGACTCTGACTGCGAAGGGCGCAGAGGTACCTGTGCGTGTAACCCACGGCCCTTTGGGGTTAGTTCTTGCGAAATAGGTGCTGGGCTGGGGCAGTGGCGCACGCTGGGGCTGCCCCCGGGGCACGGAGCCCCTTTGAGCCTCCCTGTGACGTGGAGCTGGAAAACAGGGTTAGTGCCGGCGGCCGTGCTGCCCCGCGGGCTGACGTGTCCAGGCACAGGATCCGGGGCTGGATGAGGCCCCCGAGCCCCCACCGCACATCGGCTGGTTTCGCCGGAGGAAACCGGGGAGGGATTTTGTGCAAGTCGGTTCCTGCAGGATTTTGTTGCCGCAGCGAGTGTGGTGGCTGGGAGCCATTTCAGCCTGTGAATTCGCAGTCTGGTCACTGCTCTGTTTAGCTTTAGTCTGCCTGAAGTCCCACCCCAGTTCATGCATTTAAGCAAGAAAAACAGGGAGGGGGAAAAAAAAAAAAAACCCAACACCACAAAGCCCTGCGAATCCCAGCGCTGGGGCTTTTCAAGCCGCTCTCTCGCCGCGCTGGCAATTTTAACCGGAGGAAATGACCTCACCTGGAGGTCCCCGAGGCCGCCGGCGGCGTGAGGGCTGGGGCCGCGGGGTGGGGAGCAGGGACCTGGCGCTGATTTACCGTTTCCTGCGGCGCTTGGCCGGTGGCCGCCGGCTCGGCCGGCTTCCCCCGCGCGCGCGGCGGGGCTGGGATGCTCCTCGCTGGGCCGGTGTGGGGAAGAGCAGAGTTGGCTTTTCACAGCCTCCCCTGTGCTGAGCAGGGAAATGAAAGATTTGGAGGGGCCAGGGCCACTCCTGGGGTGAAACCCGGCCCCCCGGGATCCAACAGGAGATGGAGGGTCGGGGGATGGCAGAGCAGGGCGGATGAACGCCTGCAAGGTGAACTCCCCCCCTGCTTTGCAACCTTGGTCCGCTCATGCCTGCTGTTTTATTCTTCTTATTTTCGCTCTGGATTTCATAAATGGATGTCGCAGCTCGCGGCGGCGGCCCCCCCCGCGCCTGCTCCGCTGCCGCACAGCTGCCTCGCGCGCTGGCCAGGTGCCAGCCCCTGGCAGATGGCGTGGGGCTATTAGACGTGCTTCATTCGATTCCCTGTCCCAGCTCCCGCTATTTAATCAAATTATAGGAAAAGTCAATTTACTGGATTCTTGTTCTTTGCAGCCTCCTCCATTCCCCCGCTCGCCCCGGCCGCACGCGCTGCCCACGCGCGGCTCCGGGCGCCCGCTTCACCCCGACGCTGTCCTGCGATGCCGCACAAAGGCGAAGTGCTGTGAATTTTCTTTTTTGAGCGAGGGACGAAGGGCAGCTGCCAGCGTCTGTCAGGTTTTTCCCTTCCCCCTCTCTTTATTTTCTTCTTATTTCTTTTTTTTTTTTTTTTATTTTACAAGTTCCCCAGTCTCAATCTGTAGCATCGATGCCCACAAGTTGCTTTCGGCTCCCCGTTGCCCCACAGGGTCCGGCCGCCCGCTGCCCAAGAGCCGATCGATCGGCAGCGAGGGGCCAGGGCTGCCCCCAGGGCTCTCAACTCCCCCGGCTTCAAGGGAAGCTGCTCCGAGAAGCAGGAAGCTCGGCTGCCGGGGAAAATGAAGCAATATATTTAAGTGCAATCGCTGGTGCTTCTCAGACTTGTTTTTTTTTTTTTTTTAAACGAAGAGACCCCTATTTTCTATTACTCCCCCACAAAAAAAGAAGAAATTCTTGGTGTTCTGAGCAGTTACAGAAATAAAAGAACAGTTTTGCCCCGTCGTGCTGGGTGAGGACGAGGGGTTGGAGGGAGCTGGCTGGGTGTGGGGAAAGAGAAACTCAGGGCAGGTTTCCTTTCCAAAGAGAGCTGTGTCTTCCAGGCAGAGCTGGCTGAGCGTGCCCGGCCAGCCCCTGCACTTGCCTCTGCTTTCGTGTGTATTTAAAAAAAAAATTATTAGCGGTTTCAGAATGAATCAATGGGGATGAAAATAAGCTGTAAAAAAAAAAGTTCTCACGTAACTTTGAGTGACATTTCAGTTTCTTTGCGTGTTGAAATTCTACTTAAAAAAAAAAAAAAGTATGTTTTTGCACTGGCACAAGGTGATTTTCGGTAAGGGCTTTCTAGGATGGGTTTAGTTAATTTAGAAGGAAAAAAAAAAAGCCTTTTATTTTGCTTAATATGCTGTTAAATAACATAGCTCAACAGTGCTGCAGAAATCTGGCCAAAAGCTGTCTGAGAGCCATCCCTTCCCGTGTGACATCCCTTTTGAGGGACTGCTCAGCCCTCAGCTTCCTTTGTGCCTCAGTTTCCCCTCAAGCGGGATGGGCTGATTTCCATAAAGGGTTTGAGCAGAGGCCGTGCTCAGGAGCAGCCGCTGCCATCGCAGTGCTGCAGCCCGGCGTACGGCAGGGTCGGCGCAGGCCTGAGCAGGTCCCGAAGCCTCGCCGGTCCCCGTTGCCATCGCCCAGCCCGCGCCCTTGGGTGCGGGGTTAGCACGCAGAAATGACGGCTTTTGTGGTTACCCATAAAAAGTTATAACCGCAGAAAAAGGAACTAGAGCAGAGAGTTGAAACTTCTGCTGGCGCCGGCGTCTTCTGTAGGAGGGGGCTGCGGGGATCCGCGCTGTTACGGGAAGGCAGATGGGACGTGTCTGCGCAACAGCCCCGTCCCCTGCACCGCTCCCCGGCAGAGCTGCGCCATTCGGTACCGCCGCCGTGACTTCGGCTGAGCCGCTTCAGTTCCCTCCCCGGCTTTGCTGTGGGACCGACTCTGTCATCTGCTGCGAAGAATAAAAGTGAAGCTGCACGGGGTGGGGTGACCCGTGGGGAGGATGTGGGACCATGGAGTGGCCAAGCCCTTCTCTTTAACTGCTTTCCTGCCCCACAGGTGTATCCATCCAACTCAGGTGATGACTACAGCAGGGATCCAGCTGGATATACTCCCTCAAAACCTCCCAGCACTGTGTATCCCGGAGCCTTTTATATGGCAGGTGAGTTATTAACAACTCCGGCATCCTGCAAGCCAGCCAGAGCAGGAGCTGCCTGGCCCATTACGGACGACGGGAGGAATTGCACAGCACGTGAGATGGAGGGAGCTTGGGGCAGGAGTGCATGAGACACGAAGCAGCCCTGAAGTGGCTCCGATTTGCTCAGCGGGTGACGCTTGGTGTAGGCAGGATGCGATGGGGACAGACGCAGCCCCTCAGCCTGGGCTGACTTGCCCCGGTGTGGGCTGTGGGGTGCATGCCAGCATCTCTGCCCGGCTCAGCTCTGGTTTTCCTTCCAGACGGGCTCCATAACTCACCAGACCTGTGGAGTTCACCAGGTGCCATGAGCCAGTCGAGTTACGGTGCCATGCTGGGCAGCTCCTCCTCCCCGCTCCCGCAGTCCAGCGGCTTCAACAGTTTACATCAGCACGAACGCATGGTAACACATCCCTGCGCTGCCCCGCGGGCGGGCTGGGGGGCTCCGCTCGGCCGGTCAGCGGCGGCGCGTCACCTCGTCCCGTAGCTGTCGGCTCAGGGCGGCTGCCGACAGGGAGGACCTGGGTCCTGGCCCGGACGCCGAAGCCCGGCAGCCTTTCAAGGGCACCTCTCACTCCTCTCCCCCTCTCTGTCAGAACTACCAGCTTCATTCAGGAGAGGTTAACGGCGGACTCCCCTCTGTGTCTGGCTTTTCCTCTGCCTCCACGCCGTACGGTGTCTCCAGTCACACGCCCCCGATCAGCGGGACAGACAGCATGATGGGTACGTATGGCACCCGGGTACGTGGTGGTCCCCAGCACGACCCCCCTCGCTCCACTGCCACGCGGAGGCTTAACTGGAAAATCAGTGTCTTGTGCAAACCTCTGATGCCTGAGGCTGCGATATCTGTGTCCGATGTACCCGGACACTTTTTATCCCTTGCGTGTCACCCGTGCATGGAGTTACTGCGTGAGGAAGAGGCGCAGCAAGGTTATTGCTGCTGGATGCCTGGGCAGGCTGTAGCAGGAAGACAGGGTGCTGGCTTGGGGGTTTACACCTCGCTTGGTGGATCTGGGAGGAGACCAGGATCTGTGACATTATCTCTTGGAGGTGCCGTGGCTTAAATGAGTTGCGGGAAGGATTTGCACCTGCGTTGCGGGAAGGCGGGGGTATGTGTGAAGCTGTTCATCTAAATCCGGAATAGGAATGTTTGTGCTGCATTTGGATACCACGTTAAACCCCCGAGTGCTTTAATCTCTAACCCTGCTGAACCTGTTACAAAACCTGTTACTGAAACGAACTCGTGTTCCCCAGAAAATGAGGATCCTGACCTTGATTCATAGAAAACCCCTTGTTTAGAGGAGGGGAAGCAAGTTCAGGATTGTAGGGGCTTAAGATGCTCTGTGAAAATGGGCAGCAGAGACATTTGATCGCTGTTGATGGCATGACACCTTCGACCCAGCGTCTTATAAAGGCATTCCTGCAGCCCCATGAAAGCTGCTGGGGTGTATGTGCGCTCGTCCGGGCTGCTCTGAGCTGGGCATCCGTTTAATTTTCAAGCAAAGCAGTAAGAGCGAGAAATTTCAATCTCAGAGCAGGTGACCCCAGAAAAGGTCTTGTATGGGTGCCTTGTCCTGCGGGGTTTCTGGCACCCTGGCAGTGATGTCTGTGTCCTCTCTCGGCAGGTAACAGAGGAACCACAGCTGGGAGCTCGGGAGACGCGCTCGGGAAGGCACTAGCTTCAGTAAGAGTTTCTGCAGATCCTTGACCTGGTCCCTGTCCTGTTGCAGCGTTGGACCTCCCCTCTATAACAGGGACCCGCTAGGCAGCAGGGAAGATGGACATGTTGAGAAGTTTGGGTGAATGCACCCCAAAAACACAGCAGCCTCTGAGGGGAGTGTTTCCCCCCCTCTGTGTGCTGCCGTCCTGAGTCCTGGCACTGTGCAAAAGCACCTTTTGGCAGATGGGGAAACTGAGGCACTGGACGTTATGGTGGTCCTGCAGACCCATGCCCATGAGCCGGCTCTGCAGCCACCCAGCCTGGTACCGGTCTGGCAAGACAACCCTATGCAGCCCTCATAGCAGGACTTGCAGGTCCCAGTAGTCCTGGCCCTGTGTCTGCTGGTTCAAACTGGAGGGCACTGGGCTATCAGAGCTTGGGGTTGCCTCTGTCCTGTTCAGTGCAGGGATCTTTGCTTCTGCACGGTGGCAGAGGGGTGCCAGCACTGCAGCCTGCAATAATTTCTTGGGGCTCTCGCTTCCCTCCGAGGCGGGACCTGAAGGACAGAGGCTGTAGCTGCAGGGGTGTCGGCAGTGGGGACAGAGAGACCTCGGCATTAATGGGGGAGCTGCGGGGGCACTAGCGGGCTGGGCCATGGCACCGGCTGGGAGCTGGTGCGGGTAGGGTGGTCCCATCGGGTGGTCCCATCAGGTGGTCCCATTCGGTGGTCCTCGCTGCACCTGGGCTTGGCAGCGCTGCTGGGGAGGGGAAGAGCCGTCGCAGGGGTGGGCGCTGCTGACCGTGCCCTGCTTCTCTCGCTCCAGATTTATTCCCCCGATCACTCTAGCAATAACTTCTCGTCAAACCCCTCTACACCGGTCGGCTCCCCTCAGGGGCTTGCAGGTACGTGAAAAACATTGCTCTTTGTGTAAAGGGGGACGTCAGGTTTGCTTTCAGGAGGTCCAAGGCAGTGTACTTCCCAGATCAACCCCAAACCCTCATTAAAGATATTTTTGGCAGTCTCGCCAAATCCCATTTATTTTTAAAAGCAGGAGAGTGAAGAGGAAGGACAAGCAAACTTGAAGATACTTTTTAAATGTCTCCTGTGAAGTTGCATGTCCATCTGCTTTAACCAGTTGTAGCTTTTCCCCCGTGTGGAGCCGCGCAGTGCCCGGATGCGGCAGACACCACGTGCGTGAGGGTGATGGCTCTGCCTGCCCTGGCTTTGCCCCTGCATAGGAGTTTTAGCAGGTTGCTCTGCTGGTGACATGAGCCTGGCCCACATGGTAGCACCGCCACGTGCTTGAGTTAAAGGGTCGCTGCCACCCCCGGGACCCACTCCTGCCATTCAGACAGACCCTGTCCCTGAGCATCCTGTCTTGGAGAGGCTGGGAGAGTTTGTCCCTGGTTTTGTCTCCCGTGAGAGGAGCGCAGTGGGAACTGGGAAGCAGCCAATGAGCTAAAAACCATTTTCAGCGCCTGATGAACGCCTGTCTCTGCTCCCATCCAGCGGGAGAGGTCTTGTTTCTGCCCAGCAGAGCTGGCGCCAAGGCTGTTCGGTGCCCGGGGTGCGGAGCAACGTACCCCCACCAGCCTGCCGCTCCCCTGGGGTCGGAGGGAGCACAGCGTGTGTGCTGGCTGCCTGCTCACTGAGATGATACAAATTTAAAAACCTCTCGAGGTCCAAAGGCCTGAGCTTAGTTTCCTGCTGAGGCAGAGCAGAGGCGAGCCCGTAGTACCATGCGGTGCCATGGTGGCCCGTGCGGTACCATGCAGTGCCATGGTGGCCCTTGCGGTGCTATGCGGTGCCGTGGTGGCCTGTGCGGTGCCGTGCATGGCGTGGTGGCCCGTGCCCAGCGTGGTGGCCCAGCTTGCAGCCCCATCTAGCGGCAGCCATGCCCGGTCCCAAGCTCTCCCCGTTTGTTCGCAGGCACATCCCAGTGGTCGCGAGCGAGCGGACAGGGTGCCTTATCTCCCAGCTACGAAGGGAGCCTCCACACTTTAGTAAGTGTCGCCGAAAGATCTGCCTTCCCCTTTTCTCTTCCGTCCCTTGCACGCCTCTCCCCTAAACCTCTGGGACCTGAAGGAGGACGGTTAGTCGATAGATGGACGTTTGGTTGGAAGCAGCTGAGCAGAGTTGGGCGCTGCTTCCCTGAGCCCAGAGCCTTGCCGGCAGAGGTGCAGCCTTGCACCCTCACCCTGTTTACGGCCCGTGCACATCCCTGTGGGTCTGGCCCAGCCGAACAGGTTTCTGGCTGGTTTCTGCCTCCCTTTCCTGAGCAGTTCCACTTGTGTAACCCCTTGTGCCTTTAGGGGACGGCACTGACTGGGTCGGGGGGTTATTTCTCCCCATACCTGCCTTGCGGTAGCTGAGCGCATGATTGCCACCAGCCATTCTTTAGCGTAGAGAGCTGCAGCGGGCTGCTGGCTTTACAGGCGTTAACACAGACCTCTTTCTCTGTCCTGTCCTTCAAGCAAAACAAAATGGAAGACAGGTTGGACGAAGCCATCCACGTGCTGAGAAATCACGCCGTGGGCCAGACAGCCGCCATGCCGAGCAACCACGGGGACATGCACGGGCTCCTGGGCTCGGCGCCAGCCCACAGTGCCACCGTGGGCAGCCTGGGCCAGGCTTTCCCCGCCTCGGTCATGTCCCTGGGGAACAGGCACCCGAGTCTGGTAAGTGTGGAAGCATCGTGGCAGCTGGCGGGGACGTGCCAGGGACCCACGTCATGGGGTCCTCTAGCATCCAGAGGGACGTTGCCTTTGGTGTGAGACTAGCTCAGTGTGGTCCAGCTTGGGTCAGCTGTTGACAGCTTTGAACGGGTGACGTGCACAGAAGCGCAGTGGCTTGCCGTGTTCATGCCGGGGGAGTTGAATCTGCGCTCAGCGCAGTGGTCACTCTTGGGCACAAGCCCCGCACATGCAGTTCGCTCATGCCCCTTCTCGGGGCAGGCAGAGGTGGTGAAAGCTCTTCTTCTTTCCCTGCAACATGGATGGAAATCCCTCGAAACAGCTTCAAGCCGTCCCCGGGGTGCCCTGAACCGTTCGGGCAGGTACCGCGTCCTTCTGTGCGCATGGGGAGTGCTGATGTGTGATAGCTCATTCAGGCTCCAGGGAGCGTGACAGGTCCCGGGTGCCCTGAGCACGTGCATGCTGGGGTCCCATGCTGGGTCACCAAGATTCCCCCTTTGTCCAGAGGCTGATGACCACAGGAGCACATTTTTGGCAGAGCTGGCTGCCTGCTGCAGCAAACAGTAACACGTCTCCGGTCTCTCTAGAGAACCAGACGTGTTTCCCTTCCGAGCTCCCCAGACTCTGCTACTAAGCGATGAATCATATGTGTGTCCTCTGTTGAAAACTGCTGCCAGCTGCAGAAACGAGAGTGTTTGCAGCAGGGCTGGCTCTGTCCTGCCGCTCCCTGGCCGGCGTAGTGCCGCCTCGGGGGGTGCAGGCTCAGAAAGGCTGCCTGACCCTCGCCCTTTGCGTCCAGGCCCTTCAGAGCAAATTTCACGCTGCTGGGATGTCCCTTGCTCTGGGGGCACTGGGGAGGTGGCAGAAACGTTGGTGCTTGATGGAGACAGGACACGTGCAGCCCAGGCAGGGTGTCCTCTCCAGTGTGCCAGCCTTGCATCCAGACAGAGAGAGGCTTTTCCACGGCGGGGGGAGACGGCACTGATGGGGGCTTTCTGCTTGGTCCAGCTGATGTGCAGGGCACGGAGCTGCTTTCTGCAGTGCCCCCGCCATGGTCCCCGGAGGAGAGCTGGTGCTGGAGCAGGTTGGCTCTTCCCTCCTGCATGCCCGCGCTCTGGGTGGTGGGAGTGTGCGAGGAGGGCACGCGGCTGCGCCTCAGCCTGGTCTGCGGAGCCCCGCAGCTGTGCTCGGGGTGACTGTGCCCATGCCCACTGGCCATGACACTTCCCCCCCCCTTCAAGGCTTGCTCTGCTTGTTCTGCTGTAGGTGGGAGGAGGTCACCCCGAAGATGGGTTGTCCAGCAACCCCAGCATGCTCCACAACCATGTCACACTTCCGTCACAGCCCAGCTCACTCCCTGACCTCAACAGGCAGCAAGACACGTACAGCGGTAAGGCAGCTCTGCACGCGTGCACGCTTGAGGCTCGCCTGCCGCAGGGATAATTCGGGTCACCTGTTAGGTCCAGCCCTGTGCAGCAGCAGCCTGGGGGGAGACGGGTGCTCTTGCAAGGCTGGTGCTTCCTTGCAGCATCTGTAGGGCAGTTTCTACCTTAAGCATTTTCCAGAGGTTTGACCTACGTGTTCCTGTCCCTCCTGCCAGCTGCGGGTGCACAGAGCCCCCGGGCCCTGCTCTGCTGGGGGAGGTTGGGCTCTGATTCCGGAGGGCCTGGGAGGTGGGGGGAGAAGAATGGGGAATGGTGGCAGGGCAGAGCCAGCACCCCTCCGGCTCCTCTTGCTGCAGACCGGCAATGCAGGATGAGTCCGGGATGCCGCACACTGGCTACGCAGCACACCAGGAGCAGGGCCTGGGGACCCCCCAGCCCTCCATGTGGGTCAGGCCCCTCCAACCTCCATATGTGGCTCTGCTTCCTCAGCAGGCTTGTCAGGGGGGCTGGGGCGAAGCAGCGTCTCCTCGGGAACCAGCGAAATAAAGAGGGAAGAGAAGGAGGACGAAGAGAATACGTCGGTGGCAGATAACTCGGAAGAGGAGAAGAAGGAGCTGAAACCCTCCCGGAACAGAACAAGGTGCTCTTTGAACAGGTCTCTCCCTTCACTTACTCTGTTACCAGGCTGGGGGCGTTCGGGCTGGGGTGCGGCCACAGTGACCCACCAGACGCTGGGCTCGGCCTGGTGAGGCCGGGGGTCGTCCTGCGGCGCAGAGCCACCAGCCCCTGCCCACCGCGGGAGCCTTGTGTCTCCTTGCACAGAGGCAGCGCAGCCTGGGCTCCCGCTGCTTCCCTGCAGCCGGCCGCTTTGGGCCGTGCCAGGGAAGGGTCCCTGCCACCCTCTCCTGCTGGCTCCCATCCCCGTGGCCATAGGGCTTCCTCGTGCTCGTAAAGCAGAGGGCTTGCACCTTATCCACATGAGCTGCACCCGCCTGCGTGGTCGCTCGGGGCATTGCTTGTGGCCATGTGCAGAAAGGACCGAGCGCTCAGCTCCCCTCGGCCAGGGGCGGGGAAGGTTTTGACCTCCTCCCTGCTTCGGGTCGTCTCCGCTGTCTGCTTCAGGCTCCTGTATCCTCTGTCACATCCAGCCAGATATGTGGCAGTGGATCAGGTAGAGTCCTTCCAGCGTGCTGGCTTGTCTGCAACCTCACCATCGGCTCGGAGACCTCGCCAGGGTGATGCTGCCCAGAGGGGCAGCGCCAGCCCCGCTCCTGCCAGACCGCAGCCACCTCCTGCCCTGGAGGCAGAGGACTGTGTCTTTCCAAAACGCCAGCTTGGGACACCAGTGTTGGCCCCCCCACCTTCTCTGGGCCACCCTGCAACCTCCCAGCAACAAGCTCAGGCCTTAATCGCATTGTTGTCATTTCTTTCTTTGTTGTTTAAAAACAAAACAAACCAAAAAAAGAGGCAGAAGAAGATTCTTAATTGCTTCTCTCCAAAGTCACTGCGTGTCCCCGTGTCTGAGCGCAGGGCACCGGGCCGGCACGTCCCGGTGGGAGCACGCAGGGCGCAGCGCCCCGGCTTGCGGGGCCACGCGCGGGGCTTGGCGTCTCGGTGCCTCGACGTGTGTTTCTTTTCTGTGAGTTGACCAGTGCTGAGAGTGCACACGAGGAATGTCCCTGTCTCGTTCTTATTTTAAACCATTAGTCAAGATGAGGATGAGGAGGACGATCTTCTTCCCCCAGAGCAAAAAGCCGAGAGAGAGAGAGAAAGGAGGGTCGCCAATAATGCCCGTGAGCGCCTGCGGGTCCGTGACATCAACGAGGCCTTTAAAGAGCTCGGACGCATGTGCCAACTCCACCTAAACAGCGAAAAACCGCAGACCAAACTGCTAATCCTACACCAGGCCGTATCAGTCATACTGAACCTGGAGCAACAAGTTAGAGGTCAGTGAGGGTCCCGGAGTGGTGATATTTTACGTATCTGATCGGCACGGGGCTGTCTGTCTGTCTGTCTCCTGTGACATGTGCTGTGGTGCCTCGCACTGTCTCTCTCCCCTGTGGCCTTGGGTTCCCAAGGCTGTTGATGTCCTTCTTTTTTTCCTTTTTTTTTTTTTTCCCCCCCTTTTTTGCATCCCTGCTGTTCTCTCTTTTGTTCCCCACTGCCACTGCGTGTGCTGCATGCCGGTTCCTGAGGGGGCACCTGCGCCGTCCTCGCTTTCCTGCAGCCGGGTGTTTTGCTCAGCTGCTTGGCCAGCAAAATGAAAAAACCCCAAAACCACCAGCAAACCTCCCAGAGGGGGCCCAGATCTGACGTCTCTCCGAGGGCTGCTCCAAGCACAGAGCCCGTCTCTGCCCGTGGCCACAGCAGCAGTGAGCGATGCCCCATCCTCCCTGCCCACCCGGCGCGGGGCTCTGCGCTCCTGTCCCCACCGCTGCTCCCCTGGGTTTGCGGGCACCCGGCAAATCCTTGGGGATCGCTGGAGCCATGCGAGACACAGCGGGATGGAGATGCTGAGCCCAGGGTTGAGCAGCCCTTGCTGCCTGTACAAACTGGTCTCCGACGCAAGCTGGGAGCGCTGTGCATCCCTAGCGGAGCCCGGAGCTGCAGGCGGGCGCATGCAGGCTCTCCCCCTCGCCGGGGCACGCTCGCTTCCTTCGCTCCCTTCCCACGTACGTGTGCGCCCATCTCGGCCACCCGTACTTGCCCCGGTTGCCGCGTCCTGGTGGGAGGGGAAGCGGAGGGCTTGGCTTCCCGCTCCGGAGGACTTTGCTGCTTTGTTCCTGCATCCCGCAGTGCATGCTCCCGCTCCCCGGCCCCGCTGCGCAGGGTGCCGTGGCAGGTTAACCCCCTTTCTCTCTGCAGAGGCTGTTGTAACACGCATCGGTGGTTTGTGCCTGGCTGTGCTCCTCTCTGCTGGCCTCTGCTGTTGCATTGATGTTGGAGTCCTTTGTGCCTCTCTTCAGTTTGTAATTTTTTGCCTTTCATAACATGTATATTTTTTCCTGTCTCTTTTTTAATTTCCCCTTCCTTTTTATTTTTTTATTTCGAGTTTTTATTTTTTGGTTCTGTTCTTTCTGATCTCCTACAGACAGTCCCCAGCCGTGACCTCTCGGTGGTCCCACTCTCTACCTTGTACTTGCTGCTTGCGGATCGAGGCAGGAGCCGAGGGGCGGTGGGGGGCAGGGGCTAGACAGAGTTGGCACCGTGTTCACTTTGGTCTCCCACGCTTGTCCCTTTTTAAACCCTTCTTGGACGCAGGCGGGGAAGCGAGCCGAGTCCCACGTGCTGCTGTCAGCAGGCGTTAGCGCAGGCAGCTAGGGTGTCCCTTCTCTGGCGGGTTTGGCCTTCGGGCTGCTTTGCAGGAGAGAAGCCGACCCCCACGTCCCCTCCTGCAGGGCTGCCGTGGGAGTGGGGCCATCGGGTCCCCGCGTGCCCAGCCGGGGCTGCCAGGATCCTCCTGCTGCCATCAGCAGCTAGCGGGGCACGAAGGGAAACAACAAGACTGGGGGGCGTTGCGGGGGGCCAGGCAGGCAGGTCAGTGCCCCCTTCGAGCGGGGCACAAGGCAGCCAAGGCACTGCACGTTCTTATAACCCGGAGGACCCTGCGTGGCCGTGCAAACCGCCGGCAGCATTTGCCGGTGGCGAGGAGACGGCTCCGTGCTGCCCGGCTGCGGCGTGCAAGGCGCTGCTGGAGCTATGTTCCTGCTGGGGGGAGCCACCAGCCAGGAACCGTGGCTGCCGGCGTATGTTCAGAGGAACAAGCTGGGTTCCTGCTGCGGGTGGGCTTGGGTGCCAGGGCGGCTGGTGGCTCTGCTCCCCCTGGCCATCCTGGGTGTGCTGGAGAGGTGGCGGCAGTGCCGGCTAGGACACCGAGGCAGTGAGGAGGGGACATGGGCAGGGACAAGGCAGCGAGGAGAGGATGCAGGCAGGGACAGTGGGCAACCCTCTGTCCCACACAGGCAAACGCTTGCCTGGGGACCCCTTGCTCCCCCTCCACGCAGTTGGGCACCGTCTGGAGGCTCTCCAGACCCCCCAGCGCACCCAGGAAGGCTCTGACTCTGCGGCCCCTCTTCAGTGAAGGCTTATCCCCGCGTGGTTCCCCTGGAGCCGAAGGCCACAGTCTGTCCCAGTGCCAGGTCTCACCCAAGGACCCTCCTCAGATAGGTGTCTTTCCTGCAAGAATTTTTGCTCTGGGGGAGAAGGTCGTCTGTACAGTAAATTAGGGGCTTGGAGGGGAAGGGCTGCAGGCGAGGCCACGGTTTAAGATGCTGCCACCACGACTTTGCCTTCCCCCTTGTCCCTGCCTGTTTTGGGCACCCCTGGGGTGCTGCCAGCGGTGGAGGCTCTCCCAAAGCTCCTGACCGTGCCTGGAAAAGAAAATCACCCCCTTCCGGAGTGATTTTGGCTGTGTTGAAAGACCTGAATTCAGTGTCTGCATCCGAGACTGACCCTCAGCAGCAGCCAGGGCACTTGGCTCCTGCCCCCGGTGCTGCCCCCCACCTGTAAGAGGGTGCCGGGCCCGGCTGCCTCGCGCTGCTGCGGCACGGCTGCCTGAAACACCTTCACTGGGAGGATTTTGATGCAGATGGGATTTTTGAAGGAAACCTTACAAACAGGGATTTGCTTTCTGCCAAAAAGTCTTTCCTTGGGGGATGAACCCGATGTTTTTGGCTGAGACCCCCCCTGAACTTATAGTTTTCAGCCAAAAACGAACAGGAAGGCAAAATTTTGCAGAGGGGAGAAGGTGTCGGTGTTGATACTGCATCCACTGCCCACCCTCGCCCCCGGCAGCACCCTCCAGCCCCGTGGGAGCCCGGCCCCGTGCTGGCAGCACCTTCACATGGCTCGCAGAGGTGACGCACAGCCCAAATAGCCCGGGCTGCTCCAGGAAGCGCCCGAGACGAATTGGCTTTGCAAAGTGAGGCTGTTTGAGCCGTTTCCAGTGGACACCAGAAGCACTACCAGCACGGCAACGTATAGCTCCCCCCTTGGAACCACCCCCCTGACTAATCCCTGTGGTGCTATGAACCCAGCAGTACAGACGAGGCCTTGTCACTGGAGGACAAAGATCTGAGGGACCGGGAGAGGAGAATGGCCAATAACGCCAGGGAAAGGGTGCGTGTGCGGGACATTAACGAGGCCTTTAAAGAACTGGGACGCATGTGTCAGATGCACTTAAAAACGGACAAAGCACAGACCAAACTGATCATCCTACAGCAAGCGGTGCAGGTCATTCTGGGCCTGGAGCAGCAAGTACGAGGTATGGTAACAGCTGGCAGGTGCATTTCGGGGCCTTTCTCTCCCCCCCACATCTCTGCGTGCGCGTGCATCTCTGTTGTGACTCCTGCTTTCAGTGCGAGGTTGTGCGTTTGCATCGCCAGCGGCACCCTCGGGTGCACTGCGCGGCAGGCTGAGCTTTCCAAAGCCCCGGCCCGGGGTGGATTCGAGGCCGCTCTGTCTGTCTCCCCTCATGCTTAATGGGAATTTGGCACCTGGATCCCATTAAGCAGCTTTGGAAAACTCAGTCCTCAACTCTGAGAACTGGCTGAGGCACTTGGGGTTTTCTGTAAGCAAGCACATGTTTAAATTGGCATGGTGTTTCAGCCGGGCATGGGGTTTTGCTCTAGCAGGGGTCCGGCCAAGTTACTGCAGCCACTGCAAGGAGCGGCAGGCAAAGAGCAGCTTGCACTGAGGTTGTTTCCTCGCATGGTCCCGTGTGTCTGTCCTGGGACTCTGTCCTCGCTCTCTCTGTCGGATGCTGCTGCTGCGCGTGATGCTGTTGCCCAAACTGAGGTTGCTTCCCTTCCTCCCTTGCTGTTTTTGGCATAGAGCGCAATCTGAACCCTAAAGCAGCCTGCTTGAAGCGTCGGGAAGAGGAGAAAGTGTCCGGAGTAGTAGGAGATCCCCAGATGACACTTTCAGCTTCACATCCTGGTCTAGGAGATGGTCACAACCCTGTTGGACACATGTAAAGGTATCGTCCCCCGTCCTGTGATCCCAGCACCCTGCTGCGGGTTCACCCCGCTGCCGACACGCGCTGCTCTGCTTTGGCTGCTCAGCCCCACTCGTTCGGCACCAGCCAACGTCCTCCTTAATTTACCTTAAGTAAATGACTTGCACGTGCATGTCGTTTGCTCGTCTGTGGACACCCAGAGCCTCTGCCCTGCAGGAGAGGTGCAGCCCCATAGCCGGGACGGAGACTTTCGGTGCTCTCACCACCTTGAGTGAGCTCAGCTCTGCTCTGCACCTCCCAGCCCTGCCCCAGTTGGCTACTGGAAACCAGCAGTTCCTTTGCCTGGTGGCGCTATGGGAGGGAATGGGCAGGTCCCAGAAATGCCAAGAAAGACACAGAAGGTGAAATTCCCCCAGCAAGACCATGGCAGGCGCAGGCTCTGCTGGGCTGTCCCCGTTTTTAAGGGAACCCCGTGCTTGGCCAGGAGTAGCTGAGCCTGTTTGGCCCGAGCGGTGCAGGGATGTCGGTGGGGGATTGAGCAGATCTAGGAGCAGTGGGTCAGAGGCTGACCCCGTCAGCGAGGCTCCCCTCTGCAGGGCTGCAGTGCCTCAGCCTGTAGCACCCGTGCACCCTGGAGCACATGGAGGGGCCGTGGTCCCCCGACGTCCCCTGTGCCGGTGGGTGCCTGGGGCTGCCCTGGGGGAAAAAAAAAAAAAAAGGCAAAGCCGGTGTCTTGGCAGAACAGCGAGCTCGTGTCTCAGCTCTGCTGCAGCCACGTCGAGCCCTCGGGGCTGACTTCTGCAGAGACAAGGCTGCGGCAGGGGGACTTGCAGCCCGCCCATGCAAGGAGCAGAGTTTTATTCTCATTTGGGTTTCTCTCACTTCAGGCTTCTCGGTTTTTTTATTTGTAGATCTTTTTGTTCCTCTGGATACAGAGATCTGTAGGAAGAAAACCCTCGGTGTGACCTGCAACCTTCTCGAACCATAAACTTTAGTACTGCTAATACTGACACACGTGGACGGATCCTGGCATGACGTAAGGGGTGGAAAAAACACTTTGTCAAAAACAAAACGAAAACAAAAAATTGCCTTAAGTATAAAGTGCAGAACAGTCAATACATATCACTCAGTTAGGAGGGGGTGGCGTGTTCTCTTGGCTTGTTCACAAGCAGCCAGCAGCAAAATTGTGCCTAAGCTTGATATTTCTTTTTTAAAAAAAAAGAACATTAGTTATGAGATTTTTTATGTAGAACAAATAGCAATGCCTTTTGGTTTTTTTAGCTTCTTTTGCATATGTTTTGTAAGCAACAAAAAGAATTTTTTTTTGTATAAAAAAATGTCTTGTACCCCACGCTTTTCTGCTGCTGTTTCTATAGTTAACGTTGCATCTTTAGGATCAACCAGAATATTAAAATTGTATTAAGAGAGACTGGATATAAAGAGAGGAATTCTCAGATTCGGCTCTGAAAGCCACTAAAAGCGAATGTAGCCACAGCGAGGGGATGTTCTTCCTTGCCTGGCTTGTACCTTCCATTATAAAAAAAACAAACTCATGTGCTCAATTCACCATCTCTTTGCTTTGGCCACTTCTGATTTGGGAAAAGGAAGTTAAACAGCAAAACAAGTTGCAGCAGTATCCCTCAGCGGTGCTCCCGCGCCTCCCGGGAGGTGACCGAGGTCCATCGAGGGTCTCTGCAAGATTTGCTTTACTCCTGGAGGATCCCGGAGGCCGCGGTCCCGCCTGGGAGAGGAGGTGCCCCACGGCTGTCCGGAGCATCGTGATGGGGAGGACGAGCTGCCGGGAGAGAGCAGGCCTTGGGGGGTGGAAGAGAACCGAGGGACTAGGGCGCTTTCAAGGTAAGCAAAGAAACAACATGGATGCAAGAGGAAAGCGCCTCTCGCCCACGCGTGTGAGCAAACACCGACTGTCAGAGGCGCTTCCAGGGGCAGCGCTGAACAAAGACAAACTGAACAAAGCTGGAGGACTGGGAAGAGGCAGAGGTGGACGGAGCAAAGGCAGCAGCGGGACACCGTGCCCGGCGACCTTGCAGCAGACGGAGCCGCGGACGCAGGCGGCAGGCAGCAGAGCCCAAGGTGGCAGGAAGGGGAGCAGCTACCTGGCATGTGTGCTCGCTCCAGCCCTCAGCAAGCCGCGACCAGCAGCAGGATCCCCGTCTCTGCGCAGCTTCTCCCCACGCTGGAGCCACCACCATCGGAAGTGCAAAACGCTGCGGGCTTGGGGAGAGGGGTGGTTTCGCACCCTGCCTTCACCCACTGTCGTATCTCCAAAGCATCCTTGGAGGCAAACTCAGCTCGGCATGCCGCCCGGCTTGCCATGGGGATGCAGAGTGGCTGCTGCCACCTGCATGTGGGCTCCTCTCCGTGCTGGAAAGGAGGGGAGCAGTGAGCACCCGTCCTGCGCGAGATGCTCCAGCAGCCAAGATGGGCCAATGAGCCGTTCGCTTCGAGGGCTTCCCAGTGTCACTCCAGACCACTCCGGTGTGCTCAGTGGGAGGAAGACCGCCGGCAGCCCCACCGTGCAGCAGGGTGCCCTGGAGGTACGGGAGCAAATGAAGAGGTGCTCGGCAGTGCTGAGCTGCGGCAGCCGTTCTGGAGTTGGCAATGGAAAAGCGTCCACCGGGAATTTATTCTTGTTTCTTCCCTCTCCTTCCCCTTCTGAAACATTTTGTGCCCAGTTCTTCCCAGCTCTGCAGGCAGACGGGGTCAGCTCCCCAGGGGGATGTTAAATCCCATCTCAGCGGTGTCTGTAATGCTCTCGGACTGGGGCCAGCTGCTGCCCAGATCTGCCTGGCAGAGCCCAATCAGGCAAGGTAGTTCACAGGACACGGGTGCTGGCCTCAGGGGGACGTGGGGACAGCGAGTACGGTAGGACCCCCGGCAGCAGGGTCCATGTCTCCCTTCTGCTTCTCTGGCCTGTGCTCCTGGGGAAGCTGTATTGCTTTGGCACAGGGCAAGGGAAGGACTGGCAAACAGGATTAGGTCCTGTGGCACTTCCTAGCAACTCCAGGCTGTGGCATAACCTCCTGGTGCTCCTCTGTGCTCGTAGCTATGCTCTGTGCTCCGGCAAAGCCTGCTGGAAATGCTCAGGACATTGCTCATCTCCCACCTCCACCCGGGTACCAGGGGCGCAGGCCCTGTAGCATCTCAGAGAGGAGCCGCTTAGAAGTGCCAGAGCAGTATGGAACCATCTCTCCCTGCTGCCTCTGGCACCAGCACTGCCCTGGGACTCTGCAAGGTCCAACCATAGCTCTGAGGCTTTCGGGTGCTCCTGGCTTTCCCTGCCCACCATCGCTTCTGCGTGGTGAGACCTGAGACCACAGCAGCCTCCAGCTCTGTCCCCAGGAAGGCCGGGAAAGGCCAGTGGCTGTGGTCCCTGCAGCCCGGGAACACACGTTCTTCTCGCCTGTGTCAACAGACATGTTTCAGCCTAATTAGCTCTTCAGGTTACGACACTCTTCCCTCCCTTGGGTTCTTCTGCCTGCTTAAGCACTGAGCAGTGTGAGATGGATGAGGTTTTCCTCCGTGTGTGACAGCCTTGCCCCCGTGGAGCAGCTCCCTGGCAGCAAAAGCTGTGTCTTCCCTGAAGCATCCTGCCGGGTTGGGTGTTGTGCTTCAGATGCTGGAGCAAGTTCAGTTTGGGGATGGTAAAACACGTAGGGAGGGGGCAGTGCCCCTCCGTAACCCTCCAGTTGGGTCCGGACGCTCAGACAACCCCGATTCACGCTCTGGGGTAGGAATTGGGACACATCGGCTGCTTTCTGCAGCCTGTAAGAGGCTGCTTCATCCTGCGAGCGTTTCTGCCCCATCGGCAGGACGGTGCTGGGGCCGGCAGGGCGCTCGCTGCTCGGGGTTTTCTGCTGGCTCACTGCCCCAGGACCAGGGAGGGACGGAGCAATGTCCCAGCCCTGGCAAGCTTGAAACCGTACAAAAAAATTAAAAAGTGCTTCCCCAACACTTTGATTTTGCAACAAGAATTTGAGGTGGCCGTCACGTACAACTGGATTTAAAGAAAAGAGATTGTAGTCAAGAAAAATCCAGAAACTCAACAAAATTGTAAATTTGAGAAGATTTATGATTTCTTCAAAATTTTGCTGAGCTCCTTCATCCCCTCTGAGTCCTGGCTGATGCTCTGCAGGCCACTGGGGCCTCCTGATGAGACAGAGCCTTTCCCATCATCCCCAAACCACCAGGCATTGCAACAAAGAAGGGGCTTTTCATCTGCATTTAGGTGGTTTAGATGCTGTTTTCTTGACAGCAAAACCAGCTAACTTCCTTGGCAAGGCTTGGATGAAGGTCCTCGAGCATAAACCCCCAGTGCCAGGGTTTGGAGGAGATGTTGGTTCCTCCAGCAGGAGCGCGCAATGTAGTGCTGTGCCCGGGAGGTGCCTCGATGGCGCAGGGCGCTTTGCATGCTGTCACGCTTGCTGCCTGTGCCAGCCCAGCGCAGCCTCGGTGGCATCTCTGCTCTCCGGGTGCATAGGGAGCAATTGTGGAGTGCAGCAAGGAAAAATTACTTTGGCTTGCCAGCGTGTTTGGCTCAGTGTGAATGTGGTACCTGTAACCTGCCAGGGAAAGTGGCTTTTCTAAAAATGAGCACTGTCAGGCGCTGTCCCCAAAATACCACCAGGCCAGCCCTGAAATAGCAGCCTGTTGCAATGAAACTCTCGTCTTTAGGTGTCAGGGTCAGAGAGGGCCAGGGTCTGCGCCCTCCCCAGCCCACGGCTCTGCTGGCATTCAACTGTGTGATCTTACGGATCACTTTTCTCCCCAGACTTGCTTCTCTGCCTGTCTGCATGTCCCTCGCGCTGGTGGTCCTGCAAAGAGGGGCGTCACGGATGGGTGACGTGCTGCAGGGTGGCATTCAGTTTTCTGCTTCCTCTCTCAGCCTTGCGTGCTTGGGTTCTCCTGGGCTGTGTGCCCCTCATCATTGGGGGCCACAGAGCCCCCCCAAAGCTTTCTTCATCAGATAGGGAATCAGGGGAGAGGCCGCCTTCCCCTGTGTGCATTTTCTAGCTTCTCTTTTCTCAGGCCGCAGTAGCTGAGCTGCATTGCGCTCAAGCAGCAGAACTGGGGTCCCAGTCATGCAGCTGCCATGGGACACTTCTTGTGTGGCAGGGCCAGCCGCTGGGGTGCAGTCCTCGGGTCCCTAGCCCAAGGGACCTCCTCTTTCCTCCCCCTCAAGCAGCCCCCTGCCTCCCTGCACATCCTGCCTGAGAGCTGTGCATGCCGCCAGGTGCTGGGGAGTGTCTGGAATCCAGTTTATTAACAGTAAAAATTGCAGATTTTTGTTCTTTCTCCCTCTTTACCTGCTTTCGCCCCAGAGCAAAACAGCTGCAGCCTCCCAGAGACTGCACCTTTATGGTCTCGTACCGACGGCACTCGGCATCAACGGGAGGTGGTGGCAGTCTGCCTGCTCCTGCTCACAACCCCACAGCCGCTGCCAGCGCACCCCGGGGAGCAAAATTCCAGCTAACCCCTGGTTTGGCAGTTGCTCCCCTGCCTGTGACCCGCCAGTCAGACCTACTCACAGCCAAGCAACTGCCTGGCTTGAGTTCAGCTCCAGCTCTTTGCCAACGTCTCCTCGGGCTCTCTGCTCCCCTGCTTTCACAGCTTGCGCTGGTGTCCTACGGAGGTGTGTTGGCAGGAGGGACAGGACCTGGGACATCTGGATCCCAGTCTGAGCCCCTCCTGTCTGCACTGAGCTCCAGCCTGGGAGCAAGGGGCGCAGCAGGGCCTGGGCAGACGGTTTGCAGGAATGGGGGCAGTCGAGTTAGCTGGGCAGCCCAAGATCCCGCGTCTGGCTGTCAGGAGCAGGTCCATGCCAGCCCCATGCGGTGGGGTCAAGTTGCTGCGCCTTCCCTGTGCACCGTCACTCCGGGGCCAGGGGTCTGGCTGCTTTGCAGTTGGGGTTTTTGCCCTCTCCAGCAGAGAAATGCAGAAGTGTGATGTGAAACCTCCCCAGCTGTGACTTCAGTGAACAGCTTTTTCCCCTAGCCCATGTGTCAGCGATGAGCCGGTTTCCTAGAGGTTTTGCACTCGCCGCCCGGTAGCAATTGAACAGGAAGGACAGAATCAGGCTGGGATTTCCCCAGGAGTCTGCAATTTCAGGTTCAGTGCAGAAGCTGCTCTCAAAGGTCCTTTGCGTCTCACGCGTGTACCCCCTGAAGCCAGCAGAGCCTTTGGGCCCTGGGCCCATGTTGGGCAATTCAGCACGTCCTCCCCGTCAGCAGGCAGGGCGGTCCTTGAGAAACAGGAGGCTTTTGAAACCCCCAGTCCCCTGCATCCCTGAGCTTTGCTCCCATGGCGAGGCTGCCAGCTTCAGTGCCAGGGGAGCCCGTGGTCCTCTTGCAGGCCCTGCTGTGTGCTGTACTGGTGACTCGGGGCCAGCTCCAGTTTCAGCAAGCCCCTGGCCTGGGGTTTTAGAAAGGAGCTGAGAATGGGGAGGTGAAGCAAAGCTAGTACTGGAGTTGGGCCAGGACAAGCCATCAGCCCTCGAGGTGCAGTGCTGGCTAAGCTGGAGCAAGCCATGGCCACTGGATTCCCCCGTTCCTGCTCGACACCAGCAATAGCAAGACCTGTTTTCTGTACCACAAGCTTGCACAAGGTCTTTGTCCTGTTAAATCCTATGCAACCCCCTCTCCTCTCCCCGGGGCTCTCCAGGTCCCATCCCATCCCAATCTCTCTGCTCTTGTCCATGACTGCCAAGTTCTCGCTCCCTGCTGCTCTCAGGGTCCAGCTTCATTTCTAGCAGCTCCAAAAGCATTTCAAGACCTGTGCCCTGGAGCTGGAGGGGGTAGATGAGGGGTGAGACCGCAGGAACACCCCTTTCAACTCATGCTACAGGAGCTGAGCACTGAATTGGAGAGGGCAAGGCCTGGTCCTAGGGCTCCTCCACGCACCCTTCACCCTCCTGTGCCTTCTGCTCCATGCTTGGCAGCTTATTGCCAGCATGCTTCATCTCACACCATCTCCCCCAGTACCCCTGAATGGAGAAGCTGTGTCCCACCTCGTTGCTGCCTGGCTCTATGGACTGCTCCGTTCATGCCTGAGCCTCAGGCTTGGCTTGGCTTAGCTGGTCTTCCTTCAACTGCCTCAAGCCTGAAGGCATGTTTTCCTTCCTCCTGCGCTCCCCAGTCTCTCCAGCCCGCACCTCTGAGCTGTTTCCCTTCGTGCGCAGCCACCGTGGGTTTCTTTGCGGTGGGGCAGAACCGTGCCACCAGCTGCCCATCTGCTGGGGCGGAGGCGGGAGGATTTGGGAGGTGGATGCTGCAGGTCGGTCCCACGGCACGGCTGCCTCTCCCTGCCCCGCTGCCCTTGGGGCAGGCGTGGGGGGACCTGGTGCTCTGTGCATTGCTCAGCGCAATTCGCCCTTTCTGAAGAGCTGGCAGCTGCAGTGCCTTTGCCTGCGGGACTCCCACGAGCCGAGCGTGGAGGTGGTCTCTGGTTAGGAGCGCGGTGCAGGCCATAGGTGTCCTTTCTGCCAAACCTCTGTCCGTCTTGCGTCCCACCCTCAGGGGCAAGAGGCAGCCCTGCCATGGGTCTCCATGCCGGTATTTCTGTTCCTCCGCTTTTGCACGCCTTTTGCTCCTCAGGTCTTGCAATACCCACCCTGGTCTGGCCAAGCACCCACCGCGTTGGAAGGAGAAGGAATAAAACTCACGCCCTGTTACATCTTGGCACAGGGCAGCTGGGGGCACCAGTACGGGAGAGCAAAGGGGTCTGTGCTTCAAAATGGGGTGTCCTGGGTACCGAGGCCTTTGCCGAAGAGCATCCCTGTGCCCTGCATCCCTGGGCTATGCCCAGGAGAGCCATAGAGCTCCCTGTGACAGCTCCCGCAGCAGCGAGCTGGGGACACCGCAGTTTCCCCTTCCCGGTGCCACATCTTCCCAAATCACTTGAAACCCACCAGCTTTTGAGCAAACCTTGTAACATGGGGCCTCTCGGGGAGGGAAGGAGCGGTGGGAAGCCGTGCACCTTCCTGCCAGCGGTGGTTAATTTGCCGGGAGAGGGGAGAGGAGAAAGAGGCACCTGGCGAAGCGGAGCAGGGGTGACCCCAACCACGTGCTTGGACCTCACGGTCTGCAGGAAATGACCCATTTTCTATGGAGGGCTCCAGCTCGTTGGGGAAACGAAGCGTTACTGGGTTGCTCTTTCTATATATTTTTGTAGGATGGGGGGGTGGGAGAGCAGATGGGAGATGCCTGCGGAAGTTGTTTATTTTTAACCCCGTAGAAAGTTTTGGGTTGTTTTTGGTTTTGGTTTTTGGCCTTTAAAAAAATGGTCCTTGCTTTTGATGTTTATGCTGCCTACCTGTAAATCCAGATGTACTTAAGTGGCTGAAATCCTTGTTCTTAAATCAGATACACATTATAGTTTTGAACTATATATATAGTAAATATATATATATATATGCCTAACCCAGCAAAAAAAAAAAAAAATAAAGTATTTGGGGGTGGGGAAATGCGTTGTTCTTTGAAATGAATCACAATTGGGGGATAAAATTGTGTTTCTGAGTGCCTCAAGATATGAATTGTTTTCATTTTTTTAAATAATTTTATACAAGTGTCAAAACAGCTGGCTGGATTATTTGGAATTTTTAAATAATCCTAACTTTTTTAAAGTAGATTTTGAGAACTGTCCTGTATATAACAGTAATGTAGCAATAAATGTGACATTTTATAACAATATTACTTTTTTTCCCCATATCTGTCTTTCAGATGTTGTATACCTATGAATGAAAAGTTGTAATAAAGGTTTTACCTTGTACTAAAAAAAAAAAAAAAAAGACAAGACAAGACAGGTTTTCAGACACTGTCCACTCGCTCTCTGTTCTGTGCTCTGGGCACGGGTCCTACCCACCCGAATCAGCACTGTGGCGCAGCCTGAACTCACGGACTGCGAGTGCTTCTGATCCCCGCTGCACGCGGCCTCCGGTGAACGTTTCCGGCGCTGCCCATCACCATGGGATCTGGGCACCTTCCCCAGCAGCCATCGGAAACACCTTGGCAGAGGTGTAGGTGCTGGAGTCTCCCTGTCGCAGCACAGCTTCCGCTGTGGTCGATGGGGTCCTCCACCACCTCTCCGCGGTGCTGTTCTCGTGGGGCAGTGTGCATTTTGGCCCGGGTTACAGGTGGCAGGGATCTTGTCTTCATTTTTATTGCTGGAAAGATCTGTGTTGGGAATGCAGCCCCTGCCTGGCTGGAAGGAAGGGATGTCGCAGCACGGCTGTTGCTTCCTTGCCTTTGCCCTGCCCTGGGGAGCACCCAGTGAGGGTGGTAATGGCAGGGTGCAAGTTGGAAATCAGGTCAAACACACCCAGCCCATACCAGGAGTCCAGCACAGACTGGTAATGGGGGAGACAACGTGGCAGAGTGTTTAAGAGGGCTTAAACCCTGCAAGAATGGGCTGGATCCAGTACTGGGAGACAGCCCAGCCTCGTAGGTTGTCACCCTCCCAGCCTCGTCCATGGGGTGAGGCTATGCCCTGGCCAGGCTTAATCATGTGGGATCTCTCTCCATCACCCTCTGCCAAGGGCCCAGCCACGGCATCTTCAAACCCACTGCTGTGCTGCGCTGCCCTGCCAGGCTCTCCCTGCCCTCGTCCTCCAGGCTTCGCCGGGCAGGTCCCCGATGTGTTGCCCCTCTGATCAGCAGGTACTTCCCCAAATCGTCATCGCTTCAACCCTTGTGGTTTCAGTGGTTGGGTTAGCGCTCCGCCACCAGCTCGCTCGGCACATTAGCGACTACCTTTTGGGGGAAACAAGAGTTGCAGCAGCTGCATCCAGGAGCACTGACCCCTCGCGGACCCTCTCCGAGACCCTGGTTCCAAAGAGGAGATGCTGCCTGAAAGCAGCCCTGCTTTCTCAGGTTTGCTGCCTGTGTTTCTGCTCTGCTGCTCCAGCTCAGGGCTTGTCCACATGGGGCCAAGCAGAAAAACAGTCCAAATTAACCGAGCAGTGGCTCTTGCAGTAGTTAAATCTCACTGAGCCCCGGCTGGCCGCCTCTCAGCAGCAAGCAAGCCCTTCCCGAGCTGCACCAAGTGCATCAAATGATAGTCCTTTCAAGTCCGTGTCTCCTTGTCTGGGCTGATGTGCTTTGCCTCCTCCTCTTTGCCTTCGTTCCCTCCTCACAGAGATCGTTTCCTGCGTGCTGTCATGTAGAAGAGCTAGTTCAGCCTTGGGGGTTGCGTTGTCCTGTGGCTGGAGCGTGTGCTGGGCCTGTTTGCTCTTCTCCCTTGAGGTGGCTAAAAGCCAGGGCAGGCTCAGATAAGCCAAACTGTTGAAAGACACCAAACACCTTGGTTATTGAGAAATTTGAGATGTGAGCTGCCAGGCCAGGGGGTGATGGGCATCCTCAGGGCGAGGAGGGGAGCCATCCACTCCTGTCAGGTACAAGGAAGGGTGGAGGACCAAGAAACCAAGGTTGTACCAGATCCAGACAAGGGAGAAATGCGTGCTTGGGAGCAAGGCTGCAGCTTGGAAGATGGATGCTCAGAGATGCACAAGGCTGAAGGTAAAGCAGGCAAGCCGCAGTGGCCAGAGCAGGCTTTGGCTGGAAAATCAGGTGAGGGCAGGAACAAGGAGCAACACACAGGAGGTGCTGCTGAGTGGCTGAGAGCAAATAGTTTGCCCAAGATCCAAGCAGTGGCCACCAACTGACACGGAGCTGGAGGTTCTTGGGTGAACGCTCAAAAGCATTTTCTCCTTGGAGGTGAGTCAAGAGGTGGGATGAGACTATCAGAGCCTGTGGGCAAACATCATGTCATGCTGGCACTGCCAGACATGGCCATGAACTGTCCTTAAAGCAAGGACAAGCTATCGCAGAGCCGTCCACTCTCTTGGAGCAGAAAACTCCACTGCTTTAAACAGGGAGTGATTTTTGTTGATGCAAGGCATCAACACAGACATCCTCATTTGCTCTGGTGGCCCGAGAGCTGCAGATCCCTTGTTCTAATGGTTGAACACAGCTTTGTGCTTTACTGCGGTGTCCCTAAGGCAGCTCTGGACAGCCAGGCTCACTGCCCTTTCTTTTCTGCTTCCGAACCTAAAATGACACCTGTGCCACAGAAGTCACCAAGAGAAGAAAGTGACCCCCGCCTTCAGTGGCAGCGCACCTTCAGGGCTCAGGCTTTGGAGGCGTAGCTGTCCCTGCTGCGGTGTGAACATTCTCCCAGCAGCTACAAGGAGTTTCTGCAGGGAAGGAGCAAGTGTGGTGTTGCAGCATGGTGTCTGGAGCAGACCGCAAATCCCTTTGCACAGTGCTTGAACTGTAGATGACAGCAAAATATATTGAAAGGATGAGTTGCTAATATTGCTGTTGTTTTGTTTTAACCAGGAAATTGGTAGTATTACTGGATCTTTCCCTGTCTGCCTTCACTGGGGTAAAGCAGTAGGATACACTGCCCCCAAAACTGCCTTCAAAACCCCAAGGCTTTTCTGAAGATAAACATCGAGCTGTTTTTCATTGCCTTTTGAGTTTTGAGTTATTTTGCCTTTGTTATTAATATTTTTTTTTTTTTGGCATCTAGGAAACTTTCAATGCAAAGCAAAAGCTGAGACTTTCCTGTGTGTGCATGACTCCACGGAGCTAAACAGACATTCAAAAAGCAAAACCTGTGCGGAGCCCGTTCACCAGGCTCACTTCCCCCACCGTACCCTCAGTAACGCGGTGGCTGTGGCAAAGGCGCCGGTTTCCTGCAGGAACGCACGCCACGAAGCTCCCGCCTGACTTCCTCGTGCACCAGCTGGTGCGTGGGCAGCGGGGAAACAGCTCGCAGAAATGAACCCAGAAGTCTGCATGGTTCAGTAACCCGCGTTGCTCTGCTGGCACCTAGGCAGAGAAACACTCAAACCATCAGTATGAAATGTGGTGTTGAGTCCGGCACGCAAAGGGCTGAGAAAATAGTTGTTCCATGTCCCGGTGAGAAAAAACAGGAGCTGGATTTTTGCAGCAGGCTCCACTCTGTGAATCTCAGCTCTCAGCAGCCAGCACAGGGTGTGAGGGAAGACAACGGCTGCTGGCTGCCGGACACTGTTACTGCAGGTTTGCGCAGGGGAGCAGGGGAAGCGTTTGCAGCCCTGAAGCTTTGGCAGTCCAGCCGCAGGTCTCGGGCAGATGAGCACGTCGGGCTCCAATGTCCCCCAGGACTTTCTGCAGGTTCTCAAGAGGCTGAGCTGGTTTGGAGCAGAGCCTGGAGAACATTATGGAATTGATGGTGGATTTAGGACCCTCTGCTGAAAAGATCTGGCTTGAAACTCCCTCTCCAGTTGGGAGAGGCTGAGCGGCAGCGACGAGGAGGGTTTGCAGAGGCACGAATGGGCACTGGGGAGACTGCTCTGGAAAGTGGCCACTTTCCTCCAGCATGGAGGATAAACAGTCCCAGCTCAGGGCGAGGACAGTCCCACCTCCTCACGGCTCATGTCCCCTCTCCAGCGTGGGGACAATCCATCCCCTCACGGCTCATGTCCCCTCTCCAGCGTGGGGACAGTCCATCCCCTCACGGCTCGTGTCCCCTCTCCAGCGTGGGGACAATCCATCCCCTCAGGGCTCATGTCCCCTCTCCAGCGTGGGGACAATCCATCCCCTCAGGGCTTGTGTCCCCTCTCCAGCGTGGGGACAGTCCATCCCCTCACGGCTCGTGTCCCCTCTCCAGCGTGGGGACAGTCCATCCCCTCACGGCTCGTGTCCCCTCTCCAGCGTGGGGACAATCCATCCCCTCAGGGCTCGTGTCCCCTCTCCAGCGTGGGGACAATCCATCCCCTCAGGGCTCGTGTCCCCTCTCCAGCGTGGGGACAATCCATCCCCTCAGGGCTCGTGTCCCCTCTCCAGCGTGGGGACAATCCATCCCCTCAGGGCTCGTGTCCCCTCTCCAGCGTGGGGACAGTCCATCCCCTCACGGCTCGTGTCCCCTCTCCAGCGTGGGGACAATCCATCCCCTCAGGGCTTGTGTCCCCTCTCCAGCGTGGGGACAGTCCCCTCTCCAGCGTGGGGACAGTCCATCCCCTCAGGGCTCGTGTCCCCTCTCCAGCGTGGGGACAATCCATCCCCTCAGGGCTCATGTCCCCTCTCCAGTGTGGGGACAGTCCATCCCCTCACGGCTCATGTCCCCTCTCCAGCGTGGGGACAATCCATCCCCTCAGGGCTCTTGTCCCCTCTCCAGCGTGGGGACAATCCATCCCCTCAGGGCTCGTGTCCCCTCTCCAGCGTGGGGACAATCCATCCCCTCAGGGCTCATGTCCCCTCTCCAGACGGGGCCAGGGACGCGGCTGCGTGGCGGGCGCGGCGCCATGGGGCCATGAAGGCCGACGACCTAAGGCGGATGTTGCCTTGACAACGCCGCTCGACTCCGGCAGCGCCGCGGACATTCCCGTTCTAACGCGCATGCGCGGGCTGCGGGGACCTTCGTGGAGCGGCGGCGCGCCCGCGCATGCGCAGTGGGGGTGACTTTGAAGGCGGCGGTGGTGGTGGCGGCGACGGCGCGATGCTGAGCAAGTTGGTGGGCCCGCGTTACGTTCAGCTCCTTCAGAACTGGTGAGACCCCGGCCCGGGGCTGCCCGCTCCACCCCGGGGCTCCTTCACGGTGGGCCTTGGGTGCGCGGGGGGGGGGCCGCGGCCGATCCCCCGCGCACTTAAGGAACCTGAAGGGTTTCCCGAGCTCTCCCCGTTCCCCTCCGCTTTGTTCCGCGGCTCTGTGTTGCGTGTGAGGCCCGTTGACCCCGCTGGGGCCGGCCCCGGGGGTGAGGAGCAGCGCTAGGCCTGGGTTTGAAGGGCTGAGGGGGAGCCTGGGCCAGGCTGTGTGCCTGGCGGTGCTTTGGCTGAGGTGGATTTGGGCTCCGGCTTGCTCTGGCTGTCTTCAAAGTGTTTCAGAGCTAGAAATGTTTGTCGCGGTGCCAGCGGGTGCCGCTTTGCAGGGTTGCTTGAGGGAGAATGAAGTAGCCTGCGGGCCAGAATTAAAGGGGGACGCAAAAGCTATAGCAGTAGAATAGTTAAACAAATAAGCATGTCTTTTCTTAACTTGGTAGTGCCGTTTTTAAATAAAAACGTATCAACCTTTTGCTGTAAAATATCTTGACTGCCTTGGGGACTAATACTTTTCTGTGTATGTGAGATTCTTTCAAGATTTCTGCCAAGCTTTCTTCTTGATTGAAATGACTTTCCCGCATACCTTAGCAATGAGCATTTGCCAGACCTTTCATAGTGGAGAATTAATGTTGTTTACCTGCACATGTGTGTGTCTCTTCTTTAGGACTCCCACCCTTGTTACATGGGGTGGTGTAGCTGGTGCTGGTTTAATATGGTTCACAGACTGGAAGCTGGTCCTTCAGTATGTTCCCTACATCGGTGGCAAGTTTAAAACTGAAGACTAAGCTTCCCTCTAATGGTAAGTTTTGTTTGTGCATATCTTGGCTTAAGTAGTGGCATTGTGTTGCGTTGGTGCGTCCTGTTTGTCCAGGGCACAATCCGGATCCAAACCAGAACTGCTCAATTTGATTGTTCAGGACTTTTTTTTTCTTTCTTTTTTTTTTTAATGGGGCTTCACAGGGTGCCAGAAGGATGAAATATTAATAAGGCTATGTTTTTCAAGTGATTATTTTGCAAGCAGTGGATTTTTCACAATGTAATGTGGTTCTTGAGAAGTCAAATCAAGTTTTCTGTGGTAATTTGGAACTTTTGACAGATCTGTTTACTTCTAATCCTAGGTAGAATGGCTTCAAGCTCATGACTAGTTTTGTTGCTAGGCAAATTCAGACTCCTTTCTGTTCCTTGTAACTGTTATTAAAAGTAAGTTGAATATTCAGAGCTGGTTATTATGTACCACAAATTCCTTGGAAAATTTGCTTTCTCAAGGTTTTTTTTCCCCCCTTCTTTAATTGCATATAAAATGTGCTGTTCTGAATCTTCTGTAAGACTGACCATCCGTAAAGCTAGAGCAGCAATTAGATGATACCTTCTAAACGTCTATTTGAATAGTAGGCAGGCTTAGAACTTTTTTATTCCTTGCCGCAGATAGAAGGGAGTTAGGAAGATTTTTGCCTTGCATTAAAGGATGCTGACGGGAAAAGGTCCAGAGGAAAGTGTATACATCTCAATACTTGTTTCTTCTGGTCAGAATAACAATTACATTTAAATGTTGATAAAAGAAACTAAGATACTTGCCTTCAAGCTACACAGCATTTTGTAGGGAAATCAGTGAGTCTGGAAGTCACAGAGCAAATCGTTAGTACTTTTGTAAGTCTCTCTTTCCAGAGATACTTGTTGCAGTTTAAACAATTTACCCTGTCTTCCCCGTTTTCAAAATATGTATCACACAGATCCTTCATGTAACCAAAGGATGAAAGAAACTTTTCGTGAAAGTCAGCTGCACTTGTAGCATCTCAGGTGACCATAGTTGTTTACGGACAAGTCAGTGGAAAAGCTCTCAAGTCATGTAGAGGCAATTAAATTACCTAGTAAGGGCTTTCTTTACTTAAAAATTGTCTTAGCCAGTAGTAGGAACACGGATACATTCCTGAGACCACAGCGTGTGTTCTCTGTTTTGAAGCAAGAGCTTTGATGTGTCATTGTGCATAAATCGTCTGGAAAGAGCATATTCCTCTACAGGAATAGAGGAAGAGGATGTTTGTTTCTATGGTGGCCTTCTAAAGAGACTATAGGCCTGCATGCCTGCATTCTGCTGTGCCTGTGTCGGCTTCTGTAACAGAAACTTCTTGCCTGGATACTGGAGGTTTTCGAAATCTGTCTGTAGTGTTGGCTACTGTAGCACTTTGCAGGAAGCACTGCTTAATGACTGCTTTGTGTTTATTGTAGGAAATTTATTGCTGGATAGAGTGTTTTGGAGCCATCCGTCCGCTGAGACCCTGCTTTGAGGTGAACTTGAAATGCCCCATACAGATTCTGCAACAGGTCGTGGTGTCCCTCTCTCTCCCATGAACAGTTGTGATCGCTTGGTTGTAAACAAATTTAACTTCACTGACCAGCCTGCATAGTACTCTTCCTCTGATCACTTTCACAGCAGATCTTGTCCTACTGGGAGTAATTTATAAACCTGATGTACAAAATAAACCAAGTGAATGATATTTCCGGGTTTTTGTGTTACCTTCTTAGTCCACATTCTTTAGACTAGACTCCTGGTTTGGGTTATGTCTTCAGCTTGTTTGAATGTGTGTCCTAAGGAAGGCCTGCCGCGTGTTTGCCTCTCTTCCTGTGCCAGTTCCTCGGGCATCGACCAGTGGCTGCTGGGATGCTGGGTTTGCTGAGCCTTTGTTTGTCCCCGGGTAGTTGTTGCTCATCACTCTTAATGCTGCTGTAGTTCTCGAACTATTCTTAGTGATGTGTTGATTTTAAGCTAATCGTTCCTGGATCGGTAGCAACTGTGGACTCTTGCACGCAGTTAACTTTTCATAGCCAATATTGCAGAGTTTCATGGTAACACAGATTCCTGGCATTTGCTTTAAAGCAAAGTTTTGTTTCTTTGTAACATCAATTTGTGGACCTCTTAAACTGTCTGATTGGGCACGCACCATTTTAAAACAGTGTGTGCTGTGTGAAAACAGGCTAGCTTTTCTGGCTTAATGTCGGGGCTCAAGGAAAGCAGTCCACAAACCCTGAGAGGCTTTCCATGTACCAGGGTGAAAAACAGTGGTTTAGAGAGCTACTCAGTTACTTTCTTAATGTGGGTTTTGAGTAGGAAAAAAAATATGTATTTATACTTCATAGGTATAGTTATATTTGTCAACATAAATTGGTGATGAAACAACCCGCTACCAGAGCCCTTTAGATGAAAAAGTTTTCAGCTGTTAGAAGAAGGAAGTACAAGGATTATTCTTGATCTGGTCTCTGCCACTAAGCCACAGCAGACGACTCAGACTTAGGGGGGAAAGTTCATCTCTTTCCACAGAGACCAGAATTTGCAAACAAACTTATCTCTGTGTAAGAACAGGATCACTGTTTTCTCTCTGTTTAGTGCCAGATTTCACCTCGTTATAATTTTTGGCTGTAATGAGAGGTTCAAATCTCTTCAGGGAAAAATCTCAGTTGTAGTAGCTGTGCTGCTTGGGTGTCACCTTCAGGGCTGAAGGCTTCTGAGTGATGTTTCTATGGAAAATGTTGTAAAACCTGCCTAAACGGTGGCACTGTGCGGGACGCTTGAACTACTTATTTAACAGAATAATTGCTTTAGCATTGCTTCGGCAGCATCATTGATAATTAATTGGGGGGGTGGGGAACATCATTTTCGCATGTAAAACTCACTTCACTGCCCTGCTACGTCCAATAGGATGGTACAGAAGCTTATGGCGTAATGGGATAACCGTGCTATTTCCTCAGTCTGTCCCACTCCCCTGCTCCAGCAGTGCTCCTGAACTCCTGGCTGACTCCCAAAAGGCCAAAGCCACTGTGCCTTGAAATGCTGAGAGTGTAGGTCTGACAACAACAGCCCTGTGCTATATATAGGGATATTGATATTGATCCATTTTCATCCAAAGTACGCCTTGGAAGTGGACATTACATTAGCCTGTACTCGCACGTCATCAGGATTGTAAGCTCAGACTTGAACAGTTAGAGTCTCTGCTCTTACTTACCTGTTCAACACGTCTAGACAGGACGGGTATAACACGCTGCCGCTGACTTCAGAAATGACCTAGTTTTGGCTTGTTCCTGTGGGCGGGCGAGCCTCTGCTCCCACGGCTGAGAGAGTTCTTCAGAAGGCCTCGAGCTGAGGATCTGTCTGTGTTGCCCATTCCTCTAAGGACCCTGATCTCCCCGAGTTGTCAGTCCGCAGCTCTCGTTAGTGAGAGTTACCTTTAGCAAAGCACCAGTGATAGCATTGTGCACAGTAGATGAGATTAGAAGATATTTAAAGGAGAAAAACATATTCAAAATACCAACTGCCTGCACAGGCAGGCACTGCAAGAAATGTACAGACCGTGGATTTGTTTGCCCGTTGGCAATTGTTTAGCTGCTTGTGCTTTCTGCAGCATTTCAAATGATGGTTTTGTCTCTAATTAACCCTAGGATTAGCATATAACTGATTTAATTTCTAGTATTTCTCCTTCCACAAAAGCAAGCACTCTTCAGAAATACTCTATTAGAAATATCTTCTGCATTCTCAGGCAAATTTCTGTTAAAATTCAAATAATTACTGTTCAAGTGTCATGAGTGATCTTTCTAATTTTTAATATCCTAGCATTGCCTCTTTTCTAACAGCTAATTATTTTTGAATGAGCTAACCAAATGTCACATCCATTATCTGAACAAGTTAGTTAAAAGACAACGACCTGACGGAAGAGGAAAAGCTTCCCCTTCAAAACCTGGGGAGTTCCACTAGAGGGCACAGCGGCGGCCAAGCTCGCGGGGCTTTGGATCTGCAGAAATCCAAAAAGCACCTTCAGCTCCGGGTTAATGATCTAACTTCAAACCTGCCTCTAAGAAAAGGAATTCTTGCATTCCTGCCTGCCTCTTCTGAGTGTTTGTCCATGCTGGTACCTCCACTTCACTTTTGTCGTCAAAAGTGTAAGTGGAGATGGGACAGGGAGTCGTTACTGTGACCACCTCAGCGCTGTCAGTCTGCTACGTTCAGCCCTTGTCGGTCTCTTCTCCTGCGGTCGTCTCCTGAACCAACCTCAGATTCTGCCCCTCTGCAGGGGCTGGTAGGTTGGGTGCTCCCTGGCGAATCCTGCTCTGAAATAAGCTCCTCTGTTGGGTCTGGGATATTCGGCTGCAGAGCAGAAAGCTTTCAACTAGAGTTATCTGCAGGGCTAAATGAAAGAGTTTTTTCTGTCAGGATATCCTGTTGCTTGCTTCTGTGACTGACAACAACTGATTTTGGTGATTTTTGGATTATCTGCTAGACCTGGAACAACACGGACTCTCTCGCAGTTGAATACGCTTTCAGCTGGTGGCAATATCTGCAAAGACCTTATCCTCTGTACCTTGACAGCGTTCCCAAAGGAACACTGGAATATTTTCCCTTGGGCTCAAGAGAGAGTTTCTACCCAAACATTTCATGCGGTCTTAGGAGAGTAAACATCTTCCCTTCTGCAAGCTGTCGCTGCACCAGCTGTCAGTGAAAACTGATTTCTAACTACTGTTACCCTGAGCTTGACATTCAGTGGACGTTTAAGAGGTCACCATCTCCATCCCCACCCCACAGCAGGATCCGCTCCCCGGCTTTTCCAGTTTATTCTTAAAAAATGCCATTGAGGGAGATTTCACAGTCCCTCTACATGGTCTGTTTCTGTGCTTAACTTCTCAGTTTACATGTTTGGAAAAAAGAAATTCTCTCCCCTCCTGCAATACAAGCCCAGTAATTCTCTTCCTTTTACATATTTGAAGGCTATTACGAGATCTCAGCTGTTTTGTCGAGACTAAACAACCCTGGTTCTTTCCTCTTCCCTCACAGGTCATTTTGTAGACAGCTGATGATTTTCATTGCTCTCCTCTTGGCTTTCTTCCAGTCACTCCATATCTTTCTCAAAACGCAGCGTCCAAATGTGGGTGGTGTGTCTTGCACGATCTCGTTTCTTAGTGAAAGGTTCATTCCTTTTCGTGGCTTTGATTTTAATCAGTAAAAGAGGAAGCAATCAAGTGGTTAGCGTGAAAGAGAGGGCTACCAGGTTGCCATCCCTGGTGCTGAGGATCACCGGTGGTTTGGAGCGGAGGGATGAGGTACGGGCAGGACTCTACGCCTGCTTTTGCTCCCAGGCGTAGTCGCCAGCGGGGTCGAGTGGGTTACCTTGCAGCATGCGGGGGTTCGGACTCCGCTTTCAGGTGTGCAGCGCTGCGGTCTCGCCCTTACTGAGTTCTGCTCCCGGTTTCCCCGTTCGCTGTGCTAAACGAGAGCAAACTGCATCACTCTGTGCCTCGGTTTCCCTTTATACACTTGTTTCATTTTTAATCAAGAAGCTGTATTTCAGAACAGGTTTTGGGTTAGAATAGTATGAGTTTGGCTGGGTTGTGAGGTTGGTTGGTTTGTGTTTTTTTTTTTTTTAACAAAAAAAGGGGGAAAGTGCATTTATGAAAAATAACATTGTTTTGATCAATACTGCCGATTAGAACTTTTCTGATCTGTCTGTTCAAGATTGCAGGAAATAACAGCGATAGCAGAGCAAGATATTTCATAAGTGTGAGCCCAGAAGGAGACAATGTTAAACACAAACCAACAAAACCAAAACCAGTCCCTAGGGAGATGGAGTGCCTTCAGGGCAACAGAAAGCTCCGTATCGATTAAATTAAAGACAAAATCCCCACCGTCGCATATCTTAAATACAAAAATCTTCCTGTACAAAGCAAATGCAACCCAGCACCTACAGGCGCACCCGGCTCTTTGAAGCTGTTTTCAATTCCTACCCGTGAGTCCGGACCACTTGCACCCCGTGCGCGGGCGACTGGGTTTCCTCTCGCCCGCGACGCGCGTCTCGCATCCTTCCTCGTGCTCCCTGCTGCTTTCCAAATAAGGGAGTTTGAAACAAATGAGCGAGTCCTGCTTTAAAAAAAAAAAATTAAAAAAAAATAGTAAACCTGCCGGCAGCCTGTTGCACAGATGTGGGCTGGAGGAAGCACTGGAAGTTCAAATAGACTAAGGAAGCTCGGTGTCAGAAGAACGGAGCGGTGGCTGGAGCTGCGCTCGCGTACGCGGCCAGGAGAGCGGCGAGCCCTGCCGATCGCGGCAGGATCCGGGTGCGCTCCCGTGGACGCTGCTGGTTTGAAGTCCGGTGGTGATCGCTTCAGGACTGCTGGTCCATGCAGGATTCTTAACAAAAACCTAGTATGTCATTCGTTCATTAAAGGAAAATTAATTACTCTGACTTGCTTCGGAAGGCGGGCTGCCTTGTGGCGCTTAGTGTTTTTCAGCACGTGGATGCTGTAATGGCGAGGAACACCCAGCTGCCAAAATAGAGGTGCTCGGTTGTACGTTACCAAACCTGGGGTTTTCAGGTAGATGTTAACCGGCAGCGGGAGGCAGACACCTCTCTCCTGGGGGTACTGCAGGAGGCGGTTTGGCCATCTGTAATAGGTTGTGGTTTACACTTCTTCCTGAAAAACTTTTCGTTGCTTTGTCTTCATGCCATTTCCTCCAGAGCAGATTTTCCTCCTTGTTTGGTTTTTTTTTTGTTGGTTTTTTTTTTTTTTGGTATGGCTCTCTTTTTGGACACTGTCCCAGGAGAAGGGGTATGGGTGCTACACAGAGCGGTGCTGCTGAACACACGAAATGAACCCCGAGAAGCCATCTCAGAAGCCCCTCTGAGAGGGGCCGTGCTGCAGAACAGACCAGTTCTTCCAGGCAGGGTCTCGGGCGCCGTGGGGAGGTAACGCCAGGACACGGACTGCCTCAGCCAGTGGCCCGCCCGTGGGGCTGCGTGCCCGGCAGCCCCGGGTGGCCCGTCCGTGCCCCACGTCCTGGCGGCCCCGTCTCCAGCCCTGCGTCCCCGGGTGTCCAGTGCAGGGCCCCGTGTCCCCGGGGTGCGGGCGGGGGCAGGGCAGGGGGTGCGGGCGGGCGGCGCTCGGGGCTGCCGCGCGGGTCCGGGGCTGCAGGGGGCGCGAGCGGGCGGGGCGGGGGGCGCGGGGCCGAGCCGCCAGTCCGGCCGGGGCGGGCGCGGGGGGAAGATGCCCAAGGCGGCGCTGCCGGGACACCGGGGGGGGCCGCGGCGCCCGGCGCTGGGGTAAGGCCGGGCCGGCGCTAGGGCGGGGGGGGGTGTGTGTGCTCCGCGTGGGTGCCGGGGGGAGGGCGGCGGGGCCGGCTTCCCGCCGAGCGGGGCGGCGGGGAGGGACTATATCCCCGCGGCGTGCGCGGGCGGAGGGATCCAGCAGCGGCGGGAGGTGTGGGGGGGGGGGGCGGGAGGCGGCACGGTGGAAGGGGCGGGAGCGGAACCGCGGGGGCGGGCGGAGCGGAGCGGCCGCCTTCGGCGTGGAGGAGGCGGGAGGGCCGCGGCGCGGCGGAGCGCGGAGCGGCGCCAGGGCCCGGCGGGCTCCCGCGGCGGCGGAGGCCGCGCTCGGGGAGGGCGGCGGGCGGGAGCGGGGCGAGCCGCGGCCGCAGCGCCGCCTCCCGGGGCGGGGAGGGAGGGAGGGGGGCAGGAGCCGGCGCCGCCGCGGCGGCGGGGGGCGGCGGGAGCGGCCGGAGCGCGGAACAGCCGCCGGTGGGAGGAGAGCGCGGCGGCCGGGAAGAGCCGGCGGGAGGCGGCGGCGGCGGCCGGAGCCAGGAGGGAGCGGCCGCGGGCCGGGCGGGCCGCGATGGAGCGGAAGAGGTGGGAGCGCTCAGCCGGGCCGCGGAGCCTCTGCCTCGGGCCCGGGGCGGGGGGGAGGCTCGGGCCGCGCTTCCTTGCGGCGGGGTGCCGGGAGGAGACGCCCGCCCGGTGGGAGGCCGGGCCGGGGCACCGGGGAAGGCGCCGGCCCTGTCTGTCGCTACAGGTGGACGTGCCGTGGGGGCTGGCAGGGCTATAGGTACCGGGTGGCACGGGCACCTATACTAGTAGGTACCGTTGGGGCCTCGGGGGGCTCTCTGCGACCACCCCGCCTTGCTGTCATCACCTGCCGTGAGGTGATGAGCACCGTGGAAGGGGGCAGCGGCCTTCCGGGAACCCCGCTCCTCCCTTCAGAGTGGTTTGTGCCTAGCAAACACAGTTTTTTGGTTTTTTTAATGTCAAATAAATAAGGTGTTCACGAAGTAGCCAGGGTATCGGTGAGAGTGCTTGCCCGCCTTCTTGGGGCTCTGTCTGCTGCTTTTTCTGTATGTTGACGAATTTGGGGTAGGGTGAAGAAAGAAGCGTTTGCATGCCTGCGGTGATGGCTGTTGCTATAGATGAGAGTCCAGGGGCAGGGCTCAGGATGTGTTATCCTGTGAGTATTGCTGTTGGGGGAAGCATATGGCCAGGGAGCTGCTTGCTCTGCCTGAAGGATTTCTATTAATATCAATGTGTGTCTCATATGGCTGTAGGTGGGCCATATGGATCCTTCCTGCACCCATAAGAGGCAGCCTCAGTGTACCCGCGAGCTGATGTGTGAAACTTAGGTCCATCGGGAGCTGGAAGAGTGTAGCAGAAGTTGTCCTGGTGTCCTTATCTGGCCTTTCTAATCGGCAAAATGTATGCGATCAACTCGTGCACGTGTTAGGTTTCATTTTTTAAATCAGATTACGGTTGTGAGAAAAGCGTGCCGTGCTGGATGGTGAGTGAACCAGCAAATATCATCCTCGAGAGCGTAAAGCTGGAAGTGCCAGCTCCACCGCTGCAGCTTGGTGTCTGTGGGGAGAAGAAAAGACCGCTGGCAGCAGCTAGAGGAGGTGCAGCTGAAAGCTTAAAAGATCCCTGTTTTTCCAAGAACTTATTTTATTTGTAAAGTTGCGGTCTCAGAGCTGAACTTAAAAAAGAGGGGGAGAGAGGATAAGTAGCATACTTTTATTTCCAAGTTATAATGGATTTTCCCTTTATATCAATTTGGACGGAGATCAAAGGTATAATAGGGCCCTGCTGCACTAATTTTTGGTTACTGTTGCATTTTGCATTACCTCAGAGTGGAGAATACGTGTGTGGCAATTTATTAATACCTCTGCTATTTCTGCCTGTTGTTTACCTGGATGATTTTTTTTTTTGTCCGGCTACCCTGAATGTAGAGGTGCAGTAAGCGTTTGTGGAAAATTGCATGCACGGTTTGGAAATGAGCACTCTCATGTGCAATAACCGGCCTTGAGAATTAACACTGAGCCGAGGTGATCCGCGGCGGGGTGGCAGTTACTGCTTTTCCGAACCGTTGTTTAGGGCTACTGTGCTTTCTGTTTGGAGGTTTCCTTTTGTAACCCTAAGCACTAGCAGCACATGCTTTCTTCGTGAAGGTTTCTGTGGAATATGACTTCTGCTTTGGGCGACAAGACAAATGGGTTGTGCCAAGTATGTTCAGCCCGTGAGATGTGAGTCTGTGCGAGCCGGTCGCTGGCTGGAAATTAAACCCTCCTCGAGGTTGTAAGTCCCTGGGCAGATTTTTAGAAACAGTCCTATAACCTCGCGCTTACCAGCTGTTGATTGTGCAGAAATTTTTTAACCGAAGTGCGTTCTCTCGTCTGCTTGTGGCTTAAGAGTTGGGAAACCCAAGAGGGCGTCTGGCTGATGTGGTGGGGCTTGTGGGCCAAATTCGGAGCGAGCAGGAAAGGTGCAGGGATGCAGGATTCAGGAAGGGAAGTGTATCAGGGATTTTGTGAAAGTGGTGGGTTTTCTTTGAGAGAGTTTTGGCTACAAAGGCTCTCTTCAAGCTCGGTGTTCTCACCTAGGGGAAGGAGAATTTAGTGTTGCTTTGTGTGGCTTTTCTTCATAGTATTTTTCTGCTGAAGGTTTGATGACCAAGTGTCTGAGAAGTTTGGGATCGCTGCTCATCTCTGCTTCAAGGAGTTGTTGACATCGCCGTTCTGGAGAACTTAACTGATCTCTTGGGTGAAGCTTATTTTGTTGTGAAATTTCTTACCTATGCAGCACCTATGTAAGAAGTCGAAGAAAATGTTTTTAACACCCCCTCAAGTATATTTTGGTCTGTATACTTTTTTTTTTTCCCCCCAAAAAATTGTGGAGGAGAATGCTTTTACTGAGACTGTACTTTGCTCTTTCTCGGTTGTTCTGTTTTACCCACAGCTCCCCAAGGGAAGCTCTCATGATGCTTGAAATGAACCTCATAAAAATGGCTGGTTATATTTGGGCTCGTTCCTGCGTTATGGGACTGCCACTCGGGTTCTTGTTTAGGGGTGGCGTGCTTCTGGAAATTTGAGAGATTTTGTGTGTATCAAAGTTCTTTGTTTTATTTTTTTTGTGTGTGGTCAGAGCCCAAGTTACTGAACAAAGACAACCCCGTTGCCCTGCGGGGCAGGGAGCATCCCTTACACGCTGCTGCTGGCAGCGCTGCAGGGCCTCCACGTGCACGTAAATATTGCTCGGGACGGCTGTGGTGGCAAGGGACAGCTCGATTCCCCAAGGCTGCTCTGTGCAGAGCTGAGGGCACCCATTTATGGAGGGATGGGGAGATGCCGCTGCGCGGATGTGTGAAGATGTGGGGTGGGTTATGGCAGCTGGAGGAGTCACCTGGTCTTGTTTGTTCACACTGGTGCTTTTTATGTGCGCTGGTGAAAGCTGCGAGTATGTCTGTGAAAGCTGCGAGTATGTCTGTGCTAGCCGGTCCCGGGATAACCGAGTTGTTGGAGTGTGGGACCACCGAGGCAGGACTTGGTGCGGATGCTGCAGCCAGGGATAACATGAAGATGCTGCAAGAGAGGGGGACTCATGGTGGCAGTGTGTGAGGTGTCTGTCCCAGGGTACACAACTCTCTTTAGGAAGCAGTGTCAGGGGGCATATAGCACCCAAAGGGCCCCCGGAGCTGGGCTTTGCCTGGAGCAGAGCTGGGGAGAGAAGTGCAGCGGAGGGAGGCTGGCGTGGGCTGTGACTCCCCAGCTCCACGCAGAAGGGAGCACGATTGAAATGGAGAAGGAAAAACATTTTGCATTATACCCGTCACCCCTCCACCGAGGAAATGAGGCTTTGGGCATATGCATATCACCCTTTTTACCTACGTTATTCCTGTCTCCATTTCTTTAAAAGGCAGGCGACGCCTGGGTTTGTTCGGGGGTTTTTTGTCTTTTGTCCCTTGCTTTCCAAGTTGTGCAGATCCTGCGTAGGCTAAATGGGGAGAGCGAAAGGGAGGAGACTTGGGTAATGTAGGAGGAGGGGAGAGGGCCTGGGCTTGCAGTCGGTCTCTCCTTAAGAATATAAGACAGGAAACAAAGGGTGAGCTGCACATGGAGAGCAGCGGGCACCTGGCAGCGCCTGGCCCTTCAATAGGCTGCCACGCATTCAGCTTAATCCGCGCCCAAAAAGTCTGCGAATAACAAATGAGGGTGGCTTTGGTCGGACCACCCCTCCGTCCTCTTTGGGTTCGTTTTGTTAGTGCCGAGGCAGGCTGCACAAGCAGATAATGCGTTGGAGCTTTTGATGGACGAGCATGTAAAATCGTTTGCAACTTTGCAGTTGCCTTGCTTTTCGTAACATGGTGAAGTGTGAAAGACGTTAATTCTGGAACCAAGTACAGCATGCTCACAGTATCGGTGCCTGCAGTATTACTTAGAAGAAGTTGGTTTTTGCAGCTTTGTACCAAGATGTCTCTCTTCTGGGTCTCTTCAAAGTCTTTGTATATCAAAAACAGGAGTGCAGAGCAAAGCTTTTGCTCTGGAGTGGAAAGAGATAAATTTCATGTGTCGTGACATTTGAAGGGCACGCAAGCTTTTTAACGACATTCAGAATTCATAAATGCTGGTTTACTGTTTCTGTGCCTTGTGACGTGCAGCAAGCGATCCCGCTGCTCAAGTTTTGTGGTTTTTTGGCTGCCTTTTTTCCTCCCCCCCCCCCTTCCCCCTTCCTTCCCCGCTTTGACCCTCTCAGGTGTCTGTAGGTGCACTCAGTGGCTGTGTCCTACCAAGCATGCTCCTGCCAGAGGGACCCCAGGAGCTCCAGAGCACACCAGCCACTTCCTTTCTGTTTGTGTTTACTGAGCAAGTTTGCCGTCAGCTTTGAGTTTTAGCTTTGTTCCCCGGTCTGCCATTGTTCCGGAGAAGTTGGTATGGTATTGCCTTTTTCAAGACATAATCAGAATAAAAGTTTTTCTTCTGAACATTTCAGTGCTTTTCCTTTGGGCCAAGCTTCCCCAGGAAGAGACAGGACTCTGAGTCATTTCAGGTGGGTTTTTTAGACGTATGTGGACTTTGAGCCGCTTTTCAGATCCATTGCAAAATTACTAGAACACGTACTAAACAAAAAAGCTGAAGGGCTATGTTCATTTAAAATACTGTCTCTGCGTGTATCTGGCTCTGTTGTTCTGGAAGTTACGCTGTGCTTCTAAGTGCACAATTCACTGTAATGTATTATTTTTAAAATTACTAAGACACTAAACCGTAAATTGGAGCTGCGGACCTTGGAGGAGGAAGCAGTGTCATATTCTTCATATAGTAGGAGTTTCTCTTCTTGGTTTCACTGACGGCAGCGATGGCTCTGGCCTAAAAGCTGCTGGAGCTGGTTATTCCTCTTTCTGGATTGAGGCATATAACTCCCTTTGTATTTTTAAAAAGTGGTTTCAGATTTGAGTCTGGACCCAGTCTCTGTTCCTGTCTGCTTATTCCTACTCTCTGTGTCATCTTCTGGCCTGAGTGTTTGTGCAGCTCCGTAGTGAATTAGTCCAGCTGAGGAATAACCAGTGATAAAGTGTTTCCTCCTCTTCTCCCTACCCTCTAAAGATGGATTATTTTCCCCATCTGGCTAACTGTGCATTTGCATGAACGCTTTCCTGCTTGAGCAGTGGTGGTGGCAGGGAGTAGATACGGGACAGGATAAGCAGCTTGGGAGCAGTCGGGGCCAGGAGCATCCTAGGCAGATGCTGCGTGGGGGATGACCACAACCTTTCCGTCTTAAGTCCGTTAAGAGACTTTTTCAGATTTCAGTTTTAGTATAATTCATATTAACCTTGTCTCTCCGTTTTTGGAGAGCTTTTAATACTTTGGTTCTTTCTGGTTTTTTTTTAATCTATTTTTTTGCATATACAGTCTGACTTGGAATAATTGGTTTGCCACTGTCCCGTACTAGAAATTCTATGCTTATGCTGTTTTGTCAGACCTTTCCCCTAATAAAGGCTTCAGGGAAGCAGATAATGTTTTGAAAAGAGGCTTTTTCCTCTTAGCTTTTTTTCCTTTGAGAAGACCCTAGAGAGGTTGGTAGTATCTTACCAGCGTGAACACCACCACTGTGGTAGAGCGGGGTCTCTGCTGCTGAAATAGTAATACTTCTTTCTTCTCATCCTGTGACAACTTTATTATTTCAAGTTATTCTTGGCCTTCAAGTAGAAACCTTGCAACAAGTAGCCTGCCTTTCTGGCTTCAGGAGTAACGGAAGGTAACCTTAATCACAGAGCTCCAACTGTCCTCAGAAAGCATTTGAACCTCATTGGCATTGATCTGTCTCTGGCAGGTATAAATTGCATCGATACCATTTCTCTCCTCAGTAGAAAAAAAACAGGGACTCTAATATGTAGGTACTGCTTCTAGTCATCTGAAGTTCAACGCTTGGATATTGTGAAGTTGCTTTGAAATGAGTTGTTGAACTCATGGGTGCCACCACTGTGTACAATGGGCAACCTATTAGTGAGGTCTCACTGGGAGGTGACCTTACATCTTCCGAATGAGATCGTTGGTACATCGAGAGCAGAGAGAGGAGATCACCCCGCTTCCATGCATTATGGCTGGAAAAAATGTTCTAACACTACTAACTGCTCTTTAAAAGAAGAAAATGGATAAATAAGGGTGGGGTGGTAACTGGCATTTTTGGTCTTAAAATGCCTTTCACCCAAGTGACCTGTGTTTAGTATGATAGGCATATGTGGAGTGAGCTTCTGCTGGATGGGTACTAGGATTGAATATGCAAGGTGCAGAAAACCAGAAATGAGAGAAATTAAGGGAATAAAGAGGCATTGTTATGATGCTAAATGAGAACGTGAAGAATACTTTGTGCTTATTGTCTGTAGTGTAGTTCTACGCTGCAGTCATAACACATTGACTATTTTTGCTTTACGCATAAAAAATAAAAGAGCTTACCTAGCAGTGCTTTTTGTAGTAGTGCAAAAGGTTATGTTATATTATTAAGAAACCCCAAACCAGCAACAACAAGGAGTTGGAGTAATTTGTGCCTGCTTGCTAGGTTGTAGTCTTTCATGTGAAACCAGGTGTTTAAAAAGAATCTCTCTTCCGTTTTGCCATTAATGGGAAGTTTTCCAAGGTTTTGACCTTTATCTTTGCATTACTTAAGCTTTGTAATTCTTTGCTTTGCAGCTTGTCAGCAGTTAACTTCTGTTCTTTCTCCTTGCTGCTGTGTAATCCTGAAGTTAAGTGTTCAGAATGCTACCAAAGACTTGTCATCAAGCACCTGAATGTGCTATTCAAGGGGGGGAAAAGGAGTCCGAGGAGATGTTTGTGGTGCTAGTCAAACATAACCCTCCTGGGAGAAGAAATTATGCTTGAAAATGGGCATTTATTATTTGAGACAGCTGAGTGATAAGTACGTCTGTGCTGATATCTCCCATGTTGGTTATTGTGTGAATTATGCTATGTTCATTTATACCTGGTCTGAATCTTCCTCTTTACGTATAAAAACATTTTAACATGATCTGTACTTAATTTGTCTCTTCCGCAGTAATCATGAGAAGGAGTTAATGTGAAAGCGATAATATCCGTTTAGAGTTTAATGTGAGCTTCATTCTTGGAAGTTCAGCACACATTGTTTTTCACAAAGGAAATAAAAATTGCCTCTCCTGAGCTGCAGCGAGCACTGATATTGAAGTCCAGAGGGTTGTAATTTCCCTCCTTGTTTCTTTTCTGTGTTTTTTCAGCCCAAGTGGTAAAAAGTTCCGAAGCAAGCCCCAGCTGGCACGCTACCTGGGGAGCTCGATGGACCTGAGCACTTTTGACTTCCGCACAGGAAAAATGTTGATGAATAAAATGAACAAGAACAGACAGAGGATGCGCTATGACTGTTCCAACCAAGCCAAAGTAAGACTAAGATGCAGCGGCAGCTTTCCCCTTTCCGTCTGCTATTGTACTGGCCAGACTGCTTCTCAGAACAATATCTGTGATAGCATGAAAATTAAGCGTTTTGTAGTTAATGTGTGAAACTGGAGTTGTATGAAATAGCAGCATCTCTGTTATGGGGTGTTGGACAAATACTGCAATTCAGTGATTCTTCCAGGGTACTGATACCATGGAAGAATATTGCGGTACTGCTAAATCTTCTGTACAGAAAGGCTGGAGAGAGGGCTGGCATCTTTCTCTCTCCTGCTTCCTGGCATGCGAGATCGCCTTCTCCAGCACGATCTCCTCCAGAGCCCCAAATCTCCAGCTGACTCCTGTGGCTGTGCAGCAGCTCCGCTCTGTTCTGGCATTTGGTTTGGGGGAGGAGGGAAGAGCGGCATGGGGCAGCAGGGATGAGGAGGTAACGCAGCCTCCTGCGAGCGACTCCCTGGAGCTATCCGTAGGCCATGCTGGTATATCAGCTTTGGAATAGATTTAAGGAGGGGATGCACTTTGGGCAAAAAGCTGAAGAGGCAAGAGGATGGCAAGGCCTATTTGTAGAACAAAATAAAAGAGTATGTGTTTGGCACCTGGTAATTTTGATTGTTAAGGTTTGGTCAAGATTACAGTGACATTGGTATACTACCTGTCTGGACAGGTTGGCTCAGGTCATTCTTAAGTATCTTCATCGGATGCTAAAAGCTTTTTCAGAACCCAAAAGCTTATGTCTGTGCACCTAAACATTAAATGTGGAAAATAGCATAATGCTTTTTTTCTAAATATGTCAACCAGTCAAGAATCATCATCATCGGAGTGATTGGAACATTTATTTACACCACTAGGTGCTGTAGTGATATTTTAAAAGAAACATGCCTTGCTGCAGAGACCAGCAGCTAACACATAGGCTAAAAATTTTGCCCATAACTTTCAATAAATGTACGAATAGTTATCATTGGCTTATAAATGGATTAGCACACAGATGGTTCAGAATGATATTTGTCCTGAATACATCTTTTCTACATCTCATGAATAAATATGTTAAGCAGATGCAGTGTCTGCATCCTCAAGAACAAAGTATGTCCTACAGCCATTTCAAGACTTGCATGTTAGATCTCAGGAACGAGGAATGGTCTTCCTATGTTTCCACTAACATAAAACGCAGTCACGTAGTGAAAACTTGATTGTTATGAGCTCCATTTAAAAACTGAGTTTTGTGAGAACTGAAGGTAAAAAAAGCGATCAAGGTTCCAGCTGTATTGATTTGTTTATTGGCGTCCACAACTGGATTTAAACAGAACGGTTTAGAGTGGTTTCTGGATTCACAAAACCGTCTCTAAATCCCACTTCATAATTTTTCTAATTATTACAAAAACTGTGTCAAAATCTTCTGTTTTAGTGATCAGCAAGTGGCTTGTCAAAGTGCAAATTCAGTGTCCTGACTCCTAAATTCTGTCAAAATTGGGGTAAAACCAACGTGTATGAACTAGAATGAGAGGAGGCTAGTATGTTAAGTAGAATGTGAAAAAGTGGAAAACTTTGTTTAATTTTGATAGGTCTGAGGCAAGATTTGAACGTAGTTACGCATTTTTAGCAGTCTAACTCATATAGCTTGAGATCAGACAAGTTTTCAAGTCCATGAACTCTTCTTTTCCCTGCTGTACATCTTCATGGCTATAGTAGCATTTTAGCAAATTGGAAATATTTTTGTGGGCTTTTCCCTTCCTTTTGTTTGAAATTTTTAGGGCAAGCCTGATTTGAACACAGCACTGCCTGTCAGACAGACAGCTTCCATATTCAAACAACCTGTCACAAAGATCACAAACCATCCCAGCAATAAGGTGAAGAGTGATCCTCAGAAAGCTGTGGACCAGCCCCGGCAGGTAAGGCTTGCAGCTTAGTAGCTTCTTCTCCAGAACAAAGGAACTCCTGGTTTTGCTGCTGGGAGGGTCCCAAAATAAACCACTTCAATTTTGTGATGCTGAACAAATAGTCCATGGTGATTTGAAGTCTCTGGTATTCAGAAACAATAACTTACAGTGCTCCCAGCTTTTAAAATTGGAACAAACCCCGTTTCCAATATATAGTTGATATGCTGTCTGCACTGTGTTTTATAACTAGACTCCCACCTTTGTTTAGATTACAGTTCTCTTGTAGTTAAGCCTTCATTTCCTTAATGCTGAAATTAAGTATTATCTACAAATTTAGACAGACATCGTAACCACTTTAGGGGACGTTTGCATTGTAATTAGAATCTCTGTCAAATGTTCCAATTGTATAAGAACTCTGTGTTTCAAGAAATCCCTGTTCCTGCACAGACCACGTATAATGTGGTGTTTGTGATGTAGTGCAAGGGATTGTACCCCCTGCGTGGGCCTTTTTTTCAGATGCATATATCATTATAGTTAACTCTACCTCTATGAATAAGGTCATAAATTCACTTGGAATGTCATTATTAATACAAAATCCAAATGTTTTTCTTACCATACTGTGGTAAGAATGGCAAACAGGAGAATACAAAATTAAAGGAAATCTTTCAGCTTAATTTCATCTAGTGAAAGGATGCAAAAAGTGTGCTTAGGCCAAGTGTGGCTTTGAAGTTGGGCACTGGTACCATAAGATGTACCTGTTCAAAGCAGCCTTTGGAAGGCATTCTCATTTCATTAATATTACCTGGAGCTGACAGCCTGTTGCCTCCGCAGAGCTCACACCAGGGATTCTGTGAATCCTTTCCTGTAGTGAGTCCATCTTAATCACTTTTGGAAACTAGGTGTTCAGCTTCATTAATCTCTTCGGATGCTGTCATCGGTATCAATTATCAGTACATTTTAAACTCCTGCAGGTCTGGTGGAATTAAAATGTATCATTCCAAGAGGGAAAGTGATTTCAATAAAATTTAAAAATACCCTGTAAACTACCCACCTCTCACACTGAAAACCTTTTCTGCAAACTTAAAAACTACCTTTCTGAAGTGTGAGATAGGTTCTATTTGAAACGGAGTTGGGTGGTTTGTTTTGGTGGGCCTTTTTTTGTTGTTTTTTTTAAACAGGTTGGTAGGGTTTTAGCATGGTTTCCTTAGGAAGTAGAGCATGTGTGTTCATAGTATTGTTGCAATTCCTATAAACCCCTTGGCTAGTTAAGATAATAAAAGAGGACACTAAAGATATGACATCAATATGCCAAACTCTGAGCTGGATAGAGATTTGTATCCCTGTTGTGGAAGAGATTGATACGTGAGTGCAGATTGATGTGTGAATGCAATCTGTTAGATCAGCCCCAGCACACGAAGATGATGTAACCTGACCTGTGGAGTTTTGCTGCTCACATTACTACTTGCTGTAGTGCAGCTTCCTAGACTCTGCTTGTGCTTTCCTTATGTAATCCCTTTTCTTTTTTATGACAGCATTGGAGTCTGTTTTCTGAGAAGGTCCTTTAGAGGTTTTTATGTATATATGTATGTGTATATTAAAAAAAAAAGTATAATATATATATACACACACACTTTCATTTTCTATTATTTAGCATAGAATAGGGCAAACTTGCTCTTTCTTGTGTCTTTCTCTGCATTATACGTCTAAGAGTCTGTTAAATTACAGCTTTAAAATATTTTACCGGACTGCAGTATATTTTAACCTCTGGTCAGCAGACTCCAGATGTTTCTTCAAAATTTGAAAGCAGTGCTAAGTCCCATCATGCGCTGGCTTAAAATTCACCTATTTGAAAGTCACAGGCTAGAGCATATCCAGCCTATGTGTTTTGGCTGTGACTGTCCTTATGCCCCTTGTTGGGAGCTGGTAATTGGAAAAGTGATGTGGGTCCAGTTGCGCTCAGATTTTGACAGGCAAGAAAAGGGGATGTGTGTGGACTGTTTGGGGTAAATTCTTAGTTTCTCAAAACCTAGATAAAATTGCTTTCTTGCAAGACAAATGGTATTCCAGCTATTCATTGATCATGCTTATACATGTAGATTGAGAGTTGAAGGTGTATCTAGGTGAAGCATCTGACTTCCCACCAAACCATGCATTCACGTGTTCTTAAGCTTGAGGAGAACCTGTAATTCAAAATACGGTAAAGGCCTAGACATGGTTGTTCTCAGGAGAAACTGCTGGAGAGGAATAAAATAATACTTCACCTTGGGAAGAGCTTGGATACAATTCTTGCATTCCTTAACTTCTGTGGTATATGTGAGACAGCAAGAGAGGAATAGGAGTGTAAAAAAAGGCTGTCCTACACTATGTGCACTTAGATGAAAGCCAGCAAGCCTTGCCTTGCTGTTCCAGTTCAGAAGCAGTGAAAGTACCAGTTCCCGGAAGAAAAGAAAGTCTCTTTCAAGGCAGCAGATCGGGACAGAGTTGTTGTGGGACTGATCGGCAATGAGGATTGTTCCCTGCTGTCAGATATGGCAGACCCCTTCTATAGTAAATCCAATATAAAATTGTCTGCAGCGGTGTTCTTCCCTCTTTTGATAGTAAGCAGGTGCTTTGTGTAGTTGTCAATTCCATTTCTGTTTTGTGCCAATAAACACTTTCTTTGATGTCAGCTCTTCTGGGAGAAGAAATTAAGTGGACTGAATGCTTTTGACATTGCAGAGGAGCTGGTGAAAACAATGGACCTTCCAAAAGGTTTACAAGGTAATTAGAGTCTGCCCTTAACTCCAGGGGTGGCATTTTGATACCAGTCAGCGGTGATCCGAAGGTACTGTGTTTGACCTCCTTGTTCTCCAGTGCTCGTCGGTGCTGTGGACCATTCCTGCTTCAGCAGGAACTGTTAGTACTCCGGCTTGAAGGCTCGGTGCCCTTTGTCCTGCGAAGATACTGAAGCAAAGCTTCTTGACTTTTTGTTGTAGTTGTTGTTGTTCATTTTCCAGAAGCAGAATGGAAACAGCTTCCATTCCCAATTTTGTTTTTTTTATATAACAGAATGAAGAATTGATCTAGGTTTAAATAACCTTGGAGAGAGTTGTACAGGCGCTGTTAGAAGTGTTTAGGACTGAGATTTATGTCGTGTTAGCTTTCTAAATGACAGTACGTGCTTCACCATTAAAATTTAAATAATGCCTGTTGTCCTGATTTGCTGTTCTTTGTCTTGTGCAATGTTGATTATCATCGCTTTTCCTCCCACTTGCAGGGGTTGGACCTGGTTGCACTGATGAAACCCTTCTCTCTGCTATAGCTAGTGCTCTGCACACTAGCACCATGCCTATCACTGGACAGCTGTCTGCGGCCGTAGAGAAGAATCCTGGAGTTTGGCTAAACACCTCACAGCCACTTTGCAAAGCATTTATGGTGACAGATGAAGATATTAGGTATTAACTAGAAATATCACTTACTGTCTTGGAACAAGGTTTCTTGTGGTAAAACACTACCCCCCCCCCCCCCGCCCTTTTTTTTTTTTTCTTTCCCAATGGCAAGTTTAAATGTCTGATGGAGCACTATGGCTTGCTGAATTAATTCGAATCCCTCTTCATCAGTAGAGTAGAAAAATTGTTACACGAAGCTGCTCTCATACAGGCACGTACTTAAAGCCCGTTATTTTTTGTTTTGACCATGCTCAGTTACTCTGAGGTTTCAGGTTCATATTTGTTTTTCATGTCAGAGTACGTCTCCTTTTATTGAAAAGGGTGTCTGAATTTGAGTAGCCTTGATTAAGGCACCTCTAAGCAAAGAAGGGATTGGAGAAATCCTGAGCAGTGCCATTTGGTTCTCTTCGCCTTACTCGGTGTCAGCACAGGACCAAATAAAAGCACTAACTGCTGAGGTGGCAGTGAACAAGGATGCAATTTATTTAGGTATAGCTTGCTTTCAGTAATGAATTATATAGTTAAATCAAGACTGGTCAAATTCAGCTTTAAGCACTTGATAGACGACTGAATATATCAAAGACACTGACCTGAAAGCACGCTACTTTGCATTCATTAACAGCGTTTAAAGGTAGTACTTGTTTTGACTGTTTGACTGCTAAATCTTTTTGAATTACAGGATGACTTTTTTTGGCGCTTGATTTATACATGAATGACCAGGAAAAATGGTCTGTTTATAGCTTTATGATTTCCTGCGGCTGAGATGAAATCGGAGTCCCATGAGCCACTGATTGTTGATCACTTCTTTACTTTACTATGACTTTGACAGAAAAGGAGCTGTAAAATTTCAGGTTGTGACTCAAAAGGATAATGAGCAAAAAGATTGAAATGGTCAGAAACTTAATTTTCTCCAGTCTCATTTTTGGAAATCTGAGCAGAGTAGGCTGACTTTTTCTTGTTTAAATTAATATTAGTACTAGGAATTAAAAAAAAAAAAAAAAAAATGTCTTGAGTCAGCTGCTAGATTAGGCGCATTTCAGCCAGAATTAAAAATAGTACAATCAATGCTAAGGACTTGTAACAGAAGATATTGGACAACTTTTTAAAGTGTTTCTTTCATCTTCACTGATAGTATAATGCCAGGCAATTTTTTTACAATGCAGTTCTTACAGAGGGCTCTTTCAAAGCCATGCTTGTCTGCCCAGCCTCGTATATGAGGGATTTAAGATTCCTTTCCCTTGAAAACGGCAGCTTTGAGGATTGACGTCCGTGTTCATTGATTTGGGGCAGGAAGCAAGAGGAACTGGTGCAGCAGGTGCGAAAGAGGCTGGAGGAGGCCCTGATGGCTGACATGCTTGCCCATGTAGAGGAAATAGCAAGAGATGGGGAAGCTCCTTCAGAGAAAGAAGGAGGCGAGGAAGAAGAAGAGGAAGAGGAGGAGGAGGAGCAGGACCATGACCAGGAGATGGAGAATGTATAGTCCAGGTAATGTGACAGCATCCTTTCTCACCTTAAACTACTTCATTGAAAGCAGAAGTGTTTTCAGAAGGAATTTTAGTATATATTGACAAATCTTTGCTTTTTTGCATGCACTTTTAAAGGTGTAGTAGCCATGCTTTCAGGAAAAAATCAAGTATTTTGATGTGTGTGACGTCTGGTGAGTGCTTGCATTGTCATGGAGTGTTCTGGGCCTTATGTCTGTGTCGGATGGGCTAAATGTGTAGCCAGACCGTGTCTGTAAGCACTTGAAGGATTCGGTCTTGAAAGTGGATCAGTTCTTAAAAATTTGGATTGTGATGTCAATTTTTCCCCCCTATTTATTTATTTATTACTTATTACGATAGGCAAGAGGACGCTGTGGGCAGAAAGGAGAGCTGCCATCTTACGGACTCAGTTTGTCTCCCTGCCCACCTTTTTCTCTCACTTTTGCATTTTTGGTACGCGTTTTCTTGCAGAGTATATTAGAGGAGGGCACATTTTTGGAATTTTTTAAATAATATTTGTAGAAAGTTAGAAAAAGGCAACCTAACCATCAAAAGAGGGAAGCTGCTAAAAAACTTTATATGTGGTGGGAATTTATAAGCTGAAAGTAACAGAAGAACATATATATTCAAAATCTGGAAACATCCGAAAAGTTTAAGGTAGTGTAACAGTAGTAACTACAGGATTCACAGGAATGTGCCTTTACATTGTGATACTTTTAAGGGATGCACAAAGGCCTTGCTTCTTGTTTTCATGTATATCTCTGACTTTCACTTGTGCAGTGGAATTTCTTAAAGATGCAACTAGAATTTTTTTTTATTGTCTTGTAAACCAAAATAGCTCTGAATAGTGAATCGTTACTGTGTAGCAATGCAGAAGAAAGCAGGTATATAAGGCCAGGCCAAGATACACCGACAGGAGTTCCCTTAAATGTTCTGTGTTGCACTAGATAGGGACAGTGCACCATGCTATGAAGCAGAGTTTTTCCTTGCTGTGTGCCTTTGATGTAACCCTAGCCAAGAGCACTGTATGTATCATCAGTGGAGCTCATGCAGTGAGATGAAAACAGAACTCACTGATTTGAATTCTTGATCATTTTAAGTTTTAGCCTAAGAAAAGCAATTAGTGTTCTGTCACTGATATAGGATAGCCAATACCCTGGGTGCTTCATTATGTATACTCCAGAGCCTGTGAGGCAAGAATGAAGAATGTGAAGAGAAAAAAGGGAATTTTTAGCATGAACAGCAGAAGAAAAGTCAAGCCCTTTTGGAGGGAGTGGCAGCTGTATTTCAGGTAGAAGGAAGAGTGATTTACGTTAAGCAATCCTTCAAGCTGGAAGGTTGATTATAATGTGAAATCTCTTTGGCCTTTGGGAGATACCATCTTTTATCTGGGCTCTCTATATTTTCCTGGTTTACCACATCACTAACAGTAGCTTTATTTGGACAGTGAATATCTTGCATTGCGTTCTACTACAAAGGTCTGGCAACAGCAGAGAACCAGAACAAACTGTCTGCTGAAGGTGAAAAACAGAGATAAAGAAATGGCTATGTTATGGCAATGGTGCTTTATTCTTTTAAGGGCTCACTTGGTCTAAAGATATAAAAAGTTCTTATTGACTTACAAGATGTTATTTTTCTCTTTCTTCTAGGGAGTTCCATCTAAGAATTCCCAGTATAAACCCTATCAGCAGGGTCAGCACAACTATTTACAAAGCCAAGAGTGTCTGCCGAGTAAATTGCACCAACAGTCCAACTGTACCTACGAGCATTTTGATGTACACTTCAGGAAACGTTGAGAAGCTGATGGTTCATTAATTGCTGGGTAGTTTTGAAGATGGAACTTGACTAAAGCCTACTCCCCCTCCTTTTTCTAAAGGGGTAGGGTAATGGGGGATGCAAAAGCGGGAGGGAATAAAGGAATATAAAATGGTGGGAGGGAAAATACTAGGAACCAAATTTCCTGTCCTCTTTTTTTGTTGTTGTTGTGGGTCAGTGATAGGTGATACATTTTTAAGCTTTTCTATCAAAGTACCTTTAACAATGACCCACAGAAACAATTTTCTCTCCAACACAAGTGAGAGAGATGCTGTTTCACTCCTTGGCTACTCTGCTGTAGGCTACCTGTTTGTACCAGACTGTAGGGAGGTCATTTTGTTGTGGATTGTCATTCCATGTGTCAATTTGGGTCACTGAATTTCCTTTTCCTCGCAAGACCACATTGGTCTTGGAAGTGTAATCTCAGAGATGAACTGCCAGTGCCTCTTCCACCTGAGGTTTTGATTAGTAGGGGAAGTTACACTTGAGGAATTGGTCTTACATCAATGGCAATCGGTTTTATAGTTAGTTCGTTCACCACGCTGAATGCACTACCTACCGTGCACGTTTTTGATACGGAGTTCTGTGTACGTCCAAGCATAGCCGAACAGAATTTTGAAGATAAATATACCCACTCTGGGGTATATTTTGCTTTGGTTTAAGTCCAGTCAGAAGGACCTTCTCAACTCGGAATGGAAGGATGACTCATTTCTGACTGACAATGAGGAAAACTTCCTCCTTTCTCTTCTGGTGCCAAGAACCCTGACCTCTGTTTCTGTGTGTGTGGAGGGAAGGGGATCCATTCCAATAGGTGTGTCTACACATCTGCTTTTGTGTGCAGTAATGTTCTGACCTCTTTTAAAACAAGAAAGGAAAAAGGTTGATTTTTCTATAATTGATATCTAAAAACGAATTTAAAGCTTTTTATTAAGTATTAAATCTTTCTTATTTGCATGTGCAGTGAAGTGACCAGCATTTTGTGTCCAAAAATGAAATGATGTGAAACCTGCCTTAATGTGTTTATAAGTATTTGGCTTCACCATGGGTACCTTGATTGATTCCTCAGTCTCTTCTAGTACGTCTGTGAGCATATTGGGGTAACTTGTGGCTAAAAATGGATTTATCTGGGGAGGGAGGATAGGGAGAGGGGAGGAAGATGAGAGTTTATAGCTTAGACAATGTGTTGACTAGGTTGCAAAAGTTATTTTAGTCTTAGGGTATCCACCGCATAATTCATGCGTGGACGTCTCAGCTGAGAGTACAGTATAAAGTGGTGGATTAAATATTGTGCCACTAACCAATTGTACAAGTTGTTGGTATCCCAAAACTTGGGGAAGAAAGTAGCTCCCAGAGCCTTTATCATGTAAGAATGATTAGCAGTGACAGCAAGGGACCAGGGGAATTGCCTGGGAAGTAATAGCCTTTGGGAGTAGTTCAGCTTAGTGATCTGAATAGGTTTAAGCTCCTTGAAAAATATCCCATGCCAAAGTGATTGATACTATATTAACTCTTTTCTTAAAGATTTGAAAATACGAAATTCTTTGATATTGCTCATTTGGAGTACTGCAAGAAGACTGAATTGTACTTTGCTGCTGCTCTACCAGGTATTGCTTTGGGGAACCTTACCTGGTACTGCAGCCAGTGAAAATTATTTTCCTTTTTGAACAGCCTGTTATGGTTATTATTCTGTAAATCTGTCCTCTTGTAATTCATTGTGTTGAATTAAATGTTTCTCACGAAGTAGAGATTCTTCTAGTCTGCGTCAAGCCCCTATGTGGAGTTTTTGTGCTATGCCCCTTCCACTTATTTCAGTGGAGACGCTCTTGCATTTTTGTTGTGGGCTCCATTCTGAGATTTGGATCTTGATATTTGGGACCCAGCAGAGGGGAATATAGAGTGAAACTTGTGGAAAGCCAGTTCGTTCTTGCTGCAGAGTCCTCCTGTGTCCTCACCGAGTAAGAGGCTGCCAGGGTGTTCCGTCTGACGGGCAAGTTGCTGATACGGTCCTTTGAATCTCAACTCTAGCAGTTTATAACCCATACTGGAGGTGTTCTTTTGACCATGCCAACCTTGTTCTGACACTATTTCTTTTTTAAAACTTGTTTAGTATCTAGTGATGTCTTTATTTACTTTTGTTTGAATCTAAATATGTTGTAAGCATATGTAGCACCAGAACTTAGATGATTCAGATGTTGATACTAATATTTTGATGCATTGAATATCAAGTTTAAATTGCTGCCGACTTGTGTGCCAACTCTTTTGTTTTCACCACTCTACTTTCCCTGTCCAGCTCTCTCTCTTTCCTTCAGTCCTTTAAAAAGTTTATTAATGTTTTCATTCATATGGAGGAGTTGATTATTCAAAGTACCAAAAAGGAGCCCAGGACTCCTATCGCATCCAAAGAAACTTAAATGTTTACCTGCTTACCAAGACAGGTAAGTAAATAAAATATTCCATTTAAATGAGCCTGATGTCTTTCTCATGTTGCTGCAATAATAACTGGCTTAGTTTGTCTTATCACAGCCTCCTGCTGCGGACGTGACTGATGGGCATATAGTGGTCTGCCATCATTGGATATATCCCCAAGATGGAGAAAGCAGTTGTTACTTGAGGTATATCTTGTTAAGCAGATGATTAGTAAAGAATATACTTAAGAAAAGTAATTGAGTGGAACTGGGGCAAAATTTACCTTTTATTCATATACAGCAGTTGGTACATGAGAACGTATTAACAGTGGCGGCGTCCGTTGTTCCGTCTGAGATCAAGTTCATCTGCTTGGAGAAGTACTAGTGAGGGGATGCTTTTGAAACTGGTAATTCTTTCCGTCAATGGTAATGGCACCTTCCTGTTGCCCTCAAATATTGTAAATATATGTCATACGGAGCTGCAGTGTGAAATAGCCTTAGGTTTGTCCTGCACACTGTTTGCACTGGCAAGCTCTTTTGATTATTTTCTACTAAAACAATAGTGTGGATGGATAGTTATGTTGATATAGTTTAATCCTCTTTGGAGATAATATATAAGCATATTTTAATGGTCCTTATGCAGCTTCACTGAGGGGTAGGATTTTGTCCAGTGCAGCTAAGGTTTTGCATCTTTTTCTGTAGACAGTGTAATTTTGGATACATACCACCTGAGTTCACAAAAGCGACACTTCTTATGCTGTGTCATGCTCAGTCAGGTTTTTCTTGTTTTATCTGGAAACAGCAGCCTGCCTAATTCTAGAGGGCACTGGTTGGAGGAGATGGGGGGATGGACTGGTTTCGTTGATGTTGGTAGATAGCATGAAAACCCTCGAAATGCCGTTTCACTCTGCAAAGGTAACTCTGTAAAAAGAGACTCCTTGTTATTTAAAACTTCTGATTTTATCTTGTGCAAGGTGTGTTGGAGCTGTTCCATTAAGATGGCTCAATTTTTTTTTTTCTCCGCTTTGTTTTGCAAAACTAACAAAGTTAAAGGGAATGTAATTATCTCCCTGTTTGTATTACCAGTGTTATTTTTACTGAATTCCAGTTGGATGAACTTTTGTGCAATCAATAAAAATAACGAATTTGCATGGATACTGGTACGGTCTGGATTTGGCCTGCAGAGCTTTTGTAGTTGGTTTTGCCCAGGAAAAGTTAGCTTGATTCACATCTGAAATTGAACTTGCCGAACTGGCTGTTGAGCAAGAAAAGGGAGGAGTTTTCTTGCTTGTAAACTGAGCACATCAGGAGGGAAGAGAGTCATGAATGACATGGCTGGACTCTGGGAACGTAGGCACGTCAAACCCCACGTACGGAGGCTTTGGTGTCGTGGCTGCGAGTTGTTTTCTAGTGATAATATTACGTCAAAAAATAGTTTTGAAGTTAGAATTCATGGGTAAGTGTACGCTCTTGTTCTACTTCCCACGTGAAAGAAGGCTAGCTGAAATGGACTTTCCAAATCAGAAACGTGTTTTCATCAGTAAAACACATTTTAGTTACTGTGGGAACTGAAAGCACACGCTGCGTACAAGGCAGACTCTGCTGAATGAAAGCTTTTCAGCAATGCTAGTTTATCAGCTACTGGTCAAGGTAATTTTGCTTCTTTGTAGCTCTAAGAGACTGTCCTACTGCTCTTTTCTATGAAGTTAGAAAAAGTTGAATGCGAGTATGAGTGAAGGTTTAAAAAAAAAAAAAAATTACATGTATTTTGCAGCTGTCTTGCTGAAAACTAATCTTGTACAAGCTGGCTGTGGTAATTTGAGGAATAGAGGGAAGCGGCAGCAAGCTGTCCTGTTAGCTAAAAGTTTCGTTGTGTCAAATTAGTATTTGTGCCAGTCCTGTGAAAGGCACCCAGTTGCACAGCTCAAGGCTGCATCCACATATTTTTTAAAAGACTTTAAATCCACTGATGCTACTGTACCTTCTACAGAGCGGCAGGGTCATTCTGTCTCTGTAGTATGTGTTGTGTAGCCATACAGTAGCAGTGTCCCTGGTTTAAGACTTTATCCTTCAGAACAGACCAGCTGTTCACCTGAACCTTTCTTTCCAGGCTTACTTCTGTTGTTGAATATTACTTCTGATCTTCTATCCTTAAATTTCCTGACCTAATACTTATTCACCCCTGTCTAACTTTGTCTTGGCCCCTGCTTATAAACTTCTAATTGTTCTTTTAAGATCATTATGAAATACATTCTTGCCTTTCTTCCCTCCGGTTTGCCATTGAATGTTACCTCTGTGGCAACTGTAACACTTCTGTATGTGGGAACATATTTTAGCAATTTACCCCCTTGGTAGCTCTTTCCGATGAAAGAGAACAGCGTGCCCAACCTGGCGGCTCCTTCCAGGCTCCCCAGCAGCACCGCGGGGTTCGGAGCAGCTGTTGCAAATGGCAAGAGGCCCTGGGACCTCAAATGCAAAGTCTTGCACTGAAAGGAAGCGTGGCCATGTCGTCTGCACCCGGATTTCTCGCCACCTTCTGTTTGGATCTGTTCCTGGGGTCTGATAACCTACCGACACACTCAGCTCTTCCTTCTGACTCTTTACCTGGTTGCTTGGGTGTTTGTTTTTTTTTTTTCCCCAGTCCTACTCTTTACTGCTTTGCGGGAGGTAGATAAAGCAGAACATCTGAAAGGATAACTAGTCTTTCAGCACTTCTAAGTCATGTCCTTTTTGTCTTGCTTTAAAGAGAGCCCATTCTAGCTAGACTGATTCTCCCGATCCTCGAAAAGAAGGTAGGATAACATGTTTAAAGGGGGAGGAGGCAGGAGAATGTTTGTTTAATGAAGAAAAAGTAAGTTTTTCAGGATTAACTCTCCAGTCAGATGATCCTATTTATTTGGGATTGCGTCCATAAGAACAATCTCCAAGAGTCCAGATGCCCATGCAAATCTTTGGATGATACCACTTATTCCCTATCAAATAAAATGCATATTCTTAGCTGTTGTCGCTCTGAACAGAAATTTCTGCTTACACTGGAACTGCTTAACAACAGACTTTTCCTTTGTGGTTGGTCGAGGTTCCCAGTGTTGCATATTTTAGCTCCCTGCTTTAAATGAGTGTACAGATAGCCGTGAGAAGGTGGTGTACTAATTCTGCAGCACAGAAAATAATGTCCTGTATGGGATGTAGTGAGCTAAAAACTTGGATTTGTTCTCAGATTAGCAGGGATCAACTCTGTTCCCTTGAATTAATGAGGGAAAACCATTACCCTTCAGTTTGACCCCATGACTAGCTGGAGTGTTTGAGAGAACAGCACAGAACAGCATTTGCTAAATGATGTTTACAGTGATAGAGCATTTATGAGAATGAGGAGAAAAAAACATGCCGAACTTCAGAACGACCCACCAAATTGCACTTGAAATTGTCAGGATTATTGGTTAGCAATCTAATTTAGTATTGATGAGTACTGATATAACACTAACTGCTAGTAATAAATAATATTTACCAAGAATGGTAAATTTATATTTATTTAATGAATTAAATAAATCTCTTAACGTTTAGTGGATTTTTCTTACCTTGCAGAGTCACAAATGGAAATAGTTTGAGACCATGCAGAATTGGAATAGTAGGGCAATGAGTGACCTCTTAACTGGTTTGTCTCTAGTGGCAAGGTTCGGGAACTGCTTAGCTGCAGGAATCTGGTTTCATTTGCATGTACAAATTACAGGTCTTCTGATAAATAGATCCCCCAGTTTGAACTTTTGGAAGGAGATGAATACTAAAAAGTTATTACTTGGTTTTGTTTGTAATTTCAGTCCAGTTCTATGTCCTGGATTAGCCTATCAAGCACATTTTATGGGGTTTAGTGATCTGAAGGGCTGTAAAACTTGAAGGCTTGGTGTACTATCTTTTATTTTTCATGCTTTTGTCTGATCTGCAATTAATTCTTAGTTTTCCATCAAGTGGCTGCTCCACAACTTCTCAGAAGTCATTACCTGAAAGGTAGATTCTTCATTAATCTAATGCGTGAAAAAGAGACGTTTGCTAATGGCTTCCCCCAAAGTGCTTTTTCTTTTAATGTGCTGCAGTAGTAGGGAAACCTGTTAAGATAACGTGGTGGTGGTGATAGTAAGAGGTAACAGAAAAAAGGCTGCTTGGCCTGTTGGTGCCGAGAGGATCGCAGTTGTCCGTGTTTTCAGTTATATAATAGTTGGTCGGTTGTAGCATGTGCCTCTAATACCGTTTTTGCATGTCATGTTGACGTTGAGCCTCATCACCTTGAGCTGTCTCCATATGTTGTTCCCTCAGTCAGCTACTTTGTGAGATGATTGATCTCAGACTTAGGTCATTTTTCAAGTTACAGATCTTGTCAATCTGTCTGGCTCCACCTACATGCAGTGATTCAGCTCCTGATGTGCTGAAATATTCCCTTAAGCCTTCCCACACACAAGTAAGGACTTTTTTATAATTCTTCTCCAAGCTGCACCACCTCTTCTGCGCTGTGCTCAAAGCCTGTGTTTTCTGTGTAATGTTTGCATGTGCTTGAAGAACAGCGCAGAAAGCAGAGTTTGATCTCCTAAAGAGTGAGAGGAGCAACTACAGTAGTTCTTTAAAAGTATTTTTTATTCCCCCCCCCCCGCCCCCAAGCTTTGGATCCCATTTATAGCATTTGGCTAATGTGCTGTGATTTAGGCAAATGGATAACTGGGGGGGTTTTTTGGTTTGTTGGAGAGGGGGGAGGTCCCCCCCTATGTGTTCAGTAATCCCCTCTTTAGGGGTTGGTCTACAAAAGGATGGTCTTTATAGCAGAATAAATACTCTAGCTAGGGTGTTGTAACTTCTGCCTTTGCACACTTGACCTGGAATAAGAGTAGCTGTTGCAGAGTTGCACTTGGGGGGAGTTAGGCTTGCATAGCTGTGGTGGTAGTAATTACTCTGCTGTAGTTATATTGCTCTGTTTCCCCATACAGAAAATGGCTTAACGGGCTGTTACACCTCTGCTTTGCTTTAGTACAGTGTTCTTTAATGCCCTGTACATATACAGGGGATTGTGTTGGTCGTTTGGGGGGACATCTTTGTTCTGTGGATGGTCAGAGACCAAATGATTATAGGCAGCACAAAGAGGCAGCAGGAGCACTTGTGAATGAGCCCTGGTAGGAAATGGGGAAACCGCCTGGAGGGATGGGCTTGGAAGCAGCAAGCGCCTTCTCTCTTCTCTTGTGTTCAGGGAAGTTGGATCTTCTGTTTGGTTGTGTTTTGGTAAAGAAACACAGTTGCGCTAAAGAACTTCTCTAATTTCTATAATCCATTTTGTCTGTTAATAGAAGACACGAGTCTCTTAAAGACCTGCTAATTACTCAGGTTAAAAAAAAAAACCAAACCAAAGGCAACTTGCTGTCATGAGTGAAATTAAGAATCTAAGAAGAAAGCTGCTGAAAGTGGAACAGATCGTAGGCATAACATCTACAAACCAGGTTTGCCAAAAGCACTTAAAATAACAACTGGCAGTTTCTCTAGGTGTTGTTGGACTTGACATAGTAATTTCCCAAAAGGACTGAGAGAGTACAGAGTAGGCAAAAATGGCAGTGTTTGGAGACAGCGTCGCAGTTCCTGAGGTGAGTTTGAAAGCCCACGTACAACACTTCTCAGGGGGCTTGAGAGATGGTGACGTGGTGGCCTGCGGTGGCAAGGACTGTGTTAGTACAGGAGTTGCAGCAAGGACCTAAGGAGCCATTCAGACAGGTTCAGATACAGGTGGAGTCTTCTATGTTGGTGTAGGTTGCCCAGAGAAGTTAGCAGAGACGTAGTGTTGGTCATTAATGAGTTTTCTACCTTTTCTGGAAATGGGAGAAGCTCAGAAGAGAGGGGTTGTACCGTTGTGTCTCAAGTATAGAAAACCTGCTATTTTTAGTAGTTTAGTGAGGTGTTTCAACTTAGTAGGTTAAATATTTTGGGAACTGAGAGGGGGAGATGTCTGACAGCCAGCTTGCGTGGCTCAAATCTGCTGGTTTTGCCACGTCTGTCCCTGGAGAAGCTTCAGTCCGCAGTAGGTGCGAGCTCTCCGTAATACGCCTGGAGCCTGCCAGCTCTCTGAACAGCTCATGGCATGGGGAAGATGAGTCTGAAGTGGGAATATTCCCAGAGCTGTGCTCATGCCAGTGCATCTGTGTAAGCACTGAGGAGTCTGGATGGATACGGATGGATCTCCGTGAAATTGAGCTGTGAACGGTTTGGGGGAAAACAGAAGTTGCTAGTCTTCCTCTACAGCAGCCATCCAGAAAGAAAGAGCTGGTGGGAGCTCACTGCCAAGACCTCTGAAGGTAAAACAGGAGGAGGGGAAGCTTGTTACCTGTTTTCATGAAACTTTTTAGCAGCTGGAAGATGTTAGGTTTAGTTGGCAGGTAAGAGAAATGGAAAGAAGGAAGGAGACAGTTCCTGGTAGCCGTTACGTCGCTGGAAAGATCCCATAGAAGTTTAAGGTGACCCATTCAATCAGAAGGTGAAAGTCCTTCTGCATAGGAGAGTCACCAGCTGAAGGGCAAAACTTAGAAGCACAAGGACAGACCATGGGGCTCGTGTGTTTGGGCCGCTGAGCAGCAGGAGTTAATGTTTCCCAGGATCTGTGAAATGTGAACAGAGAGTGGGCGTTTTGAAGTGAGGGTTTCTAGACCAGACACTGATGGTTCTTGCAATTAAAAACAATCCCAAGCCGAATGGTTGAATTAGTCCCAGAGACAGCGATTGGGAAAGACAATTATGTGAAAATGGAGAAAATGAAGCTTGAGAATAGGACCTGTGGAATTTGAGCATCCGGGCATTTGAGGTAGTGGGTGAGCTGATAATTGGTCTCACTATAACTTGGATTATAACTTATATTGTTGCAGTGAATTTTGGTGTGCTGCGCCATCCCTGCCAGGAAGGGTTTCTTAAAGCTCTGTCCGTGGAAGGTCCCTGTATAAAGCAGTGGCCCAGGTGGAACAAACAATTTGGAGGTAACTGTTTTGCAGTGAGCCAGCTGCCTTTGTGGGGGGAGAACCATCCCAGCAGGGACCTGCTGCTGTGGTGCCTTTCCAGCGAGGGAGGCTTGGGAAGGCGGTTGAGATCCCCGTGGTCCTGGGGCATCCAAGCTGCTGAAGCTGTTGCGGCTCTGTCTGAAGCAGGAACAGATGACTGCTTCGCTGCTGAGCGTGATAAACAGCGAATAACCCTTGCAAAATAGGAACTAAAGAACCAAGGGAAAGAAAGTGGGAGAAAGGACAAAGATGATACGTTTCCTTAACTTTTGTAACTCAGGAAGAAGGAAATATCCTTCGGTACCCAAAGCGTAGCTGTGCTGTAGCTCCACACCCTCAAGTGCTTGATAAAACTGTGTGCGATCCCGGCATGTGTGGAACAGGTAGACAGGAATAGTCCACCCAGGTGCCGTGAGGAGCGGCCGTGTCCTCAGCCGGTGCTTCGCTGCTCCGGTTTTGCTCTTTGCTGGGAAACGCGACTCCCTGGTCAATAAAAGGGTTGTGCAAAGCTGTACTCGACTCATCTGTTACTTCTGATGGAAGTTGGTAGAGATGGGACTGCTTGGGCTTGAGAGCGCTGTGGTGTAAACCACTGAGGAACTGCAGCCAGCAGCTCCCAGCCTGCCGCCGCTCCCAGCTTCCTCGATTTCGGCACCGTTTCTAAGGCATCTCTGCCAGCGAGGGCCAGGCTCTGTCTTTGCGATAGAAAACACCCGGGATTTGAGCTGTAGAGGGAAGGAGCGTATTGCTGTGGCTCTCCCGTACAACTGGGACGTCCGTCGTGTCCTGTGTCCCCCTCCCGCAGCACCGTCCGTGCCCGCCCCCCCCGGAGCGCCGTGCCCACCCCGGGCGTTGCCGTGTGGGATATACGAGTCTCGGTGCTGCCCGCCCGGCTCCAGCCAGGGCCCGACCCGCCTTCGCTCCGGCCGTGCGCCGTTCGTCCCGCGTGGGGCGGTGCCGGTGGGAGCCGGACACGCGTGGGCCCGGGCCGTCTTCACGGGCGGGGCGGGGCCGGCACCGCCCCCTTCCTGCGGCGGGGCGGGGCCGCCTCCCGCGGAGGTGGGGGGGGGAGTGGGGGGGCGCGGCGGGCGCATGCGCGCGGCGGGGCGCGGCCCATTGTCGGGGCGGGCTGACGTCGGGGCGGGGCGGGGGCGGTGCGGCGGGGGGCGCGCAGAGAGGCGGCGTGCGGCGGGCACCGCCACCGCCCCGGCCCGCTCCGCTCCCGGCCAGCCGCCGCCCCGCCGCCATGCCCGGCTCTATCTACCAGCCCGAGGGCGGACAGCCCGCCCGCGGCCCGCCGCGCTGCCTGGCGCTGCTCAGCCCGCCGCCACCGCCGCCTCCCGCCGGGCAGGAGCCGCCGCCGCCGCCGGAGCCCGAGCGGGAGCGGGAGGGGCCGCCGGCGCAGGACGAAGCCGCCGCCCTGAGGTTCGCCCTGGACCAGCTCTCGCTGCTGGGGCTGGAGGAGGCGGGCGAGCGCGGGCTGCGGGCGGCGGAGGCGGCGGGCGGCGCGGGGCCGGAGGAGCCGGAGGCGGCGGCGGCGGCGGGAGGCGCGGGGCCGGGCGGCCTGCAGGCGCGGGAGCGCGGCGGCGGTGGCGGTGGTGGCGGCGGCTCCCCCCCGGCCGCCGGCGCCGCCTCTCCCCCGGCCGCCTTCGGTAACTTCGCCCCGCACCTGGCGCCGCCCGCCGCGCTGCTGGCCGAGCCGCTGGGCGCGCTGGGGAGCAGGAAGAAGAGCGTGAACATGACCGAGTGCGTGCCCGTGCCCAGCTCCGAGCACGTCGCCGAGATCGTGGGCCGGCAAGGTAACCCCCGCCCCGCGTGGGGGGGGGGGGGGGGAGAGGACACACGGGACACGCGGGGACACCCACCCCCCCACCCCCCCCCCTTTGTCCGCCCCCGAGCGCCCCGCGCCTTCCCCGGGGCTGCGGCGCCGCCTCCCGCGGGATGCGCCGGCCCGGCCCGGCCCCGCTTTATTTGGGTCAGTTTTAGGGCTTTGTCTCCGTGCCCGGCAGCGCGGAGGCGGAAACTTAACGGCGACAAATCCCGCGGCCCTGAAACTCCTCCCGCGGACGCGCCTTCGCCGTGGGTTTCAGGAGCGAGCTGCTTTTCTTTGTGCCTTTCCCCAACGCGCCGTCCGTAAATATTAATTCAACTATATAGGCCAGCAAAACGACACGGGTGGGATAAACACTTTGTGCACACGGAAAGTTCCCGGGCGCCACGCGAGTCCGTGGGAGCTGCCAGGACACGAAGTGCAGGCGAAAGCTTTGATTTTATTGTAGTTGAGTGCCTCTTTCCGCCTCCCCCCACCCCCCTCCAGCTCGGTATCTCAGACTCGGCGTGTAAATGATACTCGATGTCTCAGACTTCATATATAAATGATAACGAACGCGCCCGTTTATTAGGCGACTGGAGCTCTGCCGGCGGGCAGCGGAGGGGTGCGAAGCCCCGCTCGCACTCAGCTGTCACAAAAGGACGCCCGGGCACGCCTCAGCCCCAGCCCTCTCCCTGGGTGGGTGTGCCTGGCGTGGGCTTTGTCTCGAGGAAATCCGAAATAGCCCTTAACCAAAGTTTTGCCTTTTTAAAAAAAAAAAAAAAAAAAAAAAAGACAAGACCCCAGGGAGGAAGATTTAAGACAAAAAAATAAAAAGGCAGCTGCTACCCGCAGGAATCCCGGCAGCGATGGGCAGTTCGGCTCGCGGGGAGCCTGACCTCCGGGGTGTTTTCGCCACGCAGGGCTCTGGCACCCCAGCCTTGCCCTCGCTCCCGCGGCTCCCATCCCTCCCTGGGCAGGGGGCTGCGGGGCAGGGGGCTGGGGGGGCATTTTTTTCCTGGGGGGAAGCGGGGAGCTGGGCAGCCTCATTGTTCTCTTTGTTAGCCAGAGCCATGCTGTGATGAGCGCGGTGACATCATGCTCTGCGCTTCCCATTGGCCTGCGCTGCCTCCCAGCCGGCCCCGCTTCCCGGCCTCCCAACTTTCCGCGCACCCCTCGCCGGTCCCACCGCCCCGGCCGTGGGGTCCCACCGGGTTGCCGAGCCCAGCCGGGGCAGCTGCGTGGCATGGCAAAGCCCGCTACGTTGCCGGAGGAGAGGAGCGCGGCACCGCGCCCTGCTCGGGAGGATCCTGCTTCTCCCTGGGCTGGATGGGGACCTGCATTTGGTGGCCTTGCCGGCGGGCTCTGCAGAACCCCGGGGGTCCAGCAACTTGAAAGCAAACCTGTAACGGGATCTGGCGTCCACTGGGAAACGCCTTGGCTCTGCGAGTTCAAGGAGGTTGGAGGAATGGCTGCTTTCGGGCCAGCGAGCTGTCGGTTGGCACCCTTTCTCCCAGCAGCTGGGGTTGGGTGTTTCGGCTGTGGTGAGGCCCCGGTGCTGCGCCTCCAGCACCCCGACGCTTTAAATGTGCATCGAGGTACCTGCCCCAAACACCTCGTGCAGAGGTTTGGGTGCTCGCTAAGCTCCATGGGCTCATGGGGCTCCTGGAAAAGAGCTGCAAAACAAAATTATTGTACCAGCTTGAGGAGGGGTGCTGGGGGGGCACCGTGTCCCGCCGGTGGGCTCGGAGGGGACCTGGGGCCAGCGATGGGCTGGAGCTACCTGCCGCTGCCCCAGCCTGCGGGCAGGAACAGCTCTCCCTGGGGGTTTTCCCCGATGTGTTTCCTGCCCCTTTCCTGATCTCGGCTTTTCTGCAGCTCCCAGCCTGTTCAGATGCTGTGCCCTGGCCCCGTTGTGCTGGGTTTTTGGCGTGAAGGGGGGCTCGGCATTTGGCACCCCCAGTTCTCGCTGGCGGGGGGTGTGGTTGGGCAGCATCCGAAGGGACGGGGCTGTCAGCAGGGTGTCTTTGTGCTCTGGCTGCTCTCCGGTGCTGCTGGCAGCTATTTTAAATCGGGGATGTGTGAGGCCAGTGCAGCCCGAGCAGGGGTGGTACCGAGGTCGTTCGTAGCTGCCTGCCTCTCCAGGTCTCGCACTGAGCTCGCAAATGAGCAGAGCCCTTCTCGCTCACCTCATCCTCCTGCACCCTTGCTGGCTCCCGGGTCCTTCTGGTCCCCAGGTCCCTCCATGCGACTCTCCCTCGGTCTTCGGTAGCCCCGTGGCAGCGGGGCTCCGGCTGCGCAGCAGCGTGGAGCTGAGCCTTGGGGTGCTTCGTTGGGCCTGGCCATCGTTCCAATGGCGAGATGTGCTGCTGGTGACGCCGCGGGCCTTGGTCGGACTCCCTCAGACTGTGTCCCCGTTGCTCTTGTCTTTCCTGCACTACCCAGCCCGGCCATGACCTGGGGAGCGGGCGCTGGTGGTGCCGCCACACTCAGAACGTAGGAAGGAATGAAGAAATGGATACTGGGTGCCCTGGAAGGGTCTTGGGTTGGGGCAAGGCTGGGTTTCTCTCCCCATACACCATGTGCTGAGGAGCAGCTCTCAGGGCGCTTTGGGACCGGTCCTGCTGTCCCCAAGAGCCCGGCAGCCCCTTGCTGCCATCGGGGTGAGCAGGGACGTGGCTGGGAGGTCCCGGCAGCCGGGGCAGCGCTTTGCCTGTCAGACCAACGGACGGCTGTCCTATGTGGGCTGAGGTGGGACGGAGGCTGTCAGACACGATTTCTCCTACTTCTCCTTTTTCTTCGATTTCTCTCCTCCAGATCCACTAATTTAACCCTTTCCAGAAGGGAGCAGCAGCAGCTTAGCAGGTAAATCTTTGTTGTGTAAAGCAAATCTGTGTTTTCTTGACTGAGCTGGAGAGGCAGTTGCCATGAGCCCTCGTCCGGATCAGCATCGGTGATGGTGCGGAGCAGCGTCTGCCAGCCAGGATCTGCGGCTTTTCTCCTCCCTGCCCACACGGCTACTGAAAGGCAGCGTGGCCTGGCGGGATTACGTGGCCGTGCCTTTGTGTGCAAGCCCGTTCATGACTCCTGCCGGGGGAGGGACCGTCTCCAAAAAGTGCTGTGGGCATTGATCGCAGTGGTGTGGGCTGATCTTGCTAACGAGCAAAAAGAGCGGTGGTGATAACGGAAATCACTGGGGAAAAGGGAGATGGGGAGCATGGGGCGGGCTGGGCGTTAGAGTTGCCCTGGCTCTTGCATGTCGGCATCGTGCCGGTGTTGCTCCCTGGTGTCGCAGCTTTGGAGGTGCGTTTCCAGCAGCTTCTGCCCCAACGAGGCCAAGAGGGTGATGGGTGGCCAGTGCAGCCGAGAGCCCCGGGCTCTACTCTCCCCTCCTATGCCACGTGCCTCTCGTGGGACGGAGCCAGCCACAGCTCCTCTCCTGGGCTCCGCTTCCCCATCTGCGACGCGCAGGGACTGTTCGCAGCTTTGCGAAGGATTTGGGAAAGTTGCCGTTTATAGAAGACACTGGGATGCTCAAAGGGGAGATCCAGGGAAGGATGAAATATGGCAGCTCTCCTCCCTGCCAGAGCGCAGCGGGCATTTCCGTGCTTGGAGGATGCACAGGGAGACCAAAGGCCTCAGTTTCTGGGCCAGCCCAAGCATCTGTAAACTTGCAGTGGATTGCTGGGGCTGCGATGAATCCTCTCATATTTCTGAGCCCTGGGCTGCCGCTCTCTGCTCTCCTCTGCCCATCACGCCACGTCCTTTGAGGTTGGCCTGGCTGCCTCCTCCCGCCTCTGTGGGTCGTAGCAGAGCCAGAAACTCCTGAAGTCGGTCACATGGATTGATCTGATCGCTGAAGTATCTGCCTGCGCATCTTGGCTCTGGCACCGGCTTCCTCCTCTCTGGCCCGAGGCGAGGAGCCCAGGCTCCCTGCCTCGCTTTTCCCAGTGTCTGGAGAAGAAACAAAGGTGTGATGTGCCTGCCTCCCGCAGCGTGGTTGCAAGGATGAATTAATTACTGTTTGCAGAGAGGTGGGAAGAAGCACTCGGCAAGAGGGGGGATGAGATGCAATGGAGGTGCAACGTGTTCTCCTCCACGTCTGGCCTCAGTCCTGGCGCATCCTGTGCCATTCGCCTGTAACGAAGGGGGCCGGCAGTGCCGTAACACCGGATCTGAGGCCAGGAGATGCTGCAGAACTGGGGAAGAGGAAGGGCAACTTCTTTCTGCAGCGGGTAGCATGCTCCAGAGGGCTGAGTGCAAGGTGTCAGCCGGCTCCCGGGCTGCGGAGGCTGTGATGAACACAGTCTTCCTGGTTGATGCCATCAGAGGCTCCTCCAGAAAAGCGCTGTTTACTCTTTCTTGGGTTTTCATAGCTCAGAGCTGGGCACTGCAAGTGCAAAGCTTCTCAGGCAAAAGGAGATGTGGTCTGGCCAAGGAGATCGGCTGGCTTTGTCCTCCTTATGTGGAGGAGACCACCTTATGTCAAAGCAGGTGCTGGCCAGGCCGTGCTGGGGATCAGCGAGTGGATGAGCTGCGGCGGGTCTCTTACCTCTGCCCTGGGTAACAGCAGGAACGCAGAGGACGGAGAGGCACATCCCAGCCCGCTGCCCCAGCCTGCGCTGTACTGGTTTTCATGGGCTCTTGTGATGGTCGCAGCCCTGATCCGGCTGGGGCTCCTGGCAGAGGGCGAAGTCCTCTTTGGCAGTGCCAGGAGCAAACGTTCAGGGAGAGCAGCCTCCTTTCCTGGGGTGCCGCCTCCATCACTGCATCATCCCAGGGAGAATCCCCTGGGATTCTGTTTCTTGTCCGAAACTAGTGATTTCTCAGCCCGAGAGCAAGTGGGATGGGTCCAGCAGCTCTGCAGGGCAGCTTTGCTGAGTGGGGTGGGCAGAGAGCAGCTCAGAGCTGGCAACAGTGGGAGGAAGGGAAGGGTATGGAGTCTGGAGGTCGGAGGGTTTGAGAGGAGCATCCAGCTCACACCCCTCCATGGGTGCCATCTCTGCAGGCAGAGCTGGGTGGTGGCGCGAGGGGCTGTGACTCGGTGGGGTTACGTGTGCTTGAGACCCCCTGGAACGAGGGTGTTTGCTTGCAGCTGAGCATGGCCACGGGTTGGCACGATGAGTTTGGGCCCACGGGGACTCAGAGCTCTGCCAAAGAGCTGTAACATGGCGACTCGGCCGCTGCCGGGCTCTGGTGAAAGCCGGGCTCTGGTGTTGAGAAGGGATCTGTTGGGGCTGCGGCACCCCTGGGTCTGCTCCCTCTCCGTGCCCCCCAGGTTTTGGGGGTGTTTCCTTTTGGATCTGAAAAGTGCTTTTAAAGCCACCTTGTTTATAGACTTGTAGCAAAGTCTGGCACCTTGTTTTCCTCCTCTCTCGTCATTAATGCTGCATGCCGGCCCTTGGCAAGGTGAAACATGGGAATGCCAACTGCTGCCGCTTGGTTGAGGTAAGGCGCTTGATCCGGCAACGCTGGGGTGAGGGCGTCTGCGGTGGGGCTCACCGGCAATGCCGGGCGGCCCCTGGTCATCTCCACAGCCCCCATCCAGCACGGCCCCGTTCCAGCGGGGTTGTGCTGCACCGACTTCAGAGGGATGCAGCGATCCGGGATGGCGTTTTCATAGCGTGCTTGGGTGGGGGCTCGTGGATACCAATCCGAAATACCTCGCACTGGTGCGGATCATTCCTCCAGTTGCAGGTTGCTGGTTAAACCACTTGTGTCCTGCACTTCGAGTATGTCTGGCTCTCGGGGGGGTTTTGGGTGAGCTTGGCCATAGGGTGTCAGCATCTCCCTGAGCGTGGGCAGGAGCAGCGGTGGCTCAGCCACCTCTCCGGGGTGCAGATGTGATGGAGGACAGGCGTTGTACTGCTGTGAGGCTGTCTCTCTTCACCAGTTCCTGGTGTTGCAGACCCATAGCTTGCTGTGCCGTGTGGGTTTAAATGCTTTACTGAATCCCAGTAGAGGGAGGCTGCCCATCCTTCCCAGTTGGGGCTTTTTAGGACCTGTTGCCTGGGAGTCCCCATGGCCGAGGGGTGGCCTAGGTGGAGTTTGGGACTGGGGGCAGCGGCAGGACAGGTTGGTCCCTGGATGGGACCGTGGTGCTCTCCTGGCTCTGCCCCCGCGTGTCCCCGATGCACCCATCCGGGAGCACTCACCGGTGGTGTCGCGATGACGGAGGCTCCTCGCGCTGAGCGATGCAAGCGCGGTTCCTGGTGCAGATGCCAGCACATGGCCTCGGGCAAGCGGCTTCCTTGGCCGATGCCTCCTTTTCTGCAATCTTTCCCCGCTTGCCTCTGCGGGTGGGCAGGGATGCAAGCCAGCACCCCCGCTGCCCCAGACCTGCCGCCGTCCTCTTTTACACCAGGATTGAAAAAAACCAGCTCTGACCCATGATGCGTTTTGCTGTGCCACGGGCAGCCCCGGCACAGCACGGGTGTGGTGGCCCCGGCAGCGTCCGGCAGCCACGGGTCATGTGTGTTTTTCCTGCCCTGCTTGTTTGAGGAGGGTGGAGCTGGCCAAGCCAGGCACCCCTTTAATTTTTAACCCAGGTTTCTGGCTTTACCCCTAGGAAGGGCTCACAAGGAGCAGCTGGATAAACTCTTCCTCCATTTTGTGCTGCCATAGCATCAGTTCGGTCCCACCGGTGCAGCCGGCGCAGTGGAGCGGGGTGAGGAAGAGCCTCGCTGTGCCATGCCCCCTGCGGGACGTGGCTCCCGAGCAACTCCTGTTTGCAGCTCCTGGCAGCTGCTTATACCTTTGAATCTTGAAATTGCTGCTTCCTGCTGGGGAGGGCGAATTTTGGACCTTAGGTGTAAGGCTGGTGTCCGTGGGAGGCACCGGCAGAGCCCTGCGGTAGCTCCCAGCCCGGCTGCCCTTGCCCGCTGCCACTGTGCTTGTACCGGTTTGCCGAGCAGAGGGAGACCTTATAGCAGATACCAGAATAAATCGGGGGGGGGGAAACGGGAGTTGCAGGTACCTCACTCTGGACGGCCTCGCAGAAGCTGGCACATACTTAAAAAAACTTCACCTTTGATGGTTGCTGGTTCTGCCCTGCCCCAGTGACTGGGCCGTTGCTTTCCCCACCATATGCCCCCAGCCATAAATACACCTTCCAGTTGTTGTCCTAAATTAGGAAAAGCGTGGGCAAACCCTTCTCCACCCACATTCCTCCTCCGCGTGTCCCTGCAGCCGCTCAGCGGCTTCCCTGGCTCCAGGGAAGGGGGCAGCTCTGTGCGGTCCCCAGCCCTGCCTCTGCCTGGCCGAGCCCGGCCGGTCGCACGAAGGTTTGAATTTGGGCTTGTCCCACTGCCCTGAGCTGGGAGTGAATCCCTGGGGCAATGCAAGGGGGGAGGAACATTTGTTTGATAGCAACAAGTGCTTGGAGGTGGCCTTCAAATGCTTTCAGCCTGGCTTGTATGAAATCCAGAGGGTTTCCCCCCCTTAGGAGGGAGATCTCAGCAGGTCTCCTGCCTCCCCAGCTCTATCTGGCTGCTTATCTGCCTGCTCCCCTCCCAGATGCCCCGCCAACCTGCCTGTTGCCATCCAGGGACCTTTGTGGGCAGCAGGTAGAGCACTCATAGAGCTGCCAGCACCCCAAGGCAGCCTGGAGCCGGGCAGGGGCCGCGCTGGCTGGTGCAAGTTGCTTTCGAGGTTTTTTGGAGGAAGTGTCTGGAGAGGCTGGTGTCATCACCCGTCGGCTCCCTGAATGTGGCTATTGGAGGGGTTAGTGCTGCCAAAAAGCTGGGCTGTGACACCCAGGACAGCTGCTGCTCGCTTATTTTGAGGTTTTTTTACTTCTTGTTATTGGTGATGCTTAATGCCCTGGTAAATGCACCGCGCTGAGGCCTCCAGGAATAGCATGGCCCCCGTTAGGGCTCTGCTTTCCCGCTGCTAGCGAGCGCGGGTTGATTTGCCTGGTTGGGACAGCCCTGCCTGAATGTCCTGGCTCAGCCCCGGCTGAGTCCCTTCAACCTTCCAGGGCTCTCCCTTCTCCAGCCTTGCAGCTGGAAGTGCAGCCCTGCCCTTCCTCAGGGAGCGTCTGGGAAGAGGAGGAGTGCCCCGAGCGAGCCGTTTGCGGAGGAGCCAGCCGGGCGCTTGCGGCTGCCTTGGCTGCTGTGTCTGCGAGGAGTCGAGCTCTCCCCGCTGGCGTGCGGCTATTTATCGATGGGGATCTGCAGCAGCAACGTTTGCAGGGGACGGGGACAGTCTCGGGGCTCTGATCGAGCAGCCTCCATCGCTGCAGGCTCCCGGCTTTGCTTTGCGTGCCCTGCAAAGTTCAAGGGGTGCGTGGGAGGTGGGAGACGGGGTCACTCGCCCTCGTGTGCCGGGAGCAGAGGGTGGCCAGCCAGGCTGAGCTCCCGGTGCGGTGCGCCTGGCTCATGTGAATTGAATTAAGTGCGTGCACTGAAGCGCAGGCAGAGCGGATGCAATTAGCAGGGAAGCGGTGCTGCGCTTGCAGCCGGAGGCAGCTCCTCGGCGAGAGCAGCGGTGACCAGTCCCGGAGGAGAGCAGGAGCCTTTCACTGGACAGGCGCTGCAGTGACTCGCAGCTGGAGTCCAGTTTGCCCACGGGAGGAGAGGGGCAGGGACTTGCCCGGGGTTGTGCGAGGCGAAGGTAGAGCTGGCAGCAAAGCCCCGGTCTCCTGCATCCCAGCCTGGGCTCTGCCTGCTGAATCATGTTCCTCGTGCGGGGGAAGCAGGTCTTTCCAGAACGGGGAGAGCCGGTGCCCCGTGAGCACCCCTGCCCCAGCCGGCGAGGGCGCAGCCTCTCCGCCCTGGGGTTTCTTCCCTCAGGGCAGGGAGAGGGAGGTGGCGGGTGCCGGTGCCGCCTGGCTGCGGGGAGCCCCAGCTCCCCCATCCCTCCGGGGCCATCGCTGCTGCCATTGGGGTGCGGCCGGGGCTGTTTCTCGGGTTTAGCTGCTGGCTGAGACGTGTCGACAAACCTGCAGGATCCAAACAAGCCTTTTCCTTCCATCATCAGTGTCTTTTTTTTTTTTCCTTGCACCTCCTTAAACACCTTTTGAGTAAACCCAGCTTGCCGTCCCCTCAATGGCCCAGAAGGTGCCCCCATGGCTGCCTGCCCTGGCCCCTCTCTGCCCACGCGTTGTCCCAGCCCTCGGGAGCCAGGCTGTAGGCTGTGTCCCACGGGTCCTCGATCCCCACTGTGGCGCGGAGAAGGTGGTGGCAGAGGGTCAGGCCGGTGCTGGGAGCCTGGTGTGTCTCGGATGAGCCGGTGCAGCCCCCCAGCACCAAGCTGTGAGCCCTTGGGTGCCTTTGAGGTGGGAGGGACCCCTCTCTCCAAGGATGTCTGTGCTGCAGGCGCAGAACCAAAGGGACCTGGTATTCCTGCATCTCCCCATCCTGGGTGGGCAGGGGCTCCCCGTGAGGTCTCAGCTTTGACGTGTCATTTTTTTCCCCTTCTCCTTGCTCTGCAGGCTGCAAAATCAAAGCCCTACGTGCCAAGACCAACACATACATCAAGACGCCGGTCAGGGGCGAGGAGCCTGTTTTCATCGTGACTGGGAGGAAGGAGGACGTGGAGATGGCGAAAAGGGAGATCCTCTCGGCCGCTGAGCACTTCTCCATGATCCGGGCGACGCGCAACAAAGTGAATGGGCTGACGGGAGCGATGCAGGGGCCCCCCAACCTGCCGGGACAGACCACCATCCAGGTGAGGGTCCCGTACCGTGTGGTGGGGCTGGTGGTGGGGCCCAAAGGAGCCACCATCAAGCGGATCCAGCAGCAGACGCACACCTACATCGTGACGCCCAGCCGGGACAAGGAGCCTGTCTTCGAGGTGACAGGCATGCCCGAGAACGTGGACCGGGCTAGGGAGGAGATTGAGGCGCACATCACTATGCGGACAGGCTCCTTCATCGACATCAATGCCGACAACGACTTCCACTCCAACGGCACCGACGTCTGCCTCGACCTGCAGGGCAGCACGGCCAGCCTGTGGGCCAAGGCCCCCCACCCTGCCCGCCGCCCCTCGGCCGCCCTCCGCAACGACAGCCTCAGCTCCCTGGGCAGCGCCTCCACCGAGTCCTACTACAGCGGGCGGGTGGCGGACGCCAGCCCCACCAGCCCCTACAGCACCAGCAGCGGCTTCACCTTCAGCGAACCCCCGGCCCCGCTGGGCTCGGAGGAGTGCGACTTTGGCTTCGACTTCTTGGCCCTCGACCTCACAACACCCACCACCATCTGGTCGCCCTTTGAGCGCTCAGGCAACCCCTTGCAAGCCTTCAGCAGCTGCTCCTCCATCAACGGCTCGCAGAGACGCAACAGCAGCACGGCCACACCGCGCCACTCGCCCACCCTCCCCGAGAGCGGCGGCGGCGTGGCCCTGGACCACCCCTTAGCGCGCCGCATCCAGAGCGACCCCGTCAGCACCTTGTCCTGGCTGCCCACCCAAGGCTCGCTGTCCTCCTTCTCCAACAGTACCGGCTACTCCTCCTCCTCCTCCCTGCCCGGCAGCATCTCCGCCGCCTCGGGCTCGCCCACCGACTCCAGCAGCTCCGACGGGCACCGCAAGAGCTCCCGCGAGTGCATGGTGTGTTTCGAGAGCGAGGTGATCGCTGCCTTGGTGCCCTGCGGCCACAACCTCTTCTGCATGGAGTGTGCCATGCGCATCTGCGGCAAAGCCGAGCCCGAGTGTCCGGCTTGCCACACTCCCGCCACGCAAGCCATCCACATCTTCTCCTAGCCGGGTCCGGCTCGCCAGGGCAGCCCGCCCTCCCCTCCACCCCAACACAGCTTTTTAAGGACTTTAAACTGTTTAAATCAACCTTTTTATTTAATAACGGATCCGATGGGCGCAGGGGGTGGGGGGCGGGAAGGAGAGACTGCTGCTTGCGGGCTGGAGAGGCGGAGAGGGCAGGACGGCGGGGCGGGAGGGTGGCCAAAATACAGGGGGTCGGGAGGGGTGGGGAAGAAGGGGCTGACAAAGACAACGAGGAAGAGGGGTGTGAAACTGCAGAGAGGAGGAAACTCCGATGTTTACAGAATAGCTTTAATTCTTCACCCGGCTGTGGTGGCTGGGAGGAGGAAGCCCAGCTGTTCTTCAACAGTCCTTCCCAAATAACAGTATTCAGTTTGCAAAGTTAAATAAACAGAAAGAAAAGGTCCGGTTGCACTTTTTATTTTAGGACACGCAAGGGTTGTCTTTTATTTTTTTAAAATCATTCTATTATTATTATAATTTTTTTGTTGTCGTTCTTTTTGTATGTAGTTATTTTTTTGGATGAGTCTTGACGGTTCTATAAAATATATATATATTTTTTTTGTAACGCAGGTCTATCTTCTATTTTGCCAATGTGAAAACTGCCCAAAAACGTGTGATGAGAGGTCAGGGTCATGGCTGGAGGGGCCAGGCCGGGCGGGGGAGCTCGCGGGATGGAGAGGGCACAGTTAACATGCCATGTCACAAAAACCAGACAGATTTCTATCTCCTTTTTATTTTGTGGTTGGTTTTGGTTTTTTTGGTTTTTTTTTTAATTTTTTTATTTTTTACCTCTTTATGTATATGTAGGGAATTTATAGGAAAATATGTACTTTATTGAATAAATTTTAAAAACTAAAATATATTTTATTTTAAAAAGAAAATAACGGACCTTTAACCTTACATGGCTAAAGTACTGATTATATATTTGCTGAGCTGACTTGACGGTTATGAAAATTGTATCAAGAGTTTTATTTTTTGACTTCAAAGCCTTCTTAATAAAGACTTTTTACTATATATGAATTCATGTGCTCCCTACGGTGTCTCACTGCCTGCACCCTCTCGGCGCCCGTTCCAACATCCTCTGGACCAGCCACCCTGCTCTGGTTTTGTGTCGTACGTCTGCCGGTCCGTACGCCTGCCGGTGGTTCGCTTTTTGGCAGCGTTTACCCTCTGCTTCCCCTGTGCTGGGGGCACGGACCCTCCTGCAAATGCCATGGCCGAGCCGTGACTCCCTGGGGCAGCCGGGGCGCAACGCGGGATGGGGTGATGGGGAAAACGCACCCCTTGAGCACCCCCTTGCCTCGCTGCTTCCCTGGGTGCCATCAGGCGACCGTGGCACGGTTTGCCGCCAGGGCTTGCTGCGCCGGGGCTGCTTGCACACCCTGCTGCCATAGCTCTCCCCGGCCGCGCTGGGGCTTTTGAGGGGGCTGTCGGAAAGTGCCATCGACCCCCTTTGGGGAGCGGTAACTACCGAAAGGCTGCCTGAGTGCCTGTTTTTTTCCCTGGCTGAAAGCTCAGCTATTAATGGAACTCCAGTCTGTGTCTACGGGCTGCACATGGCATGAACCCGCCTACGTGATTTGTTAATGAACCACATGCTGCTGACAGCCCTTGGGCAATTAGGGATTCATTACTTTTTTCATCAGAAAATGTCTTTGTGTGTTCCCTGTTGCAGAATGCACTCGCTTTTTTCGAGGGGGGGGGAGGAAGGGCAACATTTTCATCGCCCCACTTGCCATGTTGCGCTAAACTGCTGGAGCGCGCTGGGTTACCGGAGCTGGCACCCTCTGCGATGGCTTTGGCATCCCCGGAACTGTGCCAGCTCCAGGGTGGCACGGCAGGGCTGCTGAGTCTCGGCGAAGCCAGCTGGGAAAAAAGCGGGTGCCAGCTTGGGTGCTCGGGGCAGGAGCAGGAACCGACAGGGACGCGTGCCTCCTCCCGGCAGGTGAATTTGTCCCTGTCCAGGCCGGGTGACCCTGCTGTGGGTCTGGCCTTCTCCTTGTCCCCACGGGCACTCCTGTTCCCAGCAAGGTGGTGCTGCTCGCTGTCCCCCACCTCCCGCCCTGCTTGGGCCTCCCCTTGTCACTCTGTCTCCAGCTGCACCCACCAGCAGCCACCTCCACGTGGTAGCCAGTCGCCCCGGCTTTGTCGGGGCTCTGCGGGGCTGGCTGGGCCACCGCAGGTGTGCAGGGACAGTGGGGACCCACAGGCAGCAGCACCCATAGGCAGTGGGGACCCATGGACAGTTGGGAGCCATGGGCAACAGGGATCTACAGACAGTAGCACCCGTGGAGAGTGGCACCTATAGACTGTAGGGAGCCACAGACAGTGGCACCCATGGACCGTGGGGACCCACGGGCAGCAGCACCCACAGACAGCTGTCAGTACACCGCCGGTGCCGCGGCCACAGGTTTTCGGTGTTACCCGAGTGTCTCTGTAATGAGGGGAGCGGGGCCTTGTGCCATGGGGCTGTGATGGCATGTCGGCACTTGGAGTGCCCTGGATGGGGGACCTGGGGTGCACGTGATCAGAGCCCAGGGTGGCCCAGGGTGCCCTGGAGGAGGGCAGTTTTGAGGTGTCCTAGATAGGAAGGGTCATCGGGTGCCCTCGATGGGGTCTTGGGGTGTCCCAGGTAGGGGGGAGTTTGGGGTGTCCTGGGTGCGGAGGGGGTCCCAGATCAGGCTTCTCAGGATGTCCCAAGTGGGGTCTTGGGGTGCCCCTTCTGGGGATTCTCGGGGTGTCCCGAATGGGGGGGATCTCGAGGTGCCCTGCACCCTTGGGGTGCTCAAGCTGGGAGGGATCTTGGGGTGCCACAGCGCGGAGGGACCCAGTGCCAGCACCCCCCCAGGAGCTCCTCTGGCCCGGGGAGGGGCTGTGGGGCGGAACGGGAGGCGGAGCGGGGCGGGGACCCGTAAATACCCCCCCCCTCCCCAATTAGCGGCAATTAGCGGCCATAAAGGGGCTGCGGGCAGCGGGGGTGGGGGTGCCAGCAGCAGCAGCAGCAGCGGGGGGGCCGCCATGGCCGCGGGGAACCCGTACGCGCAGGTGAGGGGGTCTGGGGGGGCCCGGCCTGGGGGGCTGCAGAGGGGGCTGGAAGGGCTTCATCCCCCCTGCACGGGGGACACGGCAAATAGCTGCTGGGGCTGGGGGAGCCCTGCCCGCGGGTCTGGGGTGCTTGTTGCAGACCTGGGGGGGGGGTCTTGTGCCTCCCCGGGGGGCTCAGCACCCCGGGTGGCTGTAGGTGCTGTGGTCTGTCCCCCTGGGTCACCTCCCCACTGGTGCGTGACTTGGTGGCATCTTGTGGGGTGCAGGGTGCCTGGTGGTGCATCAGCCGTGGGTCCAGCCGTGGGCTGCCCGCCCTGCGTGGGTGCTGCTGTGGCTGCTGCACCCCAGCTAGGCTGCTTGTAGGGCTCCCTGACACCCAGGGACCCATGGCCTGGCAAGTGCAGCACCTTGCAGGGGTGCTCGTCACAGGCGAGAAGAAGGATTTAGTGCTGCCTGGGCACCCATCTGTCCTGTTTCTTGCCCGACTGGCCTGGCTGCTTTCATCCCCTGGATCCTGGCCCGCATCCTCCCGGCCTCTGCCTTGGTCCAGCTCTGCCCATCCAGGGCGCTTCTGCTGTGAGCAGGCAGCAGCGCAGGCTCTTGCCTCTCACTTTTGCTGCTGTGTATTAAAAATGATCGCTACAGCTGTAGGGCAGACCCTAAACATGCTCCTTTCTCCCTGGACATACGATATTAGCCTGTGGGGCTGGAGGGTACTGGTATTTCTGCAGAGGTCAGAGGTGCGGCATCCATCATCGTGGCACGACTGAGGTGCCAACCTGGGCAAAGCAAGGAGAGGGTTTCCGTGCTTAAGGCATTGTGGGTTGCCTTGTCCCAAATCGCCAGCCAGGCTGGGACCGAAGCGGCTGCCCGAGTGACTTAGCCACGCATCCCGTGGAGCCCTAAGGTTACCTTCCAGCTTTGGCAGCTTGTGCCTGCGCGAGTGCCGCCCCGGTGCTCCTTCGGAGGAGATCCGGGGAGCGGCCGAGGGGCGAGCCGGGTGCGCTAGCAAGGGATGCTCTTTTGTCCAGCTGTGATTTCAGACTAAAATCCGTTAGTGCCTTGCCGGGAAGCTGTACATCGTGCAATTTCTGCTCCCCCCAGCGGCTACTGCTCATGAAAGATGATGGCTTCCTGCCGCTGCTCCTCTGCCGAGCAGCCCCTGCAACCTGATCCCCTTCCTGCCCTCTTTATTTCAACTGCAAAGTCAGACGTTCCGTTTTCTGATGACTCCTTGGAGGTGAACCCAAAGTTCAGCCTCTTCCTTCCCCCTCCCCAGACTTCCAGCCTATTCAGTGCTTGTTTGATCAACTTTAACGATGCATTAACACATGTGCTTTGCACACTGCAGACCTGGAAACATTTTCTGCAAGCCAGGTTCCCCGGATTTGCAAAATCAGCGAAACCAGGATGGTTTTTCAGGCGCCGTTTTCTAACAAGAGGCTGGCCCCAGCCCACTGGGGTGGGAGCGTCATGTGTTGGAGCCCTGTCGCTGCTCTGCAATAGCTCCCAGAGTGTGGAAACGGATACATGCTCCCATCTCAGCCTGAGAGCAAAGCTGCAACCATTGGATTCCACCCCCTCCCCTTTTCAAGCTTGCAATATGGCCTCATCTCTGCCTGCTCGGAGCAGCAGGAGGTACTGGCCTCCTGGAAGCAGCCCCTGTTCCCCGCAGTCTGGCAGAAGCTGCCGAGATAGTGTCTTGACAGCTTGGCACAGAGCGGGGCTGCGGGCACCCATGCCAGGAGCAGGGGCAGCAGGAGCTACAGTTCCCCAGCCCAGGAGTACAGGTCACTCTGTGCCAGCTTGGGTATTCACCCTCTTGCCGGTTGATGGGGTGCCTGCAGCAAGGTTTTGAGGTTTTTTGGCCCAGTTTTTGCCTCTCCACCTCTGTGGTGTTGTGCCGCTTTGCTCGTGCTGAGCGTGGGATCCCATTCCCTGTGGGGTGGCTCCAAAGAAGCTTTTTCCAGGCGTGAGGGAGGTGTTAACGCTTGGGTTTGGGTGCAGAGGGAAGTCGGGGCTCACCATGCTCCAGAACTCCCACTTCATCAGCACCTGCTGCCTGCAGAGGCGAAACAGAGGCTGGCAACAGCCTCCAGCAGGCAGGGTGCTGGAGGCAGGGAGCACCCGTCCCATGGGTGCCAGCTGGTCCCTTGCACAAGGCTGCCTACTGCGGCTGGCCCCAGGTAGCTGCAAATTTGGAGGGGGGTGGAAAGGGCATAGGGTGACTTTTCTTATCACTGTCCCTGTGCTCTGGTCTGTCGCTGGGTCTGCAGAGCTGGCGACAGTGTCTGGAGCTGCTCAGTAGTTAGCAAGGGATCTGTACTGCACGTATCTGCTTTCAAGCCTGGTATCGCTGCCCAGCCAAACCATGCGGCTGCATCCCCAGCACGCCGGGTGTTCAGAAATGCCTGTGCTCAGCATCTTCTGTGTTTCCAGAAACCTTCCCTGCAGCACCAGGCGTGATCGCATCCTCGGGGTGAGGCAAAGACAGCCCCCCATGCCAAGGGCAGGAGAGGTGCTGACCTTCCTGGGGTGGGCAGCAGAGCTGGGGAGAAGCTGGGCAAAGGCCCCTTCGGTGGTGCTGGGTAGGACCCCTGCCTGCAGGATCCAAGGGGCTGTGGGGCACCTAGCATGTTGCTGGGTCCCGTGGCTCGCGCTGCTATGGTGATGCTGAGCACCGGGCTGACTGCCCTAAGCGAGAACTGTGGGGAGGGCTGCAATGCTTGGTTTGGAGGCTGGTGGCCAGACGCTTTCCCTGTCTCTCAGCTGTGGCTCTCTGCAGGGGTCCCCTCCCTCCTGTGTCCCCACAGGGTGCCCGGGTGTGGATCCCTGACTCTGTCGAAGTCTGGAGGGTGGCAGAAATAACCAGAGGCTACAAGGAAGGAGATGCCATTCTCCATCTCCGCCTGGAAGATGGCTCGGTAAGGCTGGAGCTGTGCAGCCCAGCAGGTCCCTCCTGTGCTTGCCATGTGGTTGGGCATCCCCAGATGGGAGATGTTCACCTCTGCACCCCCAAACCAGCCTGAGCTCCTCAGCAGGGTGTGGAGAGGCTCAAACATTGCCTGGATGTGTCCTGTCTGGTGTCTGAGCAGGAGTCCAGACCACTGCGGCCGTATCTGGCTCATGGTGCCCTGTGTCCCCTGACTGCCTAGTGAGCTGGTCCTCGCTGCCTGCTCTGCCTGGCTTCCCAAAAGGCCTCCAGCTCAGCTTGCCGTGCTGGCTGGGCTGTGATTCCTGGTGACTAACAGCCCAGCATGGCCTGCAGCCAGCATCCCTTCTGCTGTGCTGCTCCCCACAAACCCGTCCTGCCTTTGCAGGGCCGGCTGACCCTGCTCAGCACTTGTCCTGCTCCATCTCCATCCCCGCAGGCACTGGCCTACCCCATCGAGTTCCAGCTGCCGCCTCTCTGCAACCCTGACTGCCTCTCAGGTGCCGATAACCTGGTGGCCCTGAGCCACCTGCATGAGCCGGCTGTGCTGCACTCGCTCCGCCGGCGCTTCCTGGAGGCCAATGCCATCTACACCTACTGCGGTGAGCCCCGTGCACCCCCTCCTGCTCCCCATCCTGTGTCCCTTCCCTGCGGCTCCCTGGGACAGGTGCCCCTCCTGCCCCTGCCCTTTGCACAGCCCTCTTCCTCCAGGTATCATCCTCGTCGCTATCAACCCCTACAAGCCGTTGCCCATCTATGAGGAGGAGGTGATTTACGCCTACAGTGGCCGCGAAATGGGCGACATGGATCCCCACATCTTTGCTTTGGCGGAGGAGGCGTACAAGCAGATGGTGAGGTGAGAGCATCACATGGGAGCATCCCCAGGGTTGCAGCGGGGAAGGGCTGAAGCCCCCTCTGGACTGTGACATGTCTGTGGAGAGCAGTCCTGTTGGGTCACAGGCTGTCCCCAGCTCATGTGCCTCTCTGGCAGGTTTGGGAAGAACCAGTCCCTCATCATCAGTGGTGAGTCAGGCGCGGGTAAGACTGCGTCGGCCAAGTATGCCATGAGATACTTCACCACTGTCGGGGGCTGCCTATGCGACTCCAGCATGGAGGAGAAGGTGCTGGCCTCCAGCCCTGTCATGGAGGTGGGTCCCCCTGGGTCCCCAGGCTCTGCATGGGGAGAGCTGGTACGTCCCTGCAGGCTCTCCCCGTGTACCTGGAGATCTGGGGCCAGCCGAAACCTCCTGCCCTCCTTCCCTGCCAGGCGTTTGGGAATGCAAAGACAACCAGGAATGACAACAGTAGCCGCTTTGGGAAGTACATTGAGATCGGCTTCAGTCAAGTGCATGTCACAGGGGCCACCATCAAAACCTACCTGCTGGAGAAGTCCCGTGTCACCTTCCAGGTGGGTCTCTGGGGTGGCACGGGGACAGGGCTGAGTGGGAGCCCCAATCCTTGGAGCGGGAGGGTGTTCCTCCTGGGCATCCCCGGGGAAGCAACCCCAGTGCTGCTGAGTCGAGCTGGGAGAGGGGAAGGTGTTCCTTGTCCCCAAATCTGGGGCTGTGGCACTGCTGCAGGGGAGCAGCGTGGCCCAAGGTGTGCTGGCTTCTTGGTGATTTTTCTTGCTCATCCACAGGCGAAAGCGGAGAGGAACTACCACATCTTCTACCAGCTCTGTGCCTCGGCCACCTTGCCTGAGTTCCAGGGCCTGGGTCTCCGTGAGTGCCCCCACGAGCCCCATGGCAAAGCTTGCTGCCAGCCTGTCCCACGCTGGGCAGTGCTAGCCCTTCCTGCCCTCCCCAGCTGCCCACTGGGTGCTGGAGGAGGCTCTGCTGCTGCTGGGCACCCCAGGGTGGAATAAGGTTGGTTGGGAGCCCTGTGGGGCAGGTTGTGCTGGTTCACAGCCTGACACATCTCACCCACAGGCGGGGCAGAGTCCTTCCACTACACCTGCCAGGGCCAGTGCACCGCTGCCCAGAGCACCGACGATGCGGCCGACTTGGACAGCACACGGCGTGCCTTCTTGCTCCTGGGTACTGGCTGGGCACGGGTGGGGAGGGGACAGGCAGGGCTGGTTGTCCCACTGCCCTCACACCGATGCTGGTGTAGGAGTGCTGGTGAAAGTGCTGGGAAGCTTGGCTATCTACTGGCCATTCGCATCCCTGTGGTTTGTGTGATGTAGGGGGTGAGACCAGCACAGGGTGGGGGGGAGCCTGGGGAGCCCCTCATGCCTGTGCTGTGTCCGCAGGCATCCCTGAGGCCGACCAGCTGGAGTTATTCGGCATCCTGGCTGCCATCCTGCACCTGGGCAACATCGTGGTCAGAGGGAGGGACCGCCGTGGGGATGGCTGCTTCGTGGAGGTGGGCGAGAGCTTGCTGCCTGCACCCTGCGTCACAAACTGGCCCCTGAGCTGTGCTGGCTGCAGGAGCCCACATCTCGGCAATACCGCGGTGACAGGGTCTGTCCTTTTGCAGCCTGCCGATGAGGCCCTAGGGCTGTTCTGCACACTGCTGGGTGTCGAGGCGTCGCAGGTGATGCGCTGGCTCTGCCACCGCAAGCTGGTCACTGCTGGTGAGACCTACCTGAAGCCACTCTCCAGGCAGCAGGCGCTCGACTCCCGGGATGCCCTGGCCAAGCATCTGTATGGGCAGGTCTTCAGGTGGATGGTGAACAGGGTCAACCGTGCCCTGCGGTCACTGGAGGGCCACCGTACCTCCATTGGCATCCTGGACATTTATGGGTAAGAGCAGGTTCCCCTCTCCTGGGCTGCCTGGAAGAGCATGGTCCTGCTCCTGCATCGGCTGTGGGTCTGCAGCCACCAACTGCTCCAGCTGGGTCATGGGGCAGTACCTGTCCCTGCAGTGGGGCCGGCTGGGTGCCTGTGCCTGGAGCTAGTGGCTGGCTGGGGTGGCTCTGCCCAGCAGCTGCCTCAGGCAGGTCTCTGCTGCCCGCAGGTTTGAGATGTTTGAGCTCAACAGCTTTGAGCAGTTCTGCATCAACTATGCCAACGAGAAGCTGCAGCAGCTCTTCAACCTGGTGGGTATCACCAAAGATGTGTCTCCTTGCTGGGAGCTAGCGAGGGTGGGCCCTGCACATCTCCGCTGCGCTGCTGCTTTTGGTACTCTCTGCCTTGAATGTGGCTCATGCTTCAGTCCCTGCAAACATGGGGCTCTGGGAGGCTGCTGGAGTTGGGCATGGTCCCCTCCTTTCTCCCAAGCTGCTCCTGCTCCAGGAGAAGGGCTGTTCAGGCGTCTTATGGAAACCAAGCCGCTACCTGGTGGCTGGCCACCTTTGTCCCCTCCTGGCTCACTCCTGCTCTGCTCTCCCTGCCCTCAGCACGTCTTCAAGCTGGAGCAGGAGGAGTATGTGACCGAGGAGATCCCTTGGGTCTTCGTTGACTTCTGTGACAACCAGCCATGCATTGAGCTCATCGAGGGCCGGCTTGGCATCCTGGACCTGCTGAATGAGGAGTGCAAGGTGGGCAAGGGGTGCTGGGAGGAGGCTGCTGTGGCTACCCAGAGCCCCCCCGCTAGCCCTTCTGACCCATTTGCCTTTCAGATGCCCCAAGGCAGTGATGGGAGCTGGGCCCAGAAGCTTTACCAGACCCATCTCAGCAGCTCCCAATTCCAGAAGCCCAAGAGGCCAATGGATGCTTTTGTTATCTGCCACTTCGCTGGCAAGGTAGGGAAAGCTGTGGCGGTACAGCCCTGGGTGGGGAGGGCTTGGCAGTGGCTCTGCATCACCCAGCCTGCTCTGTCTAGAGCTGGTGGTGGCTAGTGGTCCCAAGTGGCTGTGGCAGCTCTCTGCACCCTCTCAGGCTGGGAGGTGGATCCTGCTGGCTCTGCTGCTGCTAGGTGCTTGGGCTGCAACTGTTTAACTGAGGGTAAAAGTATGGAAACTGGCTGTGATGGTTCCCAGCCAGTGGGAACCACCAGTGTGGCCACCAGCAGCTCTGACTCCTGCAAGGACTTCTTTCAAAAGCCTTGGACTATGTCCAAGCAAAGCCCTGCACCAAACTGGTCTGGGAAGCTGCAAGCTAATGCTGCTGCTTGCCTTGTCTCCTGCCAGGTGGAATACCAGTGTGATGGGTTTGTGGAGAAGAACAGGGATGCTGTTCCCGAGGAGCTGGTGGGGCTGCTGCGAGCCAGCAAGGTGAGAGCTGCACCGAGCAGGGGCTGTGTAGGGCAGAGCCTGGCCGGCTTGTGGCCCCAGGAGCCTGGGGCTGGGAAGGACTGATGGTGTAGGAGGTGCAGGGTAAATCCCTGACTGCCTGCTGGCATAGTGCTATGCTGTGCTGGCCATGTCAGGTCAGGGTGCCCTGAGATGTGGGTGCTCCCCAGCCCATTCCCCTGCCTTGGGTTTCCCAATTTTGGGGGACACCTTGGCCATGTCCCTGCTGAGAGGGCTGGAGGGTCCTACTGCTTCCAGGTCTGTAACGCTGTCACTTCTCCCTTCCACCGTGCATGGCCCTGGCAGAAGGTAAGGGACATCTTGGAGGGCTCTTGAGCACACCTGGGAAGGTGTCTGTGGCTTGCACTTAGGTTTTCCTCAGGGAAGCAGCACACAGGGGAAGAGCTGGATCTGGCACATCTAGGCTGTAGTGGGGCAGAGGACTGTGCACTGGACTGGTCTATCTGGATCCTGTGGTCTTTTGGGGCTGTGTCTCCTGTGGTGATGGCTCCCTGGGTATTGAGTGATGCTTGCTGCAAGGTCTTCCTGGCTCTCACTGCTCTGCTCTGTGCAGTCTGCCCTGCTCGCTGAGCTCTTGCTGGAGGAAGGGGACAGCCACGTGTCCCTGCAGTCCCGCAGGTCCAGTGGGCCCAGGATGGCTGGTCGCCCCAGCCGCAGATCGCTGCCCAGTAGCCAAAAGAGCAAGAAGTCCATCTCCAGCCAGGTATGGAGTTGGGGGGGGGAAATGTGTGCTGGCCCTGGACAACCAGGGCTGGGGTAGCCCCAAGAGGACCTGTGTGTGTCCTGGCCCAGGGAACCCCACAAACCCCAGGATGTTCCTGCTGGCCCTTGACCACGCTTGTCTTGTCCTCTGCAGTTCAAAGCCTCCCTGAACCGGCTGATGGAGACGCTGGGCAGCACCACACCGCACTACATCCGCTGCATCAAACCCAACGATGGCAAGCAGCCCTTTGTGTGAGTGCCTGGCCAGGGAGGCTGGAGGGGATGGGGCTGGGGACACTGGGGCACTGCTGTCCCTCCAATCTGTGTCCCTCTTGCCCTGGCCCTGCATTGCTTGGAGTGTGCCAAGCTGGCTGAGATCAATTCTAGATCAGCCCCTCTTTTGGCCAGGTTTGACTCCAGGCGAGCAGTGGAGCAGCTACGAGCCTGCGGGGTCCTGGAGACCATTCGGATCAGTGCCTCAGGCTACCCCTCCAGGTACCCCCTGCTTCAGCAGCACCCTGGGTGCTCCCCCCCTTTTCCAGCCACAGCACCTCTGACCCGCCTCTGTCCCCCACAGGTGGACGTACCAGGAGTTCTTAGGGAGGTACAGGGCTCTGGTGAGCAGAGAGGAGCTGATGGGCGGCAATGAGAAGCAGATCTGCACCCTTGCCCTTGCGAGACTGCTCCAAGTAAGGGTGCTGTTTGGGGGGTGGAGCTGTGGTACCAGAGTATTCCTTGCAGATGCTTCTCCCCATGCATGGGTGCCCAGTGGGGTACAGAAATGGGTGAGCTGGGAGATGGGGAGGAACTCAGCCTCCAGGGAGGTTGGATGAGGAGATCAGTGGCATGAGGAGCATCACTCTTGGGGGAGTCTGGCTGGGGTGTGCTTTGTCCCTGGGACTGACTCCACCCTTGCACGCAGGACCCCAGCAAGTACCAGTGTGGGAAGAGCAAGGTGTTTTTCCGGGCTGGCCAAGTGGCTTACCTGGAGGAGCTGCGGTACCGGCGGCTGAGGGCAGCCTGCATCCTGCTGCAGAGGCACCTGCGGGGCTGGCTGGCACGGAGGTGCTTTGGACGGGCACGTGCCGCAGCGGTCTGCCTGCAGCGCCATGCCCGGGGCATGTTGGCCCGGAGGTGAGCAGGGGATGGGGCTTGGAGGGAGCTGCAATGAGCTGAGAGCTCAGCCTTGGGGTGAGCTGGCAGTTATATTGGCTCTGGGCTGGGCTTTGGCCTGGGTGTCCCTGTGGTACGGGGTGGGCTGTAGGCTTTGCCACCCCCTGCCCAGCGCTCTGACCTCCCTGTAGGCTTTGCCACCCCCTGCCCAGCGCTCTGACCTCCCTGTAGGCTTTGCCACCCCCTGCCCAGCGCTCTGACCTCCCTGCAGGTTCGTCAGGATGCTGCGAAGGACCAGGGCTGCTGTGATGCTGCAGAAGACCCTGAGGATGGTTCTGGCCCGGCGCTCCTACCTACGCATACGCCAGGCTGTCGTTACCATCCAAGCCTTTGCCCGGGGCATGTTTGCCCGGCGTCTTTACCAACAGGTAGGAGCCTGGCAGGGCAGTGGGTGTCCTGATCCCACCTTGGGGGGCCATGCTGCTGGCGGTGCCACTGCCCCATGTCTCCCTCCACAGATGGTGTGGCACCAGAAAGCCGTGGTGATCCAGGCTGCTGTCAGGGGCTGGCTGGCCCGGACCCACTATGCCCGCCTGCGTGGGGCTATCATCTACCTGCAGTGCTGCTACCGCCGGGTGCGGGCATGCCGGGAGCTGCGGCGGCTGCGTGTCGAGGCACGCTCGGTCGAACACTACAAGCAGCTGCACAAGGGCATGGAGATTAAGGTGATACAGCTGCAGTGCAGGCTGGATGAGGAGGTGGGTGCTGGCTTCAGCTCTTCATGGGTCCCAGGGCATGGAGACAGCTGCTTTTTGCTGACTGCTTCTTACCAGTCCCTGTGCAGCCAAAACCGTGCCTGCTCTTGTCTTCAGTCCTCTCCCAGCCCTGGGGTGGGAGCTGACCCTGCCTGACACGTGTCCCCAGGCAGGAGTTGTGCATCTGGGTCTCACTCCTGGCTTTTCAATGGTCCATATGGTGGCCCTGGGGATGGGCTGGGCACCCTCCTGGGTGCTTGGCTGGGTGCAGCCTTGCAGCACAGTGTCATGTGCTGGGAACAGTTCTGGCATGGTGTGTTCTCCTGCTGGCAGCATCTGCCGTCGCCATCTGCGTGACTGTCTCTGCTTTTGGCTGTCACCACTTCATTTCTGGGGGTGTCTGTGGAGGGGGAGGGAGGGCTTCTGTGGTGTGATCCTGTCTCTGGGGGTTGGGGGAAGCAGAGGTGGAAAATCCTGCTGTTGGGGCTGGCCAGGAGGTGGGTAATGGGCTGTAAAGCCATGGCAAAGCTCATGCGTGGCTCCATGTGGGATGGCATGTCATGGAGAGCTGCTCTCCCAGGCCTGAGCTCTGTTTGAGGTGATACCAGAGGCTCAGGGCTCCAAACAGATGTGTTGGGAAATGGGGTATCCAGGTTCATTGCAGAACAGCAGCCTGAGTACGCGTGGGCTCTCGCTGATGGGAGATGTGGGGATATGCCCTTGTTCCCGGCCACCTGCCTGACATGCTCTGCCCGTTGGCCTAAGGCTCAGGAGAAGCAGCGGCTGGTGGAGCAGCTCTCGGGGCTGAACGCTGCCCATGCTGAGGAGGTGCAGCGCCTGCGGGCTGAGATGCAGCGGCTGCGGGAGGATGCGGCCCGTGATGCCGAGGTCCAGCAGCTGCAGGAGCGGCTGGCCGAGCTGGAGAGGCACAGCGTGAAGAACTGCCTGGGCCAAGAGGTCGAGGAGCTCAGGCAGGTCTGTCTGTCTGGAGGATGCTCTTGCTCTGCTGGGGTTCCATGTGGCTCTCCAGGGACCTGGCAGCATGCTATGCTTCCTGCCATGGGGTGGTCCCTGGAGGGGACCTCTGGCAGCCAGGGCTGGCCTCAGGCAGGGCTCTGGCTGTACCTGCCCCTCTACTTTCCCACAGCGCTTGGCAGAGGTGGAAGCCATGAAGCTGCAGCTGGGGGAGGAGAGGGATACCCTGATCCAGCGCATGTTGGAGCAGTCGCAGGATCTGGAAGGTAAAAGGGGTCTTGCAATCCCCTCATCCCATTCCCCTGGGTATGGGCTGGTCGTGCAGGCTTGGGATGTTCCTGCATGTCCTCTCACAGAGGGGGCCTGGCTCTGCCTGTCCCCACTCCCTGCTGTGTCTCTCCCTACAGAGCAGCACCAGCGTGCGGCACGGGAAAGCCAGGGGCTGCTGCAGGAGCTGGAGGAGGAGCGGGCGCGCTACCAGAGCCTGGTGCAGGAGTACACCCGCCTGGAACAGGGCTATGAGAACCTGCGGGATGAGGTGGCCTTCCATAGGGTGAGGGGCTGGCAGGGACACAGGGAGGCTCAGGGCAACCCCTCCCTCGGCTTCTTGTGGGGAGTACGCAGCACTGGCTGGTCCAGGGCACCCTCTGCGGGAGAATTGGGCTCCCCAGCTCATGTGCTGGGGGATCCCCAAGCCAAGGTATCCTCCTGAGGCTATCGCTGCTCTGCCCCAGCTGATGCGCCAGCAGGGACTTGGGGTGTGGGGGAACAACCTGGTCCTTCTCTCCCTACTCAGCAAAGCACCTTGAGACGGTCCCCTTCGTCAGAGAGCTTCTTGGGCTCCGAGAGCAGCTACCTGTCCTCCATGTCCGCAGCTCCCTCACGAGATGGCTCCGACCAGCAGGCTGAGGCTAGTGGTGACACTGGTGGGGACAGTGGGGTGAGGGTGACGAGCAGACTGTCCCTTCCCCTGGCTATGGGGACGGCTGTGCCCTGGGGCTCCTGGCTGGGAGCTGGTCCCATCGGGGAGGGGTGTCTGCAGGTGTTCCAGCACTGGTGCCCAGCGCTGGCTGCTGTGTCAAACCCTGTCTCTGTCCCCAGGGGCTGGAGGAGCACTGGCAGCTGGTGCCAGAGGGGCCACAGCCCAGCGGTGAGGTGCTGCTGAATGGCAATGTGGGCCAAGATCCCTTCGAGAAGGCGTACCTTCTCCTCCTGGGGCAGCTCAAAGCTGTTAATGAGGAGCTGGCCCGGACCCGGGAGGAGCTGCGGAGGTCCAAGGCCCCCGTGGAGCCAGAGGAGAGGAAACCGTTGGACTTCCTCAAGCGCAGGGTGAGCCCCTGCCCCGCTGCCGTGAGCAGAGCCAGATTCGGGCTGGCGGGGCTGGCCTCACCCTGCTCTCCTCTCCCTGTAGAACATAGCTGAGATGCTGGGGCTGGGCAGGAGCCCGGAGAAGGTGGCAGTGGATGATGACTTGAAGCATGCATATGATGCGATGCAAGTTGCCAATAGGTGAGTGTTGTCCCAGGGAGATGGTCCCCAGCTGAGGCTGGCTCCCCAACAATGGGCTGCTGGATCTGTGCTTCCTGGCGAGGCTTTCCCTGGTGTTTTAGCCAACCATGGCTTGGGTTGCAGCTGCCTGGCCTCTGTGGTGCTGGGCAGCTGCAAATCCTCTTTTGAAGCAGCCACCTCCTCAGCATGCTATGGGCACCATGGTCCCAGCTGGGCTGGGAGAGCAAGGGCAGCCAGCCCCTTGCTGCCCAGCCGGGTGTGGGGTAGCCCTGGCTCTCCTTCCCTTCTCTGCAGCGCACCCAGCTGCATTTTCCTAGGGAGCTGGAGCATCCCACCTTGCTCTGAGTACAGGCACACCCGCTACATGAGCAGACTGGATGCCCTGGGCTCAACAGGAGCCCCCTAAGAGCGCAGGGCTGGTGCAGGCTGTTCCTGAGCTGTGCCGTGTGTGCTCAAGGCTCAGTGCAGCCAGAGGGGAGGTGCTCTGTTAGCACAGCTCGGTCTGTGCTGCCCCCAGGGTGCCTGGGCAGGGGGAGAGTTCCCAGCTCTGAGGCTTCAGGGGAGAAATACCTTCTCAGCAGCCTCCCCGAGGGATGGGGTGTCGCAGCTGAAGGAGGTTGGTGCCTCAATTTCCCCGGGTGCATGTGTGCAGGCTGCTGGTGAGTCAGCTACGGGAGGAGAAGCAGCAGCATGAGGAGAAAGTAGAAGGGCTGCACCTTGACATCTGCTCACTCAAGCAGCTGAGCCAGCAGCAGGCAGCCCTCATCCAGGACCTGCAGCAGCACCAGGGGCAGGAGGGGCTGCAGCACCATGTCCTGCGGCTCAAGGAGGAGAACTGGGTAAGGGGGGGGGGGCAGGATTGGGCTTGGGGCTGGCTTCCACCCCCTTGCCCTGTGGTGAGCTGCAGCAGCCCCTTCGGGAGCAATGTGGGGGACCCTGCTGCATCCCCCCAGCTCTGCTCCACTCAGTGGGTGCTGGTGGAGGCTGGCTGAGCCCTACTGGGGCTGTCCCTGCCCAGGAGCTGGCCCAGAAGCTGGAGAAGCAGGAGAGGACCACACTGAAGCTCCAGAAGCAGCTGAGAGCCTATGCGAAGCAGATCCAGGAGCTCACAGGTAAGTGCCTGCATGGGAGGGAGGCACGTGGCTGGCTGGAGGGTCACCAGCCCCGTTCGAGGCTGAAGCATCGCTGAGCCTCAACATGGGGGCAGAGTCCCCCCCAAACAGAGATGCTGGGAAGCATCTGCTTGGACTGAGTTGAGGGGACCTGATCTGGGTCCTACAGCCCAGGCCGCGGTAGGATGTGACCTGCCTTCCTCTCTCCCAGTGAAGAGAGAGGTTACTGGGCCAGCGCAGGAGTTGGCAACGTCCACTGTGGTTGTGTCCCGGTCCCCCATGGTCCTGTCCCCGGCTGGGCTGTCCCAGGCCATGCTAGCATGGAGGATGGAGGACGAAGGGCGCATTATCAAGGCAGTCATCACAGGTAGGGTTTGGAGAGATGGGGACTCCTTTACCCCACCTTGGTCCCTGCTAGGGTTTCTTGTCAATCTCTGTGTGAGCTCATCCTTTCCATGTTGTTGGGGCAGCATCCTGCCTGGCTCAGCACCAGCTTTCCATAGCTGCCTGGATCCTGACTGTCCTGCTTTTCCCTGCAGACTACAAACCACAGAGCAGCCCTGGGGCGCTCCCAGACCTGCCAGCCTATATCCTCTTCCTGTGCTTCCGGCATGCAGACCACTGCTATGACGAGCTGCGGGCCCGCTCGCTCCTGGATGCAGCCATCGATGCCATCAAAAGGGTCATGAAGGTGCTGGGCTTCGGGGTGTGGGTTGGGCTGAGGAGCAGGAGCTTCCCTGGCCAAGGCAGGCATGGCAGTGGGGCAGCAGCCTGGCCCCCAGGGCACAGCGTGTGCCTGACTGCAGTGTCTAGCCTGAGCATCTCCTGGGGTGAGGGATGCCCCTGGGTACCGCAGGGCTCCTGCGAGAGCATCCGACAGCTCTGCACCCCTACAGCCCTCCTCAGGTTGCAGCTAGCTCTGTGTGGCTTGCGGAGCTACCGTGGGACATGAAGGCTTGCTGCTGTCACCACCAGAGCCCTGCTGACCCCGGTGTTCTCTTCCCTCCTGCAGAAGCACAGTGATGACTTTGACATGGTGGCACTCTGGCTTGCCAACACCTGCCGGCTCCTGAACTGCCTGCACCAGTACAGCCAGGATGAGGTAGGGCTGGGCTGCAGGCGGTCTGCCACCCCCCTGGGAAGGGTGGGAGCTTAGTTGGGACAGGGTTTGTCCCCACCTGGGGCTGCATGCTCTTTGCCCCAACCCAGGCAGGCAGGGATGTGCTGGGTGGACACTACCCCACGCTTGCCTAGGGGCCCAGCTGTGTCCCCTGGTACTGCTGGCTCTGACCCAGCCTGTGCCCACAGAGCTACTGGCAGGGGAACACGGCGCGGCAGAACAACCATCGCCTGCAGAACGTGGACCCTCAGAGCTCCTGCCGCAGCCTGGGGGCCCTGGCTATCCAGCTCTACCAACAGCTTATCCGCACCGCTGAGAAGCGCCTCAAACCCATGATCGGTATGGCCTGGGCTTGAGGGGCTTGCAGGGCACTCCCGGGATACTGGTTCAGGGAGGGAGCGCTGTGCTCAGCTGCGTGAACTGCCTGCTCTGTTACAGAGGCTGTACTCAGAGGAGGAAGGTATGCTCAGAATTGGGGGCCCCCAATTCAATGAGGGACCATCTGCTCCTTGAGCCTCCTGGCTTGGAGGAGGTAGCTGGGGAGCTAAAGTAGGCTCAACACCCTGGGGACCTTGGGCTGCATCCGTAGGGAGCTTTATTCCCCCATGGCCCGCTTTGCAGCCTCGTGGAGCAGGGCCAGCCCCTGGGCTAGCCTGCGCCAGCTCTCCAGGAGGTGTCATCAGCCCCTGCATCCCGAGCTGGGACACAGAGCCAAGGAGCAGTGTACTGGCTGCTTGAGGCACGATGCAGGGTCTCTGCCTCGTTACGATGAGCCTTTTCTACCCTTTAGTTGCCGCAATGCTGGAGAGTGAGCCCATACAGGGCTTGTCCTCCTCCTGCCCTCCTGGCCACCGCCGGTCCTCTGCAGCCCCTGCCTACACCCTGCCTGAGCTGCTGCAGCAGCTGGGCTCCTTCCGTGCAGCGCTGGACCGCCATGGGCTGGCCCCCAGTGTGGGGCACCAGGCCCTGCGCCAGCTCCTCTTCCTCGTCAGCGGCACCACCCTCAACTACCTGCTGCTGAGAAAGGACACGTGCTCCTGGAGCCGTGGCATCCAGCTCAGGTCAGTCCCTGTGCAGGGACAAGTGTATCTGGGGGAGCTGGGGCATGGCCCATGCCTCCCCCTGACCTGGTCTCCCTGGCAGGTACAACATCAGCCAGCTGGAGCAGTGGCTGCGGGCAGAGGGGCTGCAGCAGAGTGGGGCCCGCGAAGTGCTGGAGCCCCTGGTCCAGGCTGCCCAGCTGCTGCAGGTGAAGAAGGTGACAGAGGAGGACGCTGGAGCGCTCTGCAGCCTGTGCACAGTGCTGTCGCCCCAGCAGGTACTGGGAGGGGGGTTGGGACTTGCTGCATGCTGGGCGCTCATCCTATCCTGGGGCTCCTTGGCCTCCCTGGGTGCACCAGGGATGCACTGGGGTGGGGACCACACCGTACCCAAAGTGTCTGGATGTGCCCAGCCCTTTCCTGTTCATGGTCCTCACCATCTCCTCCAGGTTGTGAAGATCCTCCGAGCTTACACCCCAGCTGTCGGGCTGGAGGAGCGCGTCAGCCCCAGCTTCATCAGCAGCGTTGAGGTAAGTGGGACCTGGGGTCCAGTGCTGGAGCGGGGGCTGTCCTGCATGGGCCCCCTCGCTGGGGCAGCCCTGGATGTGAGCGCTGTGTCCCCACAGAAGCAGCTGCAGGACCAGTATGGAGAGGGACCCAGCCAGCTCCTGGTGGACACCAACCACCTCTTCCCCGTGCACCTGCCCTTCACCGCCTCCCCCGTGCACCTGGATGAGCTCCCCATTCCTGATACCCTCGACCTGGCCTTCCTTGTCCGCCTCTGAGCCCAGGTCTGGCCATGGGCCACTGCCAGTGCCCCATCAAGGGGTGTCTGAAACCCCTGAGGTGTGGGAAGGCCAGGAAGGCTGGGGGTGCAGCACTTTACGTGTGCCGTTCTTCTGGGAAGTCGTTTATTTATTGAAACTCAGGTGCCTTGTTTGTGGCACAGCCAGGGCCCATGGCAGTCCTGCGCTGGGGGTTTTGGCCACTTTTTAATCCTCTGAAGTTAATAAAAGTCTTTGCAGATAACTTTGGAGTCTGAGGCTGTCTGGGGTGGGTGTGCTATTTGTAGGGTGGTGTGAGGGAGCTTGAGGACCATCACTGGGGCATTCCTGGGGCTTTTCATGAACTATGGAATGGTTTGGGTTGGAGAGGACCTTTAAAGATCTTCTAGTTCCAACCTACTGCAATGGGAAGGGACATCTTTCACTAGATGTTGATCAAAGTCCCATCCAACCTGACTTCGAATGCTTCCAGTGATGGGGTTCCACAAGTTCTCTGGGCAACCTGTTCCAGAGTCTCACCACCTTCATTGTAAGACCCTTCTTCCTTAAATCCAATCTGAATCTAAAGTCCAATCTAAATCTACTCTGTTTGCCCCAGAAGGGCAGCTGGGCCTACAGAGGGCCCTGGGGCTCTTTTGAGGGTAGCAGGGTCCCACATGGGCTCTGGCAAAGCACTGATGAGTTGTTCTAGAGGCAATTAGGAGAAATCTCTGGATCAGTAGCCCTTGTCCATGTGGAAGATTTCAACTTCCCAGATATCAGCTGGGAATACCATACTGCTGTGATGAGCAGGTCTGGGAAATTCCTGAAGTGACAAGATAGCGTCTTGTCACAAGTACTCAGGGAGCCAACTAGGAAAGATGCCCTCCTAGACTTGGTAGTTGTGAATGGAGAAGGACTTGTGGGACACGTGATGGTAGGTGGTTGTCTTGGCCAGAGCAATCACAAAATGGTTGAGTTTAAAATTGTCAGAGTAATGAGAAAAGAGGACAGCAGAGTTGCTACCCTGGAGTTCAAGGGAGAAAATGTTATGCTATTCAGGGAGGTGCTTAGCAGAGTCCCCTGGGAATCTGCTGTTGAGGGCTCAGGAGTCGGCAAGCGCTGGTCAGTTCTTAAGAAGCACCTTTGGAGAAGCTCAGGAGCAGGCAACTCCCCTGTGTCAGAAGTCAAGACAGCAGGGCAGAAGACCAGCTCAGCTGAACAGGGAACTTCTTGTGGAGCTCCAGAGGAAAAAAAAAAATTGTACGATCTCTGGAAGCAAGGTCAGGCTTTGCAGGAAGATTACAGAGCTGTGGTTCATATATGGAGGCAGAAAGCTCAATTAGAGTTGAAACTGGCCAGTGTTGTGTCTGACAAGGGGGGGGGGGGTTTAAGTACATTCATAGCAAGAGGAGGTCTAAAGAAAACATTGGAGTGATACTTGTTGAAGGTGGTCACCTGACAAACATGGATGAAGAAAAAGTGGAGGCATTTAATGTTGTGGGTTGGTTGGGGTTTTTTTGCCTCAGTCTGTAATAATACTGATAGACCTTGGGCTGCCCGGTCCCCTGAGTCCAAGGACCACGAGTGTGGGAACAGTGACTTTCTATTTGTGGACACTGAAACTGTCAGGGACCAGCTGTATCAGCTGAATGTTCACAAGCCTTTGACACCGCTTCCCACAGCATTCTCCTGGAGAAACTGGCTGCTCATGGCTTGGATGGGTGTACTCTTCACTGTGTGAAAAAAAAACTGGCTGGATGGCCAGGCCCAAAGAGTTATGGTGAATGGAGATAAATCCAGTTGGTGGCCGGTCACAAGTTGTGTTCCCCAGGGCTCAGTATTGGGGCCAGTTCTGTTTAGCATCTTTATCCATGATCTGAACGAGGGGATTGAGTGCACCCTCAGTAAGTTTGCAGATGATACCAAGTTGAGTAGGAGTGTTGATCTGCATGAGGGTAGAAAGGCTCTTCAGAGGGATCTGGACAGGCTGGATCAATGGGCCAAGGCCAACTGTGTGAGATTCAACAAGGCCAAGTGCCGGGTCCTGCACTTGGGTCACAGCAAGCCCATGCAATGCTACAGGCTCGGGGAAGAGTGGCTGGAAAGCTGCTTGGTGGAAAAGGAGCTGGGGGTGTTGGTCGACAGCCCGCTGAATATGAGCTGGCAGTGTGCCCAGGTGGCCAAGAAGGCCAGTAGCATCCTGGCTTGTATCAGAAATAGTGTGGCCAGCAGGACTAGGGCAGTGATTGTCCCCCTGTACTCGGTACTGGTGAGGCTGCACCTCAAATACCTTGTTCGCTTTTGGGCCCCTCACTACAAAAAAGAGCAACAAAGCTGGTGAAGGGTCTAGAGAACAAATCTTATGAGGAGCAGCTGAGGGAACTGGGGTGGTTTAGCCTGGAGAAAGGGAGGCTCAGGACCTTACTGCTCTCTACAACTACCTGTAAGGAGGTTGTAGCGAGGTGGGTGTTGGTCTCTTTTCCCAAGTAACAAGTGATAGGATGAGAGGAAACGGCCTCAAGTTGTGCCAGGGGAGGTTTAGATTGGATATTAGGAAAAATTTCTTCACTGAAAGGGTTGTCAAGCACTGGAACAGGCTGCCTAGGGAAGTGGTTGAGTCACCATCCCTGGAGGTATTTAAAAGACCTGTAGATGTGGTGCTTAGGGACGTGGTTTAGTGGTGGACTTGGCAGTGTTAGATTTACAGTTGGACTTGATGATCTTAACGGTCTTTTCCAACCTAAACGATTCTATGATTCTAAGTCCATGGGGCCTGATAGGATTGACCCCAGAGTACTGAAGAAGCTGGTGGATGTTATGGCAACACCCTCTCCGTCATCTACCAAAGGTCTTGGGAGTCTGGGGAGGTCCCTGCTGACTGGAAGCTAGCCAACATTATTCCAATTTACAGGAAGGGCATGAGGGAAGATCCAGGCAACTACAGACCTGTGAGTCTAACCTCAGTTCCCGGAAAAATTATGGAGAAGATTATACTGAGTGCTACTGAAAGGCATTTAAAGAACAATGCCATTACCAGGCACAGTCAACACGGGTTCACAGAGGGAAAGTCCTGCTTAACCAATTTGATATCCTTCTACGACAAGGTCCCCTGCCCAGTGGATGAAGGGAAGGCGGTGGATGTAGTTTTTCTGCATTTTAGTAGGGCTTTTGATACTGTCCCTCACAGCATCCTTCTGGACAAGTTGCCCAACTGTGGGATGAGCGGGTTTACAGTGCACTGGGTTAAGAACTGGCTGGATGGCAGAGCTCAAAGGGTTGTAGTGAATGGGGCTACATCTGGCTGGCGACTGGTCACCAGCGGTGTTTCTCGGGGCTCAATCCTAGGGCCAGTGCTGTTTGGTATTTTGATCCATAATCTGGATGCAGGAGTTGAATGCCCCATTAGCAAGCTTGCTGATGATACCAAACTGGGAGGTGCTGTTGAGCCTCTTGAGGGACAAGAGACCTTGCAGAGGGATCTAGATAGATTGGAGCAGTGGGCAATCATCAGTGGCACGAAATTTAACCAGTCCAAGTACCAGATTCTGCACCTGGGAGGGAGTAAGGCCGGGCACAAGTCTAAATGGGGAGAGGAGTGGCTGGAGAGCAGCCCTGCAGAAAGGGATTTGGGGGTGCTGGTCGGCAGCAGACTCAAGAGGAGTCAGCAGCGTGCTCTGGCAGCCAAGAGGGCAAACTGCATCCTGGGGGGCATCAAACGCAGTAGAACCAGCCAAGCAAGAGAGGGGATTATCCCGCTGTATCTAGCGTTGGTGTGGCCTCACCTGGAGTACTCTGTGCAGTGGTGGGCCCCACTATTTGAGAAGGATGTGAAGGTCCTCGAATGCCTCCAGAGGAGGGCAACCAAGCTGGTGAGAGGGCTGGAAGGCATGTCTTCTGAGGAGTGGCTGAGCACTCTGGGTTTGTCTCACTTGGAGAAAAAGAGTGAGGGGCATCCTCATTGCTCTCTGCAGCTTCCTAAGGCAGGGATGTGGAGAGGGAGGTCTCTTCTCCCTGGGATCCAAGGACAGGACGCGTGGGAATGGTTCAAAGCTGCGCCAGGGGAGGTTCAGACTTGACATTAGGAAGCACTTCTTTGTGAAGAGGGTGGTCAAACACTTGAACAGGCTTCCTCGAGAGGTGGTCTATGCCCCATGCCTGTCAGTGTTTCAGAGGCATTTGGACAGTGCCCTTAATAACATGCTTTAACTTTTGGTCAGCCCTGAAGTGGTCAGGCAGTTGGACTAGATGATCATTGTAGTTCCCTTCCAACTGAAACACTCTAGTCATGCTCTCTTTTGGGGCATGGCAAAGCTTGCTGAAGATCCTGCGGATCTCGGGAGGGTAGCAGGACTCTGCCTAGGCCCTCACGAAGCCTGGCAAAAGCCCTGGAACACTGTGGAGGGCAGCATGGCCCTTTGACAGCCACAGCAGTCCCCAGTGAAGGCCCTGGGGCACTCTGGAGGGCAGCAGGGTCCTACCTGGGCCATGGCAAAGCCCAGTGACAGCCCTGGTGCTCTCTGGAGGAAGAGCCTCATGATGGGTATGAAAGGTGTGTGCAAAATACAGCACATGGCCACAAAGAACTGAGATGTGTTGCCTGTACTCAGTGTTATCGCAAGTAACCCTGGCCAAACCATTTGCATGCATCCATCGCAATACTTGTATGTGAATATCAGAGAACTAGCGCATGAAATCAGTTTTGTTTAAAATAAAGTCACCTATTCAGTATATCGCCCTGAGGTTTGCTGCACAGGCTGTGCAAGGGGAGGGGGGCATGCTCTGACACTCTGCTGGGCTCTCTCAGGACACTGCCCTCTCTTCAGAGTGTGCAGAGCAGGGGGCTGAAGGAGTAGGGATCTCGGCAAGGGACCAAGTGCCCAGTGACATGAGTCCTGGGGTCCTGACATTCACCCTGAAAATGGTGCTGCAGGCTGAGATCACAGCAGGAGCAGGCAGAGCCAAGCAGTACAGAAAGGGCGTTGGATTGCTTGCTGAAGTTGCTGTGCCTAATATTAGCTGCAGGTCGTACACTTTAGAAGCCCTTTCAAGAAGGACAGAGATCCAGGGACAGCTTTCCTGTCTGTAATCCCCTGGAGCAGCACACTCAGTAGCAGTCCTTTGAGGTCTGTAACACAAATCCTGCCAGGCTGCACAGGGGAGGCAAATGGCTCTTGGCTACTTTGGTCTGTACTTAAAATAGGAACAAAGCTGCTCCCATGCGCTTCCCGACAGAGCCTGGGATTGGGGGGATGGGGGTGCACGGCATCCAAGAGTGCTCATGGTGTCTGCATCTCTCTTTTTTATATTACACTCACAAAGCCGTAACTTCGGCTCAGGCTACTGAACTTCGGCACCAGGCAGTAAGCCACCTTCTCCAGATACCCGAGGTTGGAAGGATACCCGAGCATAACCAAGTTGGGTTGATACATAGCAAGAAAAATGTGCGAGTGAGGCAGTGCAGTGGATGCTGGCAGCAGAAGCGGGTAAGTGGACTGCAGTAAGCACCGGGACGTGCTGTCTCTGCACCGTGCGTCTGAGGCCCCTCTGTCATTCTAAACATTAGAGTTTAGAAACCAAATGGCACAGCAAGGGCAGACACCTATGTCAGAGGATTGGAGTGGGGATGGCAGTGGGAAAGAGAGGAAGTGGAGCTGTGTCAATGGGCTGTCATCTGTCACCTGCAGGATTTAGGGCAGAGTCCCGGTAGCAGATAGCTGCTGAGAGACAGATAAAGGGGAGGGACCCAATGTCCCCAAATAAAAAATTCTGTATCAGGGTTGAAACAAGTGAAGAAACTGAATGGCACCGAAAGTTGAGGATGACCTAAGTGTGGAAAAAGGAACGCAGATTAACAAAAATATCCATATAATGGTGGTAACAGGGAGCTGCACGTTATCTTCCTAGGGAATAGTGTGATGAATAGTATTGGAATCTCTTGGGATGGTGTTGACCCTCAAAAGGGAGCTGTTATTCCAGGAAATTAATAGAAGACACTACTTTTACAAGACTAGCTATTGGTGGATGGAGAGCGAAAGGGACCTAGAAGGTTTGCAAATGTATAGAATCTCTTCCTAATCAAAACATTCTTTAAATCCCACTAGCTATTCTCTATTTCAGGGTAACTAAGATGGCAGAGACCTGCTCAAAGCACTCCGAATGCATTATGTCTAGGAGGATATATGAAAGAGTTTTTCTTGGTGTGTTCATGTTGCTTATTATACTTTGTGAGAATATAAAAATAAGTCAAGGATCTAGGTATAAGTTGCTAAATCAAAGATTTTTCAATGTAACCGTAACACATGCTATATATAAGTCAGTGCTTCCAGTGTAAGACAGCATGGTGAACATCCAGGAGCTGGTGAAACCAACTGCACTGTCAGAACAACCTGTGTGATGTCATTTGTAAAAGTGCTGTAAGTAAAACTAAGCTCTTGCTGTTGTAATGTGCAGGCTCCGATGGGTTCAGAGAAACAGGATCTGAGACATTTACGCGTGCAGTGCATTATATTATTGCATTATATTTCGTTGAACTGCAAACGGAGCTGGACTCCTTCTGGTACGCCTTAATCATGTAAATGCCCATTACCCTGTTGACCCCAGCCAATGCTGAAGCCAAGTGAGGTGCAGCAAGCAGGCAGATGTGGAGGCGCCCAAGTGGAGCTAGAATTCATAGTCTCTAAAGAAGGGGTGGCCAGCAGACTTGGAACAGTTACCTGCTTTCTGTGAAGACACGTGAGGATTTATTTCGAATGACCTAGCTTAGCTGAAGACATAAAGACTTCAAGACTCCTTAGCCTGTTAGGGTTAGGAGTGTTGGCATGAATAATGTCACCAATTTAGAATGTTTCTAGAAGAAAGGGAGGTTTGGTGCAGTTGTTAATGGTTGGGCCTCCTCTTGAGAAGCATAAATGAAGTGTTAGCCATAGTATCTATCCACTGTCACCCTCATTGCCTGACCATAACCATATGCCTAACCATAATCTACAGGAAAGCAGATTTCTGAGTTTGTCTGCTACTTCCCAACTTACTCTGCTTTGACAGAGACACAAAGTGATAATCAGAAAGGCATGTTCAAAAGGTCAGTCATGTTAGCAACAGCATGTTGTCAGATTTCAGATGTAAATAATTGCATGCTCTTCCCTGAACTATCTATGCAGTTCCAGTGAGACACTGTCTCACAGCATCCTCTCTTAAGATCTGAGGAATTGCAGTACCTACTGAAGAGAGCCTCTCCCTTTCTTCATAAACAGGATATATTGCAGGAGTGGATGAACTAATCCCATGGATATGCTGTGTCTTGGTCTTGCATTATAATGGCTTTGGGATCCTTAGGATTGAGAGGTGCATGAAGAAGATGGTAGGATGAGGTGTCATGAAAGAGTCATGACTCCGAGCGACTTGAACTGAAATGTAAGAATCCCAGTATTTTCCACGCTATAACCGAGGTGAGATTTGTTGGTGGCAAGATGGAGTAGTAAGGCTGCAGTCCCCAGCAGCTCTGTCCAACACCGTGTGCCACATCATGCAGGTGCACTCGCCTCGCCTTCACCGGCCCTGGCACACACCCAGCTGTGCGCTTATCAGCATACATTTATGTTTAGAGTTTGAGTATACCAAGTCAGGCTGGGTGTGCGGGGACTTTGCTTTTCCACACGAGGGTGCTGTCCACATTGGCAAAGGCCACGCTTCAGGTTTTGCAGCAGAGCACATCATAACCCAGCATCGCGCCGGAGAGATCATAGCCAAACTGACCGTCAGGCCCGGTCAGAGCTTTATTTGGACTTCTTGGACAGGATTTCAGAGGGTAACTCTTTCATAGACTATAACTAGAGGACTTGTTTGACATCTGAACGCAGTATCGTCCTGCTCACAGTGGGAAGCTGGTGGATAAATGATTACCTTTAAAAAAAACCTGGGTTTGTTACTCATAAATATATTGTAATATAAATACTAACCCGTCAGGGGTTCAGCAGACTATGCTCTAAAATGATAAGTGATTTTTAAGTACCTCAGATACTAATTATTTCATGAAACAACTTGAAGAAGCCTGATATTTAGAGACTGTGTCCATCTTTGTGTTTCGGACCCCTTTGGAAGTCTTGAGGTGCATATCCCCAAAAGACTGGTACCTTTGACGGCTTCAAGAGAGCACTCTCTACAGTGGGAGCGAGGGGCTGTGTTCAGCACTCACAGTTCAAAATTCACCGTGATTTATACAACTGACAAGGCATGCATGGGTCAGGGCTCCTCACCAAGGCTTTGTGTTCTGAGTTGCTTTGCTGTGTGGAGCCTTGCAGGTTTGTGCTGTGCTTTGGCAGCGCCGCAGGTCTGTGTGCTGGTGACTGACTGGTGACTATGCAGAGGCTGCTCCTCCTGAGTAGCAGGACTCACATTATACCTCTATAACTGAGAGAGTCACAGCTAACCCAAGGGGAAAAAAAAAAAGACAAATAACGCCCTGAACACAGCCCCTTCCTTTGCTCCATTGGTCTTAGATGTTTTTGTTTCACTCTCTGCACACACTGCAATGAGCAGATTTTTGCTCATGGAAGGCCCAATCCCAATCCTTTGGAAGTCAGTGGGAGTTTTTCATTGACGTCAGTGGGCTTTGGATCAGACCCAGAAAAGCTGGCTTTATAAATACAGACGCTGCAGGTCAAGCACTGTTTTAAGTTGGTTTCAGTGGTGCCACACGATGAGCTACAGGACCGCTACCTGCAGGTAGGAGCACTGGGGTCCCCCCAAGGGGCTATGATACGGCCAGAGATTCCTGATGTGATTGTAACCCCAGGGCCCTGCTACCTTGTGCAAATATCTTCACTGATACGTTTGCCCAGATACTAATCTGTTTGTGGCAACCTGGCTACTGGAGCAGAAGCTGTTTTCAAGCCATCAGTCTGCTATGAGCTTGATTGTGTGTTGCTTGATTGGAACAGAGCATGTGGACTAAAATGTGTAAGTGAGAAAACTATAACGAGTCACTGTATTTGTTTTAAAATTGTTAACATTTCTGTCTGCACAGGTATTTAGAACCATGCTCATCATAACCGTGCTGACTACAGCTTTAGAAAAGTCTGGAAATAAAGAGCTGATGGACAGCATTTTAGTAAGATGAGGGAACAGTCTTAAGTGCTCCAAGAATGCATTATAGCACACTGGCAAACAATAATAGTACACATGATCTGTACTCCCAAGACTTGAAAGCAAGAATGATGGGGTGAAATTTTTTTGGCCTCTGTAACACAGGACAAACTAGACCATCTTAAGGATTTTTTTTTCTGGCCTTGAAATCTACACAGCCGTACTGCAGTGATTGCAAAGCTGTGGTCCACAGCCTTAGCTCTTTCTCCTTGTTTTGACTGAAATAATATGTAGTACTTTAACCACTGTTTTTCCATATAATGAGCAGCTGCAGTTTGCTGCAGAACCTTATTTTTTTTTCCTTTTTTTCTTCACTTGTGAAGAAAATGCTGGGTTAAACTAAACATTTCATCTTTTGCCAACAATGAACACTTGATATGTGTTTATAGGCTGCTATATGTCCTGCTTGATGCATGATGTTTGGATTTTGGAATATAATTGTGTGTGCATGCATTCATACATGTATTTAAAATGTATTGTTATACAAGTGGTAGAGCAGGTGCTCAGGCATGAAATTAGCAGATTTCTTGTAAAGAGCTTTAGGAGAGTAATGGAGGTAAAAGAAGAGGTTACAGGCAAAAGAAAAGGGGGGAAGCATGCACGACAAGAAAAGGAACAGAAGCTGGTTCAGCGGGGCAGTGGCAGGACGGCTGTCTCTTCCATCAGACTGCAACAGGAGCAAGGGTTCCATGAAGAAGATTCATCTTCTTCATCTTTTATTTGCACTCATGAAAGGTGCATACAAAATAACTGTTAGGCTAGTTCATTAGCATTTCGTTCTCACTTTGGCAGCTATAAATGGCACGGTGCAAATGGCAGTATTACCTTGCAGTGACAGATGACAGAAAATCGGATCTTTGGTGACGTTGTTCTGCCAGGACTCCATCTGTATTAGGGCTGCCATGTCATCTGTGTCACCTCATACACGTCCTAGCACGGCTGTCCCTTCCAGCCCTTCTCTTCCCGGAGATGTTCATACCCTCCGGGGGAAGCGAACAGGCCAAGTTTTCCTTTAACGTGGTAACACACCCGGGCCTTCCCGTAAGGACCTGTCCCCTCCCAGGTGCATCGCCCCTGGCCAGGCTGCGACAGGGTGAAGCACTCCAGGATCACCAGCACCCGCCTGTCCTCCCAAACCCCCTCCGTGCCCCGTCCCCAGCAGGCCTGGGTGCCCCTGCTTATCGCCCGCCGGCTTTGGGTGCCCATCGAAGCCCCCCCGCCTGAGGCAGACCCCGCCGCGGGGGGCCGCAGGGCCCTCAGCTCAGGCCTCTCCCACCCGCGCCGAGACCTCCCCGCGGCGGCCGCCCTGAGGCCGGGGGGCCCGGGCGGGAAAGCGGCAGGCAGAGCCGAGCAAGGGCAGGCCCGGCCCGGCCGGGGGGAGCAGAGCAGCGCCCGGGCCGGCCCCGCCCCGCGGCCGCCGCCTCCTCCTCGCTCCGCCCGGGGCGCGGAGAGGCCGGAGGCGGCGCGGGTCTCCGCGGAGACCGGGTCAGCGCCGCCCCGGCGGGGGAGGCTGGAGGTGAGCGGGCGGCAGGCGGTGGGTGAAGCAGCGGCGGGAGCCCGCGGGGCTGGCGGTGCCGGGAGGGCAGGGGGAGAGTCCGGGGGCGCGGGCTGCCTGAAAGGATACCGGGGGAGGCGGCAGTGCCCGGGGAGGGAGGGAGGGAGGGAGGGGGTGGTGGGGCCGGGGGCTTGCGGCGCCTGGGCGGTGAGCGCTGCCGAGGGGCGCGGGCTCCCGCTCGGTCTGCAGAAACCAGGGTGGAAAGGGGGGTTTCGGGGGCCGGCTCCCCGTGCCGCTGCCGCCGCGGCGGAGCCGTGTTCTGAGGGAAGAGCGGCGAGGAGCTGGCTCCCACCTGCCGAGGGGCACCGGGCGGGGTGGGGAAGGGGCCGGGTGGGCTCTCGCTGGCTGCGGCGGCGCGGAGGAGGAGAAGAAAGCTTGGCGCAGCTCTCTCGGAGGAGTTTCCGCGCCGCTGGTACAGCGCAGCCGGGGCGTAGGAAATGGGTACAGAACTAAAGGGTTCTGTTGAGCTGGCTTGGCGGTGAGGAAGGTCAGAGCAGGCGATCGGAGCGGTATGTTTTGAGCAGCCGTTCTGCCCTCCTGGAGGTAGCTCGTAGCTGTCGTCGTCTTCAGTACTTCACTCGCAAGCCTTTGCATGAAAAATAATGAAATTGAGGGAAGGTTTTCTTGCTGGCAATGAAAACTGTTCCCAGGGAAAAGGATGGCAAAGCTGGCCGTGAGGCTGAAAGAATATGTTTGTGATTATGATTCTTTTTAAAAAGATTTGTGTAACGGACAAAATTCAAGTAGTATAAGGACAAAAAACCCCTCATTTTAGGTTAAAGTTGCCAAAAAACCCAAACCAAATGCTTGATGGCGAATTCCACTTCTAGAATCGTTTAAAGCCAGATCAGATGGTATGTTTTAGGAAGCACTGGAGGTTGAGTAAGGCTAAAGTCAGGTATCAGAGCATGAGGTGAGTGTTTCCAGAATAGATAATGATGCTTAATGTGAAGTCAGACATGTGAATCTTAGCTAGCCAGATTTGAAAATGCTTGTTTATTTATCGACATCGTTTATCAGCATCTAAAGGTAATTCCTTGTTTTGCAAGTGTAATGTGAAGTTTTATGAGATAAGTTTTGCAGAAGTCAGGTGGAAGGTGTGTTTGAGAGGCCAATCTCTCCTTTGGCCAACAGGGACAACTGGTTGTGAGCTGTGAGACTCTGCTGGTGATTGATTTATCTACAAGCTCAGGTTTATCAAGATAGTCGGGAGACTTACGGAGACTTAAAAATGCAGAAGAGCTTTTTCCCCATTTCTGTTTTTTAAAAAAAAAAAAAGGAAGAAGCTTTTATGTTGTTAACCTAAGACTGTATGTTGGAAGATAAGGACTTTGTGAGATGCTTGTGTTCAGAGCAGCAAAGAAGCTGGCAAAATTGAAAAGTGCATCGGATGTTAAGCCCAAAGTGCTTTTTACCTGCTGAGTGAGGAATACCTGTTAGCTGTTACAAACTGGTGAAATTCATATAAAATATTAATTTTCTTAATCTAATTCCTGTCTCATGTTAGAGTGATATTAAGGAGATAAAGTAGAGAGTAGAGATTTCTCAGCTTGATAGCAGCTTCCAGCCAGGAAGGAGAGCAAGTACACACAGTGAAAAGTGATTATTACATTGTCCTTCTGTTATAGTCCACCTAAATCTGCAGAAACTGGGTTTATTTTTGCAGTCTGTCACACAGGTAACTCAGAGAGACTCGGCTTCTCTGTTCACATGTGACAAAGATTAAATTCCTGCTGCCAACTCTACAGGCTGTGCTTGAGGAGCTAATTTTATATTTCAGCTCTAATCAACATAAAAATGTCTCTTCTGAGTTGGTGCCCTTTTCCCATGTTCTTAGTGTCTGGGGAGACCCTACCGTACCAAGAAAAAGAGACGAATGGTGGTGCTTGGGGATGTCTAAACTACCTGCTCCTACCTCCCAAGCCTACCTGGGGACACCGACCTGTCTGAACTCTGGAGCCCTGAGGTTTTGTACTCGTGCAGACATCATCACAGACTTAAAAGTTCAGTTTTCTAGTACGTGCTTTTTTTGGCAGAAGTAGAGCTAATGAAGGCTTCTTTTTAAAACTTCTCCACTTGAGGGAGTTCCTTTTCTTCTCTTCATGAGGTCACCAGCTTGATGGAAGGCATTTTTATTGTGGTTTTTGAAGGCTACTTATGATTTTCTGACATCCTTCCGAGTGCAGAACTTAAATGGTATCATGGCTCTGAAGGAGGGCACAAGCTTTGAAGAGTCAGTATCACAACAACAGCCGATCTTTTATAGACCTAGCAGTGTCCAGTAAACACAAAACCAACTGTATCAGTCATTCCTGCAATTGCGAATTTTTCTGAAAGGCCACTGATGAGGATCTTGGATTATATTCATGAGCCAAAGAGGGCTCAAGAAGCAAAAACGTGTCAGGAAAGTCTGATTCCTTTCTGTCCTTTGAGATATATATCAAGAAAATGAGTACTGCTTTTCTAAATTTTTATTCTGTATTATAATGCTAGCTTCTATAATATTCTAAACTCTTCCCTGCAGAGGGTTTGGGGAAAAAAATTGCTTTCAGGCTTATAGATTTAGACAATTTTTTCTTTTCTGACATGTTTATGGCAGAGAACAATACTTCACAGGCCAGGGAAGGAACTGAAAGCCTCTGTAGATCATTCATTTTAGCATTCTCTGATTCTAGGAAGCAGCATATATGAGCTCGAGATGCAAAAATCAAACTGCAAACCAGTTATTTCTACTTGTGAATAGTGATTATGGTAAATGAGTGTTCAGTCAATACAGCTGCAGGTGGTAAGGCTATAGCCGTCCAGGCATGCTTCTGAGCTTTGCCTCATTTTCTTCCAAGGTAGTTCACAACCATGGGACTTCTCGTTCTGGAGAGCACTGCACACACAACTGGTATAAAAGAGTTTGGTTTGTGACCACTGCTTGCAGCAGATCGAGTGATCTAACATCCGTTCTGTAGCAGCTGGGTTGCTACATATCCAGGTTATGATTTCTCAAGACTTTGGAAGCAGTTGTTTTAAACAAAAGATCTCTCAGGGAATCTTCAGATCTTAATTTATAGCCCTTTTCTCTGCAAGAGAGTAAAACGCAGCTAGAATGTTGTTATACACTACTTTTTCAGGTCTAAGATGAGCAGGGGGAAGTTTTATAAGCTTGCTGCTCACCCGTAAGAGAAATATGGGAGAAACAGAGGCACAGTGTTCTATGTGATGTGATGCTGAGGGTCCCTGCAAATTATTGCATGTGTACGCTCAGAATTTGCTTTGGGCTGCGTATATAAAATATTTAGGCTTAATTTTGTGGTTTGGGGTTTTTTTTTCAGGTTCCTTTTGGAGAGGCCAGTAAGGACTCGATGACACAAATGCAGATATCTCCAGGTATGGTGTAGCAGTTGGACATTTGGAGCTCGATGGAGGCATTTTCTGCAACAGTACAGTTTGATCAGCTTGAGCTGCATTTCTGTAGAGAGAAGTAGTAACACCTTTGCCTGCCCCACGCCACTTGTGCTTTTCTCTCGTACCTTGCATTGAGCCTGCACAAGTGATTTTGGAGCCAGGTAGTGAATGGCACTGAGGAACCGGCGTGGGGTAAAATCAGCCCCGAGTAAAAAGGAAAAAAGTTTAAGTTTTAACCCAAATCTTTTTCTCATCCTGGTTCTCTGTGAAGCCTCACAAATTCTTGTATTGAGTATAGGGAGGTAGTGGGAGTGCTGGTCAGGAACGGGTGGAGGCCAGGGTCTAGTCTTTGATGGCAGTGTTGGTTTACACTGGCTCGGAGTTACAAGGAACCTGTCTCAGCAGGAGAATCTTTTCACGCTGGGAAGAGCAGCAGTTTCATATTAAGGATTGTAGTGGATCTCTCCACCCATTGATATAATCTTAAAGGAAACACGTCTGTTTTTTCCCTCGCTGTGGTCGCCTGTGCCCCAGTCTTTGGCTTTGTTCGGGTGAAAGCAAACTTACAAGAAATGAGATTATAGAATCTCAAAGGACTAATATCCACAAGTCAAAACAAATAGTCTGTCTTGATTTTTGGTACTGTGGGCTGTAACTAACCTGTACTTGTTCTCTGAAATGCTGGTTAATGTTGGTGAAAAGCTGGAAAGTCAAGGAGCCAAGGCAGGGCAACCCAGCTCTCTCAGCGGGCTGAAAAGAGATGTCGTCTCAGTCAGGGGGTTGTGGAGGCGAATTTCACCTTTCTGGTTTTAAAGTCAGGAGCGAAGAATCAAGCTTCTGTTGGACTAGTAGTGGAAGTAAACAAATAGTGAAAAGTTCCTTGAAAAAGGTGGAGAAGAATTGCGAAATGAATTTATTCTTGGGTGGACAGCAGACATGAAATAATTTGATAGGAAATGTCAGCTGGTAGATCTAAGTGAGGAGAACATCTGAAAGCCAAGAAGTTGAGGATAACTGGTCATTAGTGGAGAAACAAGGCTGCTCAAATAGTTTCAAAATTTCAGCCAGCTTCCAAAGAAGAGGATGTGGAGAACAAAGTCTGGATGAGAAGAGTGAGCCTGCAGAACATAGTGTTGATGATTACAAAGGGAAGGAGATTGTGATTTTGTTTCTTTTGCTACTAGTCAGAGTTGAAAAACAGTCTTATTTCATGCAAAAACAACAGGGAGATTCTGCCAGAAGTTGTGGTTTTAGGGAAAAGACAAGGGCATTCAGAATCACAAGAGAAAGAGATGAGAAAGTTGGGGAACAGAGGAGAAGTAAAGCAGAATTAGCTGCAGGTAAAAAGAGATTTGTACCCAGGATTCGTACCAGAATCTGTTCATGTGATTGGAGATTCTGCATCAGTTACGGCCAGAGCAAGCAGGCTTATAATAATCTCCAGAAGAAGTTCAAAGAAATGGAGGTGTAGAGGGTGGTGGGTTTTGTAGGAAAGTTATTTTGACAGAGAGAGGGAGGAGAGGCATGCCAAGAGAGTGAAGGTCAATAGGTGGTTCATGGACTGGAACTGTAAGGAGAGATTTTAATATTTTTTTGCCATGGGAGGACATTCTTAGAGAGGCATTTTTCTTAATGGATCAATTGCAGCTGAGTCCCTGGGATGCTGCCCATCTGTGGTTAAATTCACTCGACGGATAAGAAAAGCTTTAATTTAAAGTGGTGAAGAACCAACAGAGGGATAGGGAAAGAGAGGAATCTCAGGTAAGGGAATGGTTGTTACGGATAAGGCAATATCAAAAAGCAGGTATAACCCCAGGATAGCTAACAGGGATGAGGAAATGGAAATGAACATATCAAAGTCGAACTGAAATTTGAAAAGGTTAATGTGTTCCCGTCAGGCAGGAGGCTGGAACTAGCTAATCTCCATCTCAGCATGCTGAAAATAATGGTACATGTAATTAAGAATTTTGGAGCAAAGATTTTTTATCTATAAATTTTACCAAATCTTTGGTAACAATACTTGATATTTGTTAGAAACAATGTATGAAAAATTTTACAAAAATATATGAAGAAAAAAATTATCCCAGCAACTATAATCCCAATATTGTGATCTTTAGTGTGAAGTTTTTACAAAAAAAAAAGGGGGGGGGACGACGACACAAAAAAACCCTGGAGACTGAGATGAAGAGATTAAATATAATATGGGCATTCAAAAGGTAGCCTATGTCACGTTAATCTGAGCTTTCTTTGTTAAAATTATTTATTTCTGCATAAAAGAGGTGCAGTAAACTTCATGTCTGGACTTGTAACTTGTCTGGTGTAGCTGTAGCAGGTAGTTTTAGTTAAAGTGGAAGACATCAGGATTATGGGAAGTATCAAATAGGTAAGGAACTGCCTAGAAGAGCTATCAGGAGAGAATTTACCCATGGAATTCTGGAATAATTGATTTCTTAGCAAAATTAGTTAAAGGTTCAAATGCATAATATGCAGTGGTAACCGAAATTCAGGAAGTATGGACCGGAGTAGGACTAGAACACAATGGCTCTTCTGATTTGAAATAACAGGGAACCTTTATCAATACGCAGAAGACTCTGTTTCTTGACCCCAGCTGCTTCTCAGAAAGATAGGACAAGCCTCTCCATTTTGGTCTCCAGCATATCAAGATTTAAGAGGCTTTTTTGGTTTTAATTATTTCAGCCATAGCCTCGTGGAAACAATAAAGCAACTTGAATCGAGAAGCAATGCAACTGCATCCTTATGGTGGTGTGCTTCCACATGAACTAATAATTTCCCCTGTGGCAGGACTGTGCTGCTGGTGGTTAATTAAGGCCTGGGAAAACTGGCTATACCAGGAAGGCTTCTGCAGGAATACCTGTGCTGGTTCTGGCAGCGATGTCGTTAGCACGATGCTGCACTTAAGCTAATAAGACTTGGCAGACCGAAACGGCTTGGCCCAGAGCCGCTTCGGGGAGGTTTGTACCTGTGGCATTGTCTGCCCACAAACCTGTATAATCCACCTGCAGACAATGGACCGTCTCTGGTATAATCAAGAACTGGAAGGCCTTCCTAGCCAGAGTAAGAGGAATGAGGTGACCTTGGGTAGCACAGTGTGCAGAGTTGTGTATTTGGGGACTAACAGCAGAAATTTGTATTAAAAAATGCGGATGTTAATGCTAGACGCTCCTCTCCGAAATCCTGTTCAGAAACAGAATCTAGTCAGAAACAGGAATGTGCAAAGAAAGGTTTTCCGTTTCTCTGGCTATAGCTAGTTGTATTAGCTATATACAATATTGTAGAGGGTTAGAAGTGGTGGACTTGTTTAGCCTAGACAATGAACTATGAGAGAAAAGTATTGTTCTATAAGCAGTAGGAACAACTTGTTTGTGGTAAACCCCAGTGTTAATAGAAAAACAAATGGCATTAAAATTCTTTATTGTGGTTATTTTGTACCCACCAGAGGGTTTAGGAACAGCTTTCTAGTATGAGCAATTGATGCAAAAACCTCTAATACAGCTTGGTACCCTTATTGAAGGGATTATTGTTGCCTGTCGTAGCAAAAAGCTGAAAGTGGCCCAGTGAAGTCTTGGCTATTCCTAAAATTAACAGCTTCCTGAGGTAGAGAGGAGGAGGAAACAACTTAGTGAGTTGTATGTTGGAATTTGGAAAGAAGTTGGAAGTTCTGTGCTATTGGGGTCAGAATTCCTACAGCGAATACCAAAATTACCGTTACATCAATGTTACCAGGATCTGCTGCGCTAAGGTTGAGGCAGGGGGAGAAGGGAGAAGGAATATTGGTTAGTCAAAAAGCAAATTAAAAACGCCAGTGTGAGCTTTTTAAAAAAATTATGGGTCTTTTTCTTGTTTTAAAAGCAACTCGAAAACTCCAGTGTAATCTTTTCTTTTATGATGGATCTTTATATTATCTTAACAGTATAAGCAGTGAACAGTGGCTAATCCAACAATGTTTAGCATAACGCTGTAGCTGTAAACTGCAGGGCAGATACCTACACCTAGTTGTCTTCAGAGTGAGAGGGTTATTACCCAGTTGTTTAGGAAGAGTTGTAAGTCTTTTCTCTCTCTCTGTTTCTCCTCCACCCTTCTCTCTTATATTCACATACGTAAATTTACATGAGTATTCATGTGCCTGTATATTAATGTTTAGCTTGGGAATAGATTCTCTAAGTGAAGCAGCAGAATAACTCTTTGAAGATGTAGGCAACAGTTACGTTTTCTGGGTAAACCGGCTTAGCCATTTTACCTGTGAGACAAGGAGTAACCTTTCCAGCTAGATGCTGTGCTTCTTTTCAAACAGTTCTGCTTTGAAAGTGAAGCTGCGTATAAATATGTCCCTAAGGGGTTTAAGTGTAGCAGTGTTCCTGATGTACGGCTCAGGGTTCAGGGAGCCCTGCAGTGCTGCTCTCTGCTGCGGCGCGCAGATACTGCAGGTGCGTTCCTGCAGGCCAGCACAGCAATTTCTGCTTTCCCTGGAGCGGCTCGGTGCAGCCTGACAGCAGAGACCTTTGTAACTCTAAGGATTCCGATAAAACCCCCAAGTTTAAAAAAAAAAAAAAATCATCAGGAAAGGCAAGATTTAACAAAGTAAATACAGTGGACAGGGCTGCGCAGAGTCCAGTTGCTTCAAGACCTTCTAGCTGTGTCAACTTAAAGGAGCTTTGTTGGATTATATATTGAGTGGCTGATCTTGTCACAGTATAGGCTTAGAAATGCTGAAGCCTTGTCCTCCCTGTCCCCATGGCAGAGCTGTGATACTTCTCTATTCTTGATTTCATCCTCACATGTATATTCGATGACAAATTTAATGCTGTTCTTTCAGCGTTTACTATTTTATTCGCTGTTTGTGAAATCCTCACGCTGATCTGTTTAGTGTCAAGTATGGGAGAGTGTTTTGCAGTGTTGGTTTTTTCCTTTGCTCTTGCTGAACTCCTTGTGTGAGAGGCTGTCTCTCTGTTACACTTGTATTCAGAGCTGAAGGGTTTCGTCCTGTACATTATTACAAAGCTACAACTAATAATGCAGGATGCTCTGTGAGGCACGAAGAACTTTTGAGAAAGAAATGGGCCCATTTATGCTTTTCTGTGGGTGCTCAAAGGGCATTTTAGACACACCATTGTCTTCAGCTTTCCAGCTGCCTCGACTTGGGAACGCGGCCTGTGTAAATTGCAGAAGATAAATATGTTGCTTCATACTGTACCCTTTTCTATATGTTTGTGATGTGTAAAGATAGCTGCAGAGATAAAGAGATCTTCCAGGAAGGTGATCCTGACTCTATATAGTTTGCACATGAGAGTAGATTAGATAATGGCAGTTTACTTCCTTAGCACTTTGAATCTAAGAATATTCCCCCTAAGCAAACTGGAAGACTTATTTTATACACTCTCCACAGAGGTCAGCTGCTGTCCTCTACCAAGCGTGTGTTGCATCTTTCTTTTTGTGTTGCATCTTTCTTTTTGTGTTGCATCTTTCTTTTTGTGTTGCATCTTTCTTTTTGTGTTGCATCTTTCTTTTTGTGTTGCATCTTTCTTTTTGTGTTGCTGCCAGATATATAGAGTTCCGGAGGGAGAATCCTTGGTTGTGTAATTGCAAAGCTAGCTACTATGGCAGCTTTCCCTAGCGTGCCTGCTGTGTCTGCACTGTGGGATAACCCTGTGGTACTGAAGAAGTGTTTTCTGAAAAGCTGAGGTAGGGAGGAAGTGTAATTGCTCTCTATAGTTCTCCTAGGTATTCCTGATGTCCTGATACTTTTCCTGACTAGAGCTGAGGTTTTTAACAGCAAAGAAAGTTTACCAACACTTTTGAGGTTGATGTCTTTCATGCCTTGTAAAGCTCTTCGTAATTCAGACACCTCGCTTAGGTTATCTGACTTTTCGAAGCTGGTATCCAGTACCTATCTGAAGTGCACAAGCTGTTTTGGAACACTGTCACCACGCTTCATAGTGACAGTGTTGAATTCATTGTAAGCTAAGCCCATGCTCATACAGTTTGCTTCTACATATATACTTTCTGCTCTATAACTGTAGAGTTTTGTGCAGCAAAACAGTCTACAGGAGACTCGGGGACATCCTGAAAACGTGGTTCACCGAGGCTCTGTGGTTCAGCACAGTAGCCAGCCTGTCCCATGGGTTTGTGTCTGTGTCACCCAAATGGAGCTATACTGGTTAATAGCATGTTTATTGAGTAGTCTGAAAAGCTTTCTCTGGCGTGTATGTATGTGTGCTTCAGCTAGCTTCCCTCTTTTTAATGCACAACGAGCCCTGTCACCACTCTCCCATGGTCCTGGCTTTAGGTGCCTTTCCTGAATCACCAAAAGCAAGACGGAAAGGGATCTAGCGCTAAAGGATCCTACAGCCCTGCCAGAGGAAAAGGGGACAGATAGTGGGTAGCAGATATTCCCACCTTAAAACAGCCTTGATGGGGGAAGTTAGGTTATACTCTAGGCCCCAAAGAGCTGTAGAGACTTGAGATTTGGCAGGCAACTTAAAAAATGTTGCATGTTGATTGTCAGGCTCTTAAAACAGAATTTGAAGAGTCTGTAAACCCTGTTTATCTTCGTTTTATGTGCCAATGATTTTTGTCCAGACATGGCACTGGAAGGAGAGCTAGCAGAAGGAATGGAGAACAGCCTGGAAGTGGGAGAAAAACAGCAGTTTCCAGAGTCCCAGAAGCTGCACCAGAAAGAGAATACTGTGATTATTGTCAAACTGAAAGCTGGTAAATGACCTGGATGTTCTTTTTGGTGCTAGTGAAGTTGGATATTAGCCTTACTGCCACTTCTTTTGGCTGTAGTTCTGCAGTATATCAGGCTCCTGAGTTTTAGGACGTATTTTTATGTTGTGGGTTTGGGTATCAAAAGCTGAAATCAGGGAATGTAGGGAGGAGGAGAAGAATGCATTTTTAGTAAGATGTGTTTCCTTTTTGTTTGGGGAAAAGGGGACAGTGTTTTCCTGCTTTGTATATCTTAAATGGTCAGAAAGTTTGCATCCACTTGGTATCAGTTACACCTGTATTTGTAATCGGCTTTGTCATCATACTGAATTGGCTGTGCATGCTCCAGGAGAAATGAGAGTCACATCTGAAGAAACAGAGTCCTGTTCTTCCCTGTTGTAGTCAGATCAAAAGATGCATTGCAATGAATAATAAAGTCCAAATCAAGAAAAGAGGTTACGATTCAGGCGATATCCCTCAGACTTATGATACTCAGGTCAGACACTTATATGTTTTTTCCCTTTGTTTTGTAACGTGGCATTTCCCGTGTGCGGTTCAGATGATCTCAGTGAGCATCTCATTCCCATGCTTCCCCTTTTCTTCTTCTGTGCCTGCACAGTCTGTTTGACTGCTGTTCAGAGCTTGTGTTTGGGATATTTGTTGTTACCAGCTAGAATGAGCAGCCTGTATTGGAGGGCAGTGCAGCTCATATTTGTGTATGAGGTAGAATTATCTAGCAACAGTATTTTCGTGTTGAGTGCTTCGTTACACCCATTCCACCGTCTTTTATGCTGCTGAATTCTCTGATCATGTATGTAAATCCCACCTGCAGGCATGGCCTTTAAAATTACGTTAAGAATCCAGCTTACCACTTAGCACAAAAATTCCTACCTGGAAGTACTTTCCTTAATCATTTAAAAAAGAGATCTTTTTTAAAGGAGAAGTCTCAAAATAATATTAATTATAATGCATACATACGCACACAGTGGAATTGCAATGTATAAATGGAAACAAATAAATACAAAAGATCAAAGACTGAAAAATAAGGATATGTACATATAAAAGGCCAGCTGGCAGCCAGCCCTGGAGCAGACTTGCCGCATCCTTGGGATACCAAGCTGTCAGTCCTGTAGAAAGGAACCTATGAACCTGAGAAGCTGCAGTAGTAAACTTAAAACTTTCCGATACATCTTGCTGAGAATGACGCTAATGTTCTGTTGAATTCTGAGGCGCTTGTCTCCATTTTAGCCCTTTTTTGGTTCTGTGCCAGGAGTCAGCAGTCACCGAGCACCCGGTAAAAATCTGCGAGCAGGTTATCAGTTCCTTGGGCACTGGTGCGTTCCACACCTCTTCTGCTTTCGCAGCCAGATGCAACCTCAGTGAGGGTGTAATCCTTCCTCTGCTTCACTGGCTTGTGCCGACAGGTTTGCTGTGTGCGAGGCTGTCTTCAGTTTATTCTGGTCTGTCTTCCTTCCAGGATGGCACGCTCTCTGAATGAGTGGCTGTGGCAGCATGAGTTCTGGCTGCCCCCAGGAATCACCTGGCAGGACATGCAAGAGTCTGAAGACGTCCATTACCCTCAGCCTCGTGGTCTCCTGCTCAGTATCCTTTTGCTTTAATCCTGGTTGTCATTCGATGTGCCTTTGAAAGGTAAGTTATTTAGTACTGTTTGGGGTTTCTTAGGGATAATGCTGGCAGTCTGAGGCCAAAAGCTGGCTTTGTAGTCTGTGCCGATGTATGACTGAAGAGGTCCACAGAAACTCCAGGTCATAAAGTCTGCTGAGGTATGTTTTTCAGCCCTTTCTTTCCAGCCCTGTGTACTGGCTAAAGAAGTGTGTTGAATACAGAACATAAACCCTACCCTTAAGGTCTAATTATAAGCAATGTGACTCCCTGCACTTAAAACAAGTAAGCACCAGATGAGGTTTATGCTTGTGTTTTAGAAGGCAGACATGCTCTTTTGTGTTCTGTTGCACATTGCTTGCTGTTTCTGGGTCGAGTGCAGTGGAAATCATGTTTAGACTATCCAAATACAGTTAAGTCTCCTTTATCTTGGGTAATGGGGATCTGGGGTATTGCACCTGACAGACAAGCCTGCATAAGATGCATTAGACTGGGCTGAGTCATCTGACCTCAGAATCAGCACCGCACAGCCACACGAACCTCTGCATTTTACTGACCACTGCTCTGGGTTCAGGAGTGTCATTTCCTTGGGAGTGCCATGCAGAGACATTTGTAGGTGCTTCCTCTGGGTTGAAGCCTGCTACAGACCCTTCCAGTAGGCAGCTGGGCTGCCAGAATTCTTCCTCCTCTTCTCCTTCTGCTACCAGACCTGCTTTTTGTTGCTGCTTTTTGCAGACTCTGCGATATCATCTTCCAGGGTCGGCACAAGAAGTTACTCTGGCTCTAGGATCTTTCTGGCCAGAGCCATTTGAGTGTTTTGCACATTACGCGTCAGCACAGAAAATTTGGGGGTTATGGCAAAGGTATAGCTATAAATGCTGCAGGGTTCATTGACTCTGAGTTTCATAAAGGTCCTGAGCTGGTGCCGTTGCTTTATGCAGTTTAGTCAATAGTTAGCGTGGTCTGCAACACAACATGATTTGCTGGTGGATAACTGAGATTTACCATAGTGTCAGCCATTTCCAAGACTGCAGAGTAAGCCCCCTTCCATGATTTGGAATACTCTTTAAAGTGATTTTCACTGGATTAAAAAATCCCTATTCCTAGCTGCTGTCTGAAGAGGTATTCTTTTGAAATAGTTTAGTCAAAATCTACAGTGGTTTTAAGTTTAGAAAGAGAGGAAAAAAGACAATTTAAAAAATGTTTCTGTCATCCTTTTTTGAAAAGTGGCTGCACAAGAAAATGGAAACGGACCTCTCTGTAGGCTAGAAAGATATTTCTTCTCCAGATTCTCTGTGATACAAGAACAGCTTGGAAAAGTTTATAGAAGTTGAAATGATTCAGAGTTCTCTGAATGCTGGCTATAATTTGGAGGCTTTTATTAAAACCAAATGTGTGAATAATTCTTTAAATAATCATTTTATAATGATACAAAATTGGAATCCAGATCTTTTCTTTGTAAACAGTATGTTTAGTATGCATTTAATAAATTCCATGGATTTTATCCTGCACTTCCCTGGGGACATAGGTGTCTTGGTTACCTCTACTGACGTGGGAACCAAAGTGCTGTAGGTAACCGTTGAAACACAAGTGACTCACATTTCTTCCTTGCTGATCTGCAAGACACAGCTGGATACAGTACTCCTTCGGGTAGGCACCGTCAGTTGGTGACTTGGACACATTTGCAATGTGAAGCTGGAGATTAGCCCCCACGTCCTGCATTGACTAGGACTGCCCAGTTCTAGGCTCCCCAGTACAAGACACGAACAGGAAGAAGGAGCCAAACTCTTCTCAGTGGTGCCCAGTGACAGGACAAGAGGCAGTGGGCACAAACGGAAAGGTGTGATACTCTATCTGAACAGAAGAAAATGCTTTTTTTTACTGTGAAGGTGATCAAACATTGGAACAGGTTCCCCAGAGGGGGAGTGGACTCTCCATATGTGGAGTTACTCAAAACCCAGCTGGACACAGCCCTCCACAGCCTGCTGTAGCTGACCCTGCTTGCGCAGCAGAGGTGGGCTAGGTGATCTCCAGAGGTTCCTTTCAGCATCGATTCTGTGCTTCTGTGACTCTGTCCATTCCTCTTCCTCCTGCCACACCGTTCCTAGTCATTCTAAATATCTTTTCCACTTGCTTTAAGATGCCATCAGCATCTTAAAAAAAAAATATTTTTTTCTTTCCCATCCAAGCGCTGCCTTAGCTGGGAGAGTTCCACAGGCCTGGTCCTACTCATTAATTTTAAAGCTGGTTTGATTCACAAACTTCAGTAAATAAAAGCTTCTTGTCACACCCTTAAAAAAAAGATAATATCACAAGCCCATTTTACAGGTCCAGGAAACCTATAATCATACCACTGTCTTACCTATGCAAATTACAAGCCAGTGTTCTGAGCTGTATTCTTGTTTGTCCTAACTCTCTGCAGTCATTTATTTCAGCGTGACATTTTCTCATTCTCAGTCGTTACTGTTCCATGTTCAGTTCATCCTGGAGAAGAAAGCTTCCCCTAGCGAATGGGAGGTAGGAATCAAGTCCTCCATTGCTCCGTTGCCTTGTATGTACAGTGGCGCTAGCCCTGTTTAAAATAATTTGCACAAAGTTTGAGAATTGCAGACTGAAAGGATGCATGTGTTATTTCTCATTCTCCATGTAGATGGCCTTGACTTTGTAGCTTTGTACATCTGGTCTGTGGGTCAAAATGCATGTACGTAACTAGTATACAGGTTTGGGTTTGGTGGTTTTAGCTTGGCCCCTGGCAATTTATTCTGCCCTCACCTATTACTTGCAACTGTGCATTGGGTGCATTGGGTGCAAAGCATTTTTTTCTCTAGATAATGCTCTGTGTTCCTGGTGCTGCCTGCTCTGGGATTTCAGAGGTATGTTCGTGTCATTTATCTGTGTCAGAACTCCGGGAAAATACTAAGAGGCAGAAGAAGCCCAGAGGATTTTCTGCAATCCCTCATTCAGCAGCTGCATCAGCCACCGTGTTTGGCCACTGGTTCCCTCTTCTTGGTTTGGAGATTAAACCTGGGAAAGACCCCGCTTCCTCGAGCATGGATTTTCCTCTCCTTGGCACCTGCTGGCTGAACTGGGAAAAACTGAGACAGCGACATCCTTTTAACCACCAGTTATTCCGTGGATTAGGCGGTGGCTGTGGGAAGAGGACGTGCGGTAGCTGGGTGGGGCCTGGGAGAGTGGAGGAGGTTGTGGGTGCAGCCCTGGGGGAGAAGAAACAGCTCACGCTTCGGTGAAGCAACTCTTCTGTGAGCCAGCTAGGACTACCCCTTGGGACTGGAACCCCAGCCCCCTGCTCACACATCCTTGGTAAGGGTTAATAGCTATTGCTTCAAGGCTGTCCTGCCTTAACCCCAGCCAGCAACTAGCATCCCGCAGCCGCTCACTCACTCCTCTCCCCTCCACTGTGGGATGGGAATCGAAAAACAAGTAAAACTCATGGGTTAAGAACAGTTTAATAATTGAAATAAAAAATAAAATATAATAATAATAATAATAGTAATGAAAAAGAAGATAACAAAAAGAGAATGAACTATAACCCAAGAAAGACAAGCGATGCACAATGCAATTGCTCATCACCTGCTGACACCTGCTGTGGGTAATCTATTGAAAAATTATCCCTAACAGGTTTACCACAACAGGAGAATATCTGGCAGGAAAATGGTGTTGCCTCTGCTCATGACGTCAGTCAGGTTGTTGGCTGATACTGCATCAGAATGCTGAAAGGCATGACAAGATTCTGTGCAGAACTTTAAAAATTATTTAAGCTGCAGTAAATCTTTCTTGGAGTGACAGATTTAAGGGACTCGGTCTCTTAAGACGGGGTGAGGAAGTGATTTGACAACAAACTCCTGTGAGGAGACAAGACCAGAGTTTGAAAGGTGAAACTGGAGAAGTTCACGTAAAAAATGTAAAGTTTCAACATTTAGCGTTAATAACCAGTTGCTTATGGGGGGAGTGGAAAGATTTTCTACTATCTGAGGTTTTTACACTAAGAACAGAGAGCTTTCTGAAAGATGCCTTAGCTGAACAGATTTGGGCTTGCCAGGCTGGGCTCTGTGGTGGGTCAGACGAGATGCCCATATTGCCCCTTCTGACCTTCGAACCTGGATCTGAACCCTGCTTCCTCACCTCTTTTCCAGGGTGAGCTGCTCAGTTTAGCCAAGCGGTGCGACCTGCCGGTGAGGAAGGTGGAGAGTTGGTTCCGGCGCCGGAGGAACACAGACCGACCTAGCCTGTCGAAGAAGTTTTGCGAGGCCTGGTGAGCGGGAGCACAAGCCATGAGCAGCAGGGGCCTTTCACCGGAGCTGAGCTCCGCAGGCAGCTCGCTGCCTCCCAGCCTGCCCTCCACCCCATGCAGAGAGCATCCCACCTCCCCTGCCTCCCAACCTGCCCTCCACCCCATGCAGAGAGCATCCCACCTCCCCTGCCTCCCAACCTGCCCTGTACCCCTACACAGAGAGCATCCTGGGTCTTCCTTGCCCCACCTGGTTCTTCTGCAACTCTGCTGCTTCTCTGTTACTGAAACATGCCTTGCTTTCCCCCTTTATTTTCACTCCCAAGTCACCTTTTACTCCTGTCTCACCTTTATTCCTTATAGGGCTTCTGTTTCTGACTTTGTAAGACTGGCATTCTGCTTTGAAACATAATTGTACCTGAACAACTCCCTCCTGTTTTGCATCTTACTGCTTCTTGCTGCTTTTCAAAACTCCCAGGCAGCGGGCTAGATTGTATTCTGCTCTCAGTTGACTTCAGCGTCCTGAAAGTCAAAAACCAGCACCCTTTTATAGTGGCAGAAAAAGGGGCCTGTGTGAAAGCTTGTGTTTTGCAAAGAGCAAAACTCTTTTTGGAAACAGCTGTGTGGAAATCCTCTCTATTATGTGGAGGCACAAAATAAATCTCACATCAGCCAGTTCTGTGAATGTTAGTCCTGGCTTAAGCTTTCCACAGTAAAGGAGGATTCTCCTGAGCTTGGTTGACATGTCTTACTTATGAGTGGCTGCTCTGCTATTCGTGTAAGGACGTAGGTTCTCCCAGGAAAGCCACGGATATGAAAGAAATCATTAAATACCTGCAGTGCTATTCATCTGTCTAAAAGTGTGTCTCCATAGGGTAGGCATGAACTCTGAGCGAATCACCTTGTGCTCCGTTTGACACTCAACCTCTAATTCAACCCCTGCCCAAAACCCCTAATTGAAAAAGAAAAAAGAAAAAAAAACCCTGATGTGTATTATTTATTTATAATATTCCAGATAGTTGCAGTTAGAAATATTTACAAAATCTGTGGACAAGGGAGTTGTAAAGCAACCATGCTTAATCTGCTTCCCTCAAGATGAAATCTGAGTTCTCCCTGCACTCAGCTGAGTCGCAGTAAATAGTAACAGTAAATAGTAAACAGTAAATTTCTTTTCCGACTCAGCTCACCTAGGATGGTGTCCTTCCACCCGCCCTCTATCACCATGTGCAGTCTGTAGAAAGAATGTCTTTCCGATGTGTTGTAGCAGCATTGTACAGTTTCTGTCTGTCTTGGAGCTCCGGGGGGTTTCACTGACAGGTGGAGTCTCCCTCTCTCTCAAAATGTGGTTACTTCTGATTTGTTCTGGAGATTTTTGGAAATTAAAGGACCGGTTTAGACAATTTAACTCCTTTGAAGATTTCCTGTGTTTAGTTTATTAACAACTTGTTTATTCTGTTGGGGTGAAATTCCATTACTTACTGTATGTGTGTATATTCAGTGTGACCTGCCTCTGCCCGCTGAACTTGGCACACATTTTATATGTACTTCTATATGGGTTTAATGTGGGTAAATCATTACCAGCTCCTGACTGAGACCAAACATGACAGTAATTAATGTCTTTACATGATAATGAATTTAGCATGCCTAATCTCTAAAAGCCTAGGAGAGAGACTGGCATTGTTTGACTTTTACAAATGCATCTGCTAGTGCTGGGAAGGTTTGGGATGATTATCTGAGTCATTTTAGTCAGCGGGATTCTCGTATTTTCTGCTGTCTCTAAAGCAGAAAATTGCTCTTTTTGAAGACTGTTGAATGTGCTAGTAACGTGCAAAGAGCCACTCCTGTTATGATCTGGGTAAACTTTGAACATATTAATGTATGCCTCTGCCTTAATAGCGTCATTCTTTGAGTGAGTGTGATTGATACACAGAATTGCAGCTTGGTGGTTAATGAATGGGGTTCTAACATACTTTGTTTTCTTTGTAGCTGGAGGTTTACATTTTACATCTGTCCTGGTTTCGGCTGGGATAGAGTTAATTTTCTTCCTAGTAGCTGGAATTTCGATTCTTTCCCCCATCCCCCGGGGATCCCACCACCACATCATTTCTTTTCTTCGCTGGCCTTGCTGTCCTGTACGGTGTGAGTACACCAGCAGTGCCACCTGCTGTTCAGCTTAGCCAGTGCCTGCAGGAATGGCAGCTTTTGGGGTCAAACGTGTCCTTTCAGACCTTCTTGCAGAGGTTCTGCCACCAAGTCAGTGTGTATCCCCTGCACAGCACACTTATGAGACCACAAACGTATTGGACCGTGCTTATTTTAAAAACTCCAGCTCAAAACCAAGAGGTTTCCTCTTCTTCTGGCAAAGCAGAAGATAATTGGGATTGTGTAAAAATACATTTCTGTGGGGTAGAGAAGAAACACTTACTGAGATGGAAGCTGCAGGGCCTGTTTGTGTGTTGTATCCAATACCTCTTTAAGGTAAAAAACTCAGGCTTCCTTTGGGAGCATGGACTGCAATTTAATAATTTTGTTTATGAATTTTCTTTTCCTTACCCAAGGTGTAAGAGGTTCAGGCTCATGCCTCTGCCTTTTCTGATTTGATAAATAATGAGTTCTCGTGATACAAAGGGAACTGCCTCAACAGGAGAAGACTGAGACTTGAATGATACGGGTTTGAATCTTTCAGGCAGAAGAGGTAATAGAAGCCATGCATATGCTCTAATCACTGAGCTGTGTTCTCTAAGCTGGGACGAGGGGCACCGGTCATTCTCTGGCTCTGTTTTAAAGGTTCCCCTGGCTCTTTTGCCGAATCCAGTTCCCTCGGTGAGCTTTGCAAAAGTCTTCTACACTGGCACCTTCTGAGGGGTTAAGTAATGGAAAATCTGCAGATCCCAAGACAACAGACACAAACTATGGTTGTAACTGCTCGTTATTGTAACAAGTGAAGAACTTTTGAACTTAATATTCTGACTTGAAAGTCAGTATAAGGTACCCTAGGAGTACGAGGATTACAGGATGAGCTAGCAGAGGAGTGAAGGTATCTAAATCCCAACCACAGTGTTTTGTGGCTCTGTACATCAAAAAAGAAGGCTGTGCTTTGAGGCCAGCTATGAAAGTTTGGTATGGGTGACCCGCTTAGCATAGCACAAGAGCCCTGTGGCAACAGAAGGGGCAAAATCCTGTTGTTCTTCATGTTATCTGACCGTTCTAGGAATGAAAGATCATCTTCACTTTTTGTGAAAGTCTTTATTCAGTACACATTTTCCACTTTTCACAAAAAGAGGAGGCATCTGTCCTACGGACAACAGCTCTAGATCTTGTAGCAAATAGCATGTTATTCTGTTATCTAAAATTGTACCAAAATGACTACATTAAAAAGAAGGTCAAAGAATTAATGTGACAAGGCGTATTTGCATGTGACATTTCCTGACTGTCGCATGTTTACTTTGTAATCTGAGTAGTAGTTTAACATGCATTTGTTTTTGTGAAATGCCCTTCTTTCTTTACAAAAAAGCAAATGTTCAAATTCTGTATCAGTAGCTTTAGACAGGTGGCAAAAACCTCTGCCCCATGAGTCAGTGAAATAGCAGGTAGCAAGGGAAAGTTACCTCACAGTAGGCCACCAGAAAACAGCTTTATTTGCTGAGAGTAGAAGAATGATGAAATTCAGGGATCTGGGGTTCCTTTCTAGTTTAGGTAACATGGTGTGCCGTAGTTGTTTCAGAGTTTTTGCTTTGTCCTCTGTGATTCTATATCCCACATCTCTCCCGGTTCTGTACCTGTATTTGCTGTAAATCCTATCCCAGCCCCGTTCCCAGCCAGCAGGAGGCTGTGTCTGCTCCTAATTACCACTGCTCATAAAAAGACACTGCTGCTGCTTCCCTTCTGGATTGCTCGTGCACCAGCAGGTGCTCAATGAGAGAAGGAGAAATGTTGCCTTCTTGCTCTTAGCTCTGATATCTGGAGCCTTGTAGAACTGTTATAGAACATTACCCTTACAGATGTGGCGTAGAATATGTTCCATCGCTGTATGCGCTGGGACATGCTTGCTCTGATCAAATCTGGGCGCAGTGAAGGGTCAGAGCGTGCTCCGTGCAGGAAGAACTTTTGGGGACTTCAGTTGCCATGCTTCTGTGAAAGTTTCGAAGCTGCCAAGTTCTAAACTACCAATTTTCTATGAAGTGTGAACAAAGTAGGATCTTTTCAGAGGTTCATTACTTAACAGACTGCAGCATGATCCTCACTGTTAGAGGAAAAACCATATTCCTGACACACGAGTTTTCAGCCTTCTTACCGTGTTTAAGTATTGTTGTCCAAACCACAGAGATTCTTAATAAAATAGTTGTAAGAATATTTTAATATATTCTAAACATAACCACCACTACCCAAACTTGTAGAAGGCTGCAACAAGTCGGTAGAAATCTTCCCTGAGCTGTTTTATTTGGAACTGGGCTAAACAGCATGTGAAATTTCAGCGCAATAGCCACAAATTGGCAATGTCAAAGCAACTGCAAGTTCTTGTAGTGGAAGTCTCTTGGCAACTGAGTTCCAGACAGTGTGACCAGCTCTGCCTGTAATGAAACACAACAAAGTCCGTAGTAGTAACAAACTAAAGGAGTTTGGCAGTTGATAAGAGAATTCCTCTGGCATTCTCACATTCATGTTGCATTTTCTTTCCTGAAGCCTTGGCTTTGGGACCATAGGGAGTGCTGGACAGGATAGCCACGACAGGCGAGTCATGCAAGAGGGAAAATTGCTGTTATAAATCATGTATTGTCTTTCGATATCTTATGAAAATCAGGTTATATTAGTGACAAGAGAGAGGGCACTGAATTAAATTCAGGCTCACGAGCCCTAAGAATTCAAAGCCAGATCCTCGTCAAGGGGGAACATCTTTGTATCTGGTGTGATCCTAAACACAATAGAGGATGAATTGGGAGAGCAGGAGGAGACTGCAGAAATAAAGGGCAAGTGGGAGTTCTGACCAGGTGAGCCAAGAAACTGAAAAATGGGAATGCTCCAAGGTTGTTTAGTTTGTAGAGGGGACTGAGGCCAGAGAAGGGCACGTTGCCTGAGGAGAAGTGAAGACTTCAGTGGAGAGTATGTAGAGCAGAGGACATGCTCTGAATGCTGTGTACTTCCAGCTATGCTGAAGAGTCATGTCCACAGTGCTCCCCAGGGAGTTCGTTTCCCAGTGGAACTGGCAGTATGGCCAGTAGCAATGCAGCATCGTTCCCATTAAGTTTGGAGGATGCTCTCTTTTAACAGTTTCACAATGTATATTCTGTGTTATTTCTGTCCAGTGGGTTGGAAGGCTTACATCTCTTATCAGCCCAAACCAGAATAACCTCAGTGAAAATTGCCAGCTAGGCACCAAATCTTCTTTTGTTCATCAACACAAGGAGCAAAGACAGCAACCAAAAGCCAGGTACTTTTTTGCCCAGCTGCCTCCCTTGCTATTCCTACTCCTATAACTTGAGAAGCTGAAAGAGTTAGAAAGGAGCTTCACCCACTGAGCACAGGAGCCATTGCCTGCTCGGCCTTTCCCTTTATGTTTTTATGTGCTCTGAATTCTCTAGAGAAGATGACTGTTGCCTGTTCTATAGCAGGAGCCTTCCTATATCACACTGCTTCCTATATCATCACTGTCACTCTGGATGCCAGAGCAGACATAGTAAAAGAGAGCTACATTTCATTAAAGTGAAAAATCTGATTCCAACTTCGGAAGAGGTTCCTCTCTCCTATGAGAGCAGCTGGTAAGTGTTTCTGGCAGGACAGTAATCTCCTGTGTTACCATGCAGGGAGCTCCCATGCACACGATTTCACAGTACTAGAACTTCCTGGGTAAGAAATAAAATTTTTCATTAATTGAAGAGGATGCTGAAGGAAACTTGATCCCAGTACCAAGACAAAGTGAAGACTGCCCATGTTCCAGGGCTTTTTGGTCTGGCAGTCAAAGTCAGAGCAAGACCCTGTGACTGTACATCGAGGTTGCAAACCCATAAAGGGAAATGTAATGCACAGTTTTAACAGTGTGAGCCACAGGAAAAATAACAGAACAAATGAGTGAAGAATGAGGTGGTATCTTTCAAGCTGAGTCTCCAAGCAATCCGCTGTCACTCAAAGGCAGAAATTTGAGGGGCACATCTGTAGTTCAGTGTAAAAGTCAAACCATACAAACAGGCGGTGCTCGAACAGGAACGTAAGACTGAAAGGATCACTCAGGTCCTTGTGTCCTGTTCATGTACATGTGGAGTACGTGTCTTTTCAAAAACAATCCAAGCCATCATAATGGCACACTGTGGTGGGTTGACCCTGGCTGGCTGCCGGGTGCCCACCAAGCCGCTCTATCTCCCCCTCCTCAACTGGATGGGGAGAAAATATGACGGAAGGTTTGTGGGTCGAGATAAGGACAAGGAGATCACTTACCAAATACCATCACAGACAAACCAGACTTGTCTTGGGGCAGAATAGGATGGTAAGAAATAAGAACAAATCTTAAAAGACCTTCCCCCCCACCCCTCCCTTCTTCCTGGGCTCAGCTTCACTCCTGACTTCTCTGCCTCCTCCCCAGAGTGGCGCAGGGGGACAGGGAACAGGGGTTGCAGTCAGTTCATCACAAGTTGTCTCTGCTGTCCTTCCTCCTCACACTCTTCCCCTGCTCCAGCATAGGGTTCCTCCCACGGGAGACAGTCCTTCACGAACCTCTCCAGCATGGGTCCTTCCCATGAGCTGCAGTTCTTCACAAACTGCTCCAGTATGGGTCCTTTCTGCGGGGTGCAGTCTTTCAGGAATGGACTGCTCCAGCATGGGTCCCCCACAGGGGTCACAAGTCCTGCCAGCAAACCTGCTCCAGCGTGGGCTCCTCTCCATGGGGCCACAGGTCCTGCCAGGAGCCTGCTCCAGTGCGGGCTTCCCACGGGGTCACAGCTTCCTTAGGGCACATCCGCCTGCTCCAGCGTGGGGTCCTCCACGGGCTGCTGGGTGGATATCTGCTCCACCAAGGACTTCCATGGGCTGCAGGGGTACAACCTGCTTCACCATGGACTTCACCACAGTCTTCCCCACGGGCTGCAGGGGAATCTCTGCTCCGGCGCCTGGACCACCTCCTCCCCCTCCTTCTTCACTGACCTTGGGGTCTGCAGAGCTGTTTCTCTCACATATTCTCACTCCTCTCTCCTGGCTGCTGTTAACGCAGCAGTTTTTACCCTTTCTTAAATATGTTATCACAGAGGCGCTACCGTCGTCGCAGATTGGCTCAGCTTTGGCCAGCGGAGCCAGTGGAACCGGCTCCAACTGACATGGGGGGGGGGCAGCTTCTGGCATCTCACAGAAGCCGCCCCTGCAGCCCCCTCAGATACCAAAACCTTGCCACATAAACCCAATACCCCAGCAAAAGCGCCGGGGCACTCTGGAGAGAAGCAGGGCTCCTTGCGGGTCTCGGCAAAGCCAGGTGAAGTCCCTGGGGCTCTCTGGAGAGCAGCAGAGCATTGCCCAGGCCCTGGAAAAGACTGGGAAAAGCCCTGGGGCAGTCTTTATGGAAGTAGGGCTGCTGTGGGCTCCAGCAAGGCCTGCCAAAGGGCCCGGGGCTCTCTGGAGGGCAGTGGGGCCCCGATCAGGCATAAGAGTAAGGGATGAAATATTCAAAAACTCCGCATTGAAACCAATCAATCTGACATAAAAGAACCCCCTGACCGACAGGAGTGAGACCCAGAATGGAGATGTTTATGGGGCCTCCTGGGAGAAACAGAATTTACGACAGGCCCGTTTGACAGGCTCCCCACACCCACCTTACAGAAACTATGGGATAATCGTGAAAGGGATTGCACCAATGGCCTGGATGTTGGGAATGTGCTAGATAAAATTGTCCCGCCTGCTCCTCCAGCCCCACTATTGGGAAACTAATGGAGGAACTCCCAACCCTCGGGCCACGGAGTTCCCATGACCAGTCCCAAGTGGCCAAACTTTTTGGAATAAATATTAGTAATAGCCTTTGTATACCATTCGTGTTAAATGATAGGTATTCTCTCTCTTTTCACATGGGCGCAGGAGCCCCTGTATTGATGATTAAAGCTAGGGATGGTGCTGTATTAATCCAGAAAGCCTTGAGAAAGGGTATATTCATCAGGGATCACTGGGAAAACACAAGAGGTCCCAGTAGCCAGGATAGGGTTGGACTTGATGATCTTTAAAGGTCCCTTCCAACCCAAACCATTCCATGATTCTAGCAATGCCCGGTGATGGCCCCGGGGCTCTCTGGAGGGCAACAGGGCCTTGCCTGGGCCCCGACAATGCCCGGCAAAGGCCCCAGAGTACTCTGGAGAGCAGCAGGACCCTGCCTGGTCCCTGTCAAAGCTCAGTGAAAGCCCAGGCGCTCTCTGTAGGGCATCAGGGCCCTGCATCCATCAAATCCATATCACTCCAATTTAGTGGCAAGAAGGTTTTGGGGGACTGTGTCAAAAGCCTTACAGAACTCCAGGTAGATGATATCCGTAGCTCTTCCCTTGTCCACTGATGCAGTTACTCCATTGTGGAAGGCCGCTAGATTAGCGAGGCATGGCTTTGCCCTTGGTGAGGCCGTGTTAGCGGTCTCTAATCATTTGCGTGCCTGGGAATTTGTAGCACGGTGGTTGAGAATAGAGTGTCACTTCTCAGGACAGGTCTGTCCCAGTTCCATTCAACCCGTGTCCTGAAGCTCTTGGCTTTGTAAAGGGTGGGTGCACTGAAGAGCAGCCCTCAGGGAGGCTCAGTACGGACAGAGGTGCTGCAGCGTCCCTGGGCTATTTATCCTTGGTGTTAACCTTAAAAGTGCAATTGCTGCATTGGGGTGGGAGTGGCGATGGAAGAGCCCCTGGGTGCCCGCCCTCCCACACCCCCACAGTAGCCGCAGTGAAGGGTGTGCTTTTTAATGTCAGTTATAATAAAATATTTTTACAGAGCCCAAAAAATTCAAAATAGTGCAAAACATCTCACTGTCATGCATCCATGGTAGCCGCCACCGGCGGTGCCGCACGGGGTGGTACAGACACACAGGCATCAGTGACACATGTGCTACAGGTGCAGAATTGGTCGGTTCAATCACATGCCAAACAGGACAGTTTGGGGAGGGGGCACGGGGCCAGGGGCACCACGGTCGGGAGGTGCGGGGCTGAGCCCCAGCCTGGCTGCGCAGGAGCAGCGGTTAGAAAAGGGATGTAAACATTGAACAGAAACGAGAGAGGAAAGCGAAACCCTTTGGTCCCAGGCAAACCCTATAGAAAAGGGACCGTGGGGGCCAGTCGGGGTACCCTGTTTTGGGATGGGGAGGGGGCTGAGAGAGCTATATTGACTTGTGGGGTCATCAGGCCTCTGTCTTCCCCGGTACTTAGGGCAAGCTGACCAGGTGGGGTGGCCATCCCCGACACCACGCACCCTGGCCTCCCAGGCACTAGCATGAGACACGCACACCACTGATCACGCAGAAATGGTGGTTAATGGGAAACTGGGAAGGGAAGGGATCTTCTGGGTTGGGGGTGGGAAGGGTCTTGCTTGCGCCAAGGAGGTCTCATGGGCGCTGCTGCACTGCACAGGGATGGCTGGTCCCCACTGGCCAGAGCAAAGGGAGATGGGTCCCTCTGCTCCAGTGCCCCCAGCCCTCACCCCCAAGCCCTGGCACCCTGGGGGCGGCAGTGGGGCAGCCCACGGTGGCGGCAAGGCAGGGAAGACAGGATATGGGCCGGGGGCTGCTCCCTGCCACTCCCGGCCCTGGTGATGCCGCTGCCAGCCAGGGAGGGGACCCTGTGCAGGGCATGCAGGGGCTGCGCCTGCCGACCCAACAGCCCCAATAGCCCTTCCGGGTGCAGGACACAGCCGCGTCATCGTCCGGCTGCCCCGTGTATGTACAGCTATTTACATATGTACAGGGTGCTCAGCAGGTGGGAGCCTCCCTGTCCCTCAGGGCGCCCGACGATGCTCGAGGGATGGGGACAAGGGGCCATCGTGCTGTGCCAGCCACTCACCAAGACCCCTGGGCGGGATGAGACACCACCCTACCCCCCCTAAGCCCTTTCCTTGTGTCGCTCGATGAGGTTTGGGGCTGGGTAGGACAGGGTAGGGTCAGGGATGGGCCATTGGGGTTCCTCCATCTCAAACAGGCTGTGAAGGGGCAGATCTGTCCCATTGCCCAGTCTGGGGTCCAGCCCTTCCCTGCAGCCCCACCAGCCCCAGCACCTTCCCGTCGGGGTGGGATGGGGGCACGGCAGTGCTCTGCACCGTTGTCACCCAGCCAGTCTGGCCAAGGGAGGGACAGGGGGGGGTCTGTGACTGCAGCCACGTCCCCCCCTCAACCACACCAGGGTCGGGAAGGAGACTCCTCTTGTGGCCGCTCTTATGGCTTATACATGGCTGGAGGATGCTGTAGAAAAGGGGTCAGGAGTAGGGGGAGAGGGCTGGGGGGGTGGAAGGGGTTTAACTGCTGCCCTCCTCGGCCGAGCGCGTGTCCGACTTGAGCTTGACGAACTCCTTGGCCACCTCGTCATTGTTGCGTTGGGAGAGGATGCGGAGGACGGTGAGGCCAGTGTCATCCATGTGGATGCGGCGGCCCAGGGGCAGCCAGCAGGCGCAGCCCGGTCGCTGCAGGATATCGCGGAGCTGCAGGACAGCGATGCCCACTGTCCGGTCCTCCCGGGCGAAGCAGTAATCCTTCACACACACCTGCAGCTCGTAGCACTCGGGGCCCGTCTCCGTCCCCAGCGTGCTGCAGGGGGGAAGGGACGGGCAGTGTTGGCATAGGGGGTCACAATCCCAGGCCCCCTGGCTCTGCGACAGCACCCTACATGGGTGCCTCCCCACTGCCCTTAAAAAAGCCTTTTCTTTTTTTGCCTTTTCCCCAATCCCTGCTTTTACCAATGAGGAAACATCTAAAACATCCCCTGTGGGATGAGCAACTCACTGGCAGACCCCAGGAGGAGGGGGTCCCCACATCATGGGGACACATCCCCCAGCCCGGCCCCACATCCCCAGCCCCGTGGTGCCACTCACAACTGGAAGCTCTCATTGTACTTGGGGGCCCAGCTGTTGTTCTTGGATTTGGTGGCAAATTTCCTCTTCTTGTCGCTGAGGTGGGGCCCGATGATGTTGACCTCGATGAAGGGCCGGAAGATGCCCGACGTCTGCCACTTGAGGTCGTTTGCAGCCACCACTGCAAGGAGGGGGCACGTGAGGCTTGCGGGGCACTGCCACCTACGGGACCCTGGCATCCCAGGCGGCAGAACCCACCTTTGACGGTGACTTTGTGTTCGCCAGTGCCGGGGTGGGTGAAGAGCTCCACGTGGATGGACACCTCCCCAACAGGGTCATCCACACCAGAGCCTGCGTGGCAAAGGGAGGAGACATGAGTGCCTGTTCCCCCTGTCCCCCCCTGACGTCCCCTGCCCACCACCAACCCCACTGGAGGAGGCAGGTCACCCACCGTGGGGCGGGAGGGGGTGGGCAGTAGGATTTAGCCTCTGCCAAAGGGTTCTGGGGACAGCAGCATGGGTGCAGCAACTGTCAAGGAGAGCTGGGGCTGGCACCAGGCTGGGCTGGGGCATGGCAGGACATCCCCGCCACCAGGCTGGCTCTCCATCATCCCACCCCACATCGGCAGGGCCCAGTGAGCCCCCCCCTTGCCCAGGCAGGGGCTGAGGTGCCTGGGTGGGATGGGGCAGGGGACAGTGGCCCAGCTGCCCCTCCTATGGGCGCAGGGGGGGATGTCAGTGCTCCGTGCGTGGCTATGAGCATGGGCACAGCACTGGGCAGGAGGGACCCGATCTGGCCCTTGTGCTACAGGGCAGCCATGGCCCTGCCAGGGGCTTGGGGCTGACCTGCCCCCTCTTCTATCCCCTCCATCTCAGGGACCACATCAAGCCCTGGGGTCCCCAAGCCTGGGGAAGTCGGGTGACCTGCAACCAACAGCCCAGCCCACCCCCTCCCCCCGAAGAGCCGTGCATGCATCCATGGGTGAAGGAGGGGGTGCAAGGCAAAGGGACAGGCTCCGTGGGTCAGACGGGACCAAGGAGATCAAACCGAGCTCAGCGGAAAGCTCCCAGGGTGGAAGTAACAGCGCGAAGGAGGACACATCGCCATGTGTCACTGCATGGCCCCCAGCACGAGGGTGCCAGGCCAAGGGGGAGGCTTGGTGATGGCACACCATCCACCTTCATCCTCCGCCCCACCCCCAGCGCCCCATCCCCCCAGGCACCCGCCACCCCGGCAGCGCCGCATGCTGAGCCGAAATGGAGGCGATGGCGGGCGAGGAGGGGGTGTCTGGGTACAGGAGGCCAAGCATGGGGTGCAGTCCCGGCCCCTCTGGCAGGGTGCAATGGAGGCCAAGCGGGGCCCATGGAGCTGGGCTCATTCCTCAACGCCCCGGCACAGGCGGACGGAGCTCGCCGGAGCAAGGCTAGTAATGGTCCTTCTGGCAGCAGAGTGGATGGGAGGGGGACATGGACATGGTCATGGCCTCCCCTGGGGCCACATGTCCCAAGGGGACAGCTACCCAGCTTGCAGGGAGGTCGTGACAGGTGCCCACCCCCAGGCAGCAGCACTGGGGACAATGCAGGGTGCCCAGAGCTTGCAAGCTAAGGCAGGCACCCCTATCCCCATGGGACGCAGCCCCCCTCCCCGGTCTGGGGCGGGGGGTGGTCAATACGGCTGAGCACAGTTCCTCCAAATTCAGCCCAAAGCAGCCCTGGGAGTGCGAGTCTGGGGGCAGAGGGCTCCAGCTCTGCCCACACTAGGGGTCCCCAAGGCCAGCGGTGCTGGGACGGGGCTCCTGGCCATCCCGGCCCACAGTGCTGGGACTGTTACTAGCCCAGGCCGGCGGCGGCGGCAGGCAGGTGCAGGGGCGGGCGAGCAGCACACGTACCCTTCTCAGGATAAATTTCTTCACTAAGGGTAAACCTAATACCTTTCCCACCATGAACTAGTGGGAAGGAGAGAGAAAGAGACAGAGACATGGCACAGAGTAGACGAAGAGAGGAGGAAGGAGACGATGTGCGTGGGGGACGGGAACAGTGAAAGAGGGGGGAGAAAACAAAGAGAGAGAAAGAGAGATCAGATCTCACAGACAGATGGACGGCCAAGCAGCCGGACAACACTGCAGCAACACAGGAGCGCCAGGCACCACCCAGCTCTGAGCCCAGGGGGTCATGGGGCCATATTGCACCCAGGGGTGCTGGCACCCACCAGACCCAACCCCATGCCCCCGACATGGCTGGCACAGGAGGCACAGACAGGACAGACGTCCCTTGCAGGAGACGCACAGACAGCAAATGCACGTCCCGCTCCCCAAGGACGCAGACAAGCCTGCCTGGGGCACTATGTGATGGCCCATGACCGCCACTGAGCATCTCTGTCCCCTCCTCGAGCAGCGAAGGGACAAAATAAAGGGCAGCATTTAGAGCTTAGGGGTAGTCCTGCCACAGAGGGTGCCCAGCACCATGCACCGCATGGGTCTGGGACGGGGGCAGCACCTGAGAGGCACCCAGCACCCTGGACGGATCCCAAATCATGGGGTATGTGGGGCACCCAGAGTGCCCAGTACAGGCCCTGGCACAGCATCCGGATCCAGCTGATCCTCTGAGAGGTCTGAGCCCTGGCCAGGCCAGCACTGCTCAGCCGAGACTGGCAGCTCCAAGGCAGTGCTGGACCAGAGGTGTCTGTACCGGGTGACAGGGGCCATCCAGAGGGGACAAACACTGTGACACGTGGCCAGAGGGTGACCTTCTCCTGCACCCATGGGCCCCATTTCTGTGCCAGCCCAGCCATACCTTAGCACTGGGGACACACTCTTCTTGCTGGTGGGGGACTTGGGGGTGCCAGGCTGCCTCTGGGCACCCATGGCCCCTCTTCACCTGCAAACCATGGGAGGAAAAAGCCCTTCCCTCCCCATCCATCCCTCCCACCCCTCCGCGAGCCTGGCTGGGACCCCCAACTCCACCGGGATGGAGGCAGGGTGGGACCCTGGCTGGGGGGCAGCCGAGCCCATGTGTGGGGATAGGGGGCCCGGGTGGGGGGCAAGGGCAGTGCATCCTACCCTGCGAAGCCTGGGTCTGCACAAAGGTTTTGATGAGGAGGTCAGTGGCCTGGGTGTAGAGGGACAGGGCGTAGCGCAGCGACTGCAGGTCAGGGCTCTTCTCCAGGAACGTCTTCTTCAGCCCCACGCCGCCGGCGTGGAAGTATTGCTGGAGGGGGGAGACGGCCACAGGGTCCTCAGTGGCTCTGCTGGAGTCCCCCCCACCAGTGCCTCCCTGGGTCTGTGCCTCAGGGCTAGAGCCCTCAGGTGCCCCCCTTCGTACCCCTCACCTTGATGGTGTCCAGCGCCAGCTCCACCACTGCACATTGCTTTGGGGTCAGGCTCTTGGCTTCCTCCCGCACCATGTGGTCCTGCAAAGCACAAATCCTGCTCTCAGCACGGGACCAGGGCGCCGCTCCCCTTGCCCCAGCCGTGCCAACAAACGGGCGCTGGCTGGGTCCTTGCAACTGTGCCAGTGCCAGCCTGCAAAGTGCCACCCTGCAAAGTGCCACCCGCCCTAGCACAGAGAGGAGCTCAGACAGCCTGGCCTCCCCCAGCCCAGCCTCCCAGCCCTCACCTTCAGCTTGGAGAGCTGCCCCAGCTCCTTGGCTGCGTTGAAAATCATCTGCGTGCCCTGCAGAGAGCAAAGAGACAGGAATGGCCCCCGGTGAGCGGCCGGGCTGGGGATGCCATTGCCAGGCTGGGAACGCGGTGCCAGGAGCTTGCTGCAGCTCTGGGGACTCCCCCGGCCCCCCAGGCTCCAGGGGGCCGGAGGGGTGCTCCTCGGAGAGCCCCAGTGGCCACCAGCCATGCCAAGCATGGTGATGCGGGTACAGGGCTGGCAGCCCCCGTCCCAGCCCCTGAGTTCTCAGCACAGATGTGTGGCTGGGGGCTTGGGGACCCCAGGGCAGGACATCACCCTGGCATCGGGGACCTCATGTCCTGCTCAGCACAAGCAGCTTGGCCCAAGGGTCCCATCCTGCTCCCTGTGGTGCCCAAGTACCCGCTTCTGCATCCAACAGAGCCCGGCACGGCACATCACTGGCACCGCATGGACAATCGTACAACATCGGGGCGGGGGGAGCAGAGGGCGAGTGCAGAGGGACAGCGGGCACGGGGAGGATGCGGTGCGGTCCCCCTGTACCCCGCGGTGCTGGCAGCCTAGCCAAACACCCCCCTGCCACCCGGACCCCTGCCCAGTCCCAGCCCCAGGGAGGGTCCCAGCCCCTTTGCACCCCAGGGAACACCACGGATGGGAGCCCCTGGCCGCCTTCGCCTGCCCTTTGCCGTGCCACCCCCGTGGGCAGGGGCCATGAAGCCATTCCATGGGGCCCACTGGCACGGCTCCTGGAGACGCAGCCCCATGGCACGGGCAGATCCCGCTCACCTCCCTGGTCTGGCACCCGCTTACCGGGCTGAGCGCAAGCTCCTCTTCTCAACCCCTCCAGTGTGCAACGTGCAACTGGATAAACTGGGGCCCAGTGGGGCAGAGCCAGCGATTCCCACCTCCTTCCCCCTCCCAGCACCAGTAGCTCCAGTCCTTCCCAACAATGAGAAACCCCAGCATCTATCCCACTAACCATTACCTTCTGCAGGGGTCTGGCCCCACCGTGCCCTCATTTTGTAACCCCCCCATTAACCCTTTGTGCCCCCCCCTCCAAGTTCTGTCCCGTTAATCCTTCCCTTGCTGTCCCCGTCTCTGCCAGCCAGTGGCTGGAAGCTGGGGACACTGGTGTCACCCAAACAGAGCACGACGGGACACTGTACTGAGCGGGGACCCCCCCCACCCTGCAGCACATGGGACAAGGGACAGGGAGGAGGTGAGAGGAGGGACCAGAGCCAAGTGGGGAGCAGAAGAGCCATGTCCTTACTTCAGTGTGACTGGGCAGCTTCACCCTGCTCTGGAAGAGAACAGCAAGGGACAGTTACTGGTGGCCCCAGCAGCGGCCAGCCGCGGGTCCGGGCCCCCCACATCCCCCGGCCGTACGGGCTCTGGCCCTGTACTTTCCTCTGGCTGTGCCCAGTTTCTCCACTGGTGCCACTGGTTCAGCACCAGTTCACACCTGCAAAGGCTCAGCCCCGCGTGCTTGCTGGTGAACCTGCGATGAGCATGCCAGGTCTCTTCCGGAGTGGGGGCACGCTTGCTCCCCACCTCGTTTGGGGCTGGGGAAATAGCAGCAGGTGGAGGAAAGCAGCTCGCCCAGCACAGTCAGCAAACTGGGGCAGGATCAAGTGTCCTCTGTGAGAGGAGGGGGGAGCCGGGGGGAGCCGCAGGCATTGCCCAGATGGATGCCAGCATGGCTTTTCCTGAGAGCTGGGTTTTGGGAGCAGACAGACTGGAGAGCTACGCTGGGCCCCCAGCCCAGCGGTGGGGAGCACCCAGACGAAGGGAGAGCCCGCGTGCCTGGAGAAAGCCCTTTTGGCAAGTTTTGGGGCTCAGCGAGGCTTGCTGAGGCCCCCCAAACATCAGGGGGAAGTGGGCTCAGAGGTCCAGGGGATCTCAGCAGGCCCATGGCCCCCAGTGTGCCCTGCACATCCCCAGCATGGCCCAGCATCCTGGGGGTCACCTTTTCCTGAGCCCCCAGCCGGTGGGATGCGTTTGTGCGCAGGGTCTTCTGTGCTTGGGCACCCCGTCCCCACGCTGTCCCAGCCAGGCACCTGGAGGGGTGCTGAGCGCCGTGGGGCAGCGTCCCCCATGCCTGCCTGGGGATGGGTAACACCCCACAAACCCACCCATGGGGGCTAAACACGACATGACACCCACTCCCTACCCCGGGCGACACACAGAAACAGGTCACTGCCCTCATCCTGCACACAGGCAGCAGGTCCCGGACAACACGGCACACCTCAACACGACAACACGCCACGCAGGCAACGGCACATCCAGACAGCACGACAGAGGAAGCACGGACAAGCCTGGACCTCCACAGCAGGCGGGCGCGGGGCCACGAGCGTGGCCACGGGGCAATGACACACATGGAGCCCATGGCTATTTACCTTCTCTGTCCCCTTGCCATGTTTTCTCAAGAGCGTGCCCTGTAGAAGCAACGTCAGAGGTTGAGTGGTGGGGTGGGGGGACAGTGTGGGACAGGACACGGGGGGTGCAGGGTAAGGCTGGGCACATGGGGTGGCCGCAAGCTGGCGGCAGAGACATCGCTGAGCTCCTAAAGGACAGCCAGGGCCAATGGGGGACTGGTCCCTGTTAGGGTGCTGGGCCCATCGGGGACTGGTCCCCACTGGGATACTGAGTTATTGGGGGACCGGTCCCCAGAGGGATGCTGGGTCAGTGAGGGACCGGTGTGTTTGGGATGCTGGGCCAACTGGTCCCCACTGGAATGCAGGATGTTGCACTGATGGGGAACTGGTCCCCACACTGGGATGCTGGGCTTATGGGTAGCTGGTCCCTGCTGGGATGCACGGATGCTGAGCCCATGGGGGACTGGTCCCCACTGGGATACAGGGAGGCAGGAGCCAGCTGGCAGCCTCTGGTGCCCCCACATTCCCCTCCAGCTCTGGTAGATGCTCACAGCGCTGGGGAGGGAGCGGGGAGGGGGCAGCTGTACTTGGGGTTTGCACGCCGAGTTCTGGTCCGTGCAGCGCTGGGCTCAGTGACAACCCCACACCGACCCAGGCCCAGCAGTAGCAAGAGAAACAGTGCAAAATGGGGCGGCAGTGCCACGGGGGGGGTTCCTAACCAGTCTCTCGGGGTGGGGGGGGCGGGAGGGGGCTGGCAGGGAAGCCTGCGGGAGGGACAAGCAGCACAGTTAGGGCCAAGCAGGGCCGCCAGAAGGGTTTCTTGCCCTGGAGGGAAACTGAGGCACGGGGTGATGGATGAACAAGAGGACTTTGTACCCCATAGAACTGACACCACCCCAGTCCCCCGGCAGCCTCAGGAAGGCTGGGACGTGGGGTCTCCGTGAGGTCTGAGGGGAGGCTCAGCCCCAGGCTGCCCCCAGGGTCCCTCCAAATGCTGCTGTTGGAAACAAAAGGTGTTGGGGAACAGGGGATGGGCGCTCGTCCCCGCAGGGGTTGGCACCCAGCACCCAACCACTGGCGCCCACACCACTGCTCCTCCTTGCGAAGGTGCCTGCAGTCAAAGCAGGGGTGGGGGCAGGATTGGGGGGGACATGGCCCTTCCCTTGCACGGCGGGGCATAAGCCCATGGCCGTAGACTGAGCAGAAGAGGACAAAAGGAAACTGCTCAGTGAAAGCCATGCAAGGACCCAGCAGCAACACCAAGAAGGGAACCCAGGAGTCCCAGCTCCCAGGGCCGTATCCTGACCAGGGAAAAAGTCTCACAACTCATGGCAGCAACCTGTCCCACCGCTGAGCAACTGGGCCAGGGACCGTTGTGTCCCAGTGAGATGCTCCTCTCCGCAGGCAAGGAAAACCTCTGCCCTCAGCCCCCACCATAGCCAGACCCCAGCCAGGGCCTCAAGGGGAAACTGAGGCACAAGGGGTCAGGAAGAGCAGCCCTGACTGCCAGGCATGCACTGCTCGCCCTGCTCATGTCTCCAGTGGCCTCTCTTACCCTCAGCACAGAGCAAGAAGGTGGGATCAGCCTGGGTTTGGCTGTCCCTGATTACATGGCACTGCCCCATCACCGTCCCCTCCCACCCCATCACTAACCCTTGCACCTCCCCACATCCAAGCACCGCGAATCTGTCCAGGACCTTTCCACCCCCTGAACCCAGGTGGGGCCACGGGCAAATGCCCGCCAGGAGCCAGTGCCAAGCGGGCAGCACGAGGATGGGGACCACAGAGATGGACCAAGTCGGGAGCCGGAGGAGGGTGTGGGCAGGGCACGGGCAGCCACACAAGACAAAAATCGGCGAGGCCAGGACCGACACACAGCGGACAGACAGACAGACAGACAGGGAGCTGCCGTACTTACAATCATCTGCCATTGAGAGGCGAGCGGAGCAATTGGAAAGAACAACCATGACATGAGTGTCGGCCCCCTCCTCCATCCTCCCCAGCCCCAGCTGCCCCACGGCTGAGTACCAGCCCTGGCCGCCCCCCAACCCACCAGCCCAGGAGGGACAGCAGAGTCAGGGGTGTCCCCCATCTGACGTGCCACAGCACTTGGCGTCGATGCCCTGCCACCGGCACTGCAGGTCTCCACAGCCCCAAAGTGGCCCCATCCCAACCTGCTCAGTCCTTCCTCACTGTGGCAGGGGGCTCTGCCCCAGGGTCACTCAGCTCCGGGGAGCTGACGGACCCCACTCGACATTTGGCTCTGACACGCAGCCCCGTGCCACCAACCTGCCCAGCCACCCCCAGGCTGGAGCCCAGAGCCACCCTGGCCGGGCTGTCCCCTGCCGTAGGGACCAGCCCCAGCACGGCCCCCTCCAAGGACTGCCTCCCCTCAGGAAAATCGCCCAACAGATCCACACGTCCATGCCACCTCCTCTGCCCTCAGCACAGGGCTTGCTGCCTCCAGAACATGGCATAGCCACACATGGCCGGGAAGGGACAGAGATAGGGACTGGGATGGCGACTGGGACCCAGTGGCACCAGTGTTCCTGCTAGATTTGGCCACCTTTGGCCAAGAGTATGCGAGTCTGGCTGGGAGCAATGCAGGGCTGACCCAAGCCAGGCTCTGGGCTGTGACGAGGTGCCAGTGTGGTGGCACCACTGAAGGCTGACGAGGAGCCCCACAGCCCCAGAAAGGTGACACAGTGGCCGGTGGCTCTAGGGACTCCAAGTAAGACCCTGAGCCTAGCTTTGTGACAGTGACAAAAGCCACCGACAGGGACAGGGACAGATGTGTGGCTGGCTCAGAGGCCTTGGTGTCACCCTTTGCTGCCTGACCCCTAGGCAACAGCTGCCCTGGGAAGCTTCAGGGTGCATGGCTGCGGACACACAGCGATGCGATACGGAGCCTTGAAGCCTGTAGGCAACCTCCCTCTGAGGAGGGACCATTCCCTGGGCTTTGCTCTGCTCCCCTGGTGTCTGTTCAGCCCATGAGCAAGGAATAGTTCAGCTCTGCTGCGGGCACGTGCCCCCCCACCCCCCCCCCCCCCATCCCCACATTACCCCGTCCCCACGAAGCCAGTCCCTGCTTCCCAGGCAACCCCAGCCCCACAGCAAGGCCGACATGCGGTGGCTCCCCGCACTCCGAGAGCCTCCTGATTCACCTCCTGGCACAGGGACCATGCCCACAGCCGGTGCTGATGAGCACGGCACGGGATGCTGCCCCAGCTCAGAGGGAAGGATGGAGAGGAAAGGACCAGTGCCGCCTCTTGGTGCCACGATGGAGGTGGCAGGAAAGTCCTCTGGCAAAGCCAGTCAAGAGGGTGCTGGGCTGCACCAGGCACCTGGGTCAAGGATGACCTTTCTCTTCCCCATCCCTTCCCTGGCCATCAGCTGGGGACAGGTTTGGGGAGGCTGCCGAAGTCCCCACCCCCTCAGCAGCCAGTGGGGGCACCTGGCCAGCAATGTCCCACACTGGTCCCAGTCAGCCACCTGTGTCTCAGCTCCAGGGTTCCCCGTCCCTGGTCCCCCTCCCCATCACTCACCGTCTGGTCAGTGAGCGGGGCAGGACGATGGTCTTCTCCATCGTGTTCATCACCAGCTTCCAGAGCTCCTTCAGCACCCGCTTCAGCACCGTCTTCTCGCAGATCTTGGCAAAGAGCGTCAGGCTGCAGAGAGGGGACGGGGCTGAAGGTCCCAGCACGGCACCCCTGATGCCACCCCTTGCTCGGTCACCCTGACCCTGCAGGTCCCACACGCTCCTGGGGTGGGTCAGGGGCATTGGGGAGGGTGGGGGTCCCTGTTGTCCCCCCCACACTCACTTGCTGTCCAGGAGGTCCATGATGGGCTGCAGGACATTGTCAGCATCCTGCGCAACGCTGCTGCAGGTGCTGGCAGGGACGTTGCCGGTGCCCTTCACCTGGCCCAGGATGTCGCCCATCTGCTTCACACACTCCTCGATGTGCGGCTGGAAACTGGGGACCGCAATGCCCAGGCAGCTCAGCATCCCCCACGGCCATGCCCAGGACCCGCTTGGCAGAGCAGAGCCCCCCAGCCTGGCCCCAGCCACAGCTCCTGGACCCCCAAACCTCTCCTCGGCCCACCGCCCATGCCCTCTCGCCTGCGGGTACCTGGTGGCAAAGACTCGGCTCAGCTCATCCAGGACATTGTTGAGTTTCACCTGCAGTTCCTTGAGGATATCACTGGCTTCTGTGTCCAGCTGGAGGAGGGACAAGTTGGAGAAACCATCAGGGTCCCTGGCCCAGCCCTGGGGGGGGTCTCTGCACCCCAAATGCACCCCTGGGCAGGGTGAAGCCCATCCATCATCTGACATGGTGGGAGAGCAGGGTGCCATGGGGTGGGACAGCGTGATCCCATATAGGAGCGAGGAACTGGGGTCTGGTCCCAGCACTGCGGAGCCGGGGAAGGCGCTGCCTCTGGGGAGAAGGGACAGATCCAGCCCCTCCACAGGGCTCCCTCCTGGAGAACCCCGATACACACCTCCTTCCCACCCATGGCTTCAAACATCTTCTCAAGCTGGACACGGAGCTGCTGGATGTTGTTCATCAGGATGCAGGGCTGGAGGGATGGGATGGAAAGGGGGGTCAGCACCAACATATGTGGCTGGAACAGCTGCCCACCACCCCAGGTCCCTCCCACCCTGCACTGGGGGACACAAGAACAGCCACGGTACGGAGCCCTGCCTGGCAGGATTTCAGGGACTGCCACTGGACAGAGACCGAGGGCAGGACCTGCATCACAGGGACCAGCTCTGGAGCTGAGGTGATGGCTGGGGTCACCGTGTGTGGACAGTCCTGCCCGGCAGCACCAGGCAAGGTGGCAAGCAGAAGGGAGCTACATCACCACTTTCTCCTTCTCCTTGGAGCAGTACGAGGCGAAATCCTTGGAGATGATCTCGGCATACTGGAGTAGCACATTGCTGATGGTCTGCAGCCAAACAAGGGCAGCAACAAAGACACCCAGACAGCAGCAAAGAGGAGGAAGAGAAGGAGACCGTGAGTCCCACAGCAGTGAAACAACCCCATGCCTGGGTACACTCTAGGACCCCTAGACCCTCTGGCCCCACGGATGCGCCAGGAGCCATATCGGCACAGCCACTGGAAGCCAGATCCAGTACATCTGGTCCCCATAGGCAGCTCCATCACCAGCACAGCTATGAAGGCATCAGCCATCAAGCCCACATACAGCTCCCTCCCACACTGCAGCAAGCCAGTGGCATTTAATTAAGCTAGATTAATTAATCAATTAACTCATTAATTAGCTCATCTCCTGCGCTAGCAAAGCTGGGAGAGCCACAGGGTCTGTTGGTGGCATGTTTGCTTGAGCATCACTGTTAGAGGTGGTGCAATCTGTGCCCGATGCTGCTGCCTGCAGCTGGATGGGAGGTGGCAGAGAGAGCCCAGGAGCCCTGAGCCAGGGCTGGGTGGGACCAGGGTCCCAGGGGTGCTGTTGGCCCAACGGCCTCCGCCCCGGCAGCTGCCCACCTTGGCAAACCTTCGCATGTAGTGCCCAACAATCTGGGGGTCAGGGCACTCGAGCTTCTTGATGATCTCAAAGCTCTGGTTGAGCTGGGAGAAGACGTCCACCACAGAGCAAGAGAAGAGTGCGTGCTCTGACGTCTGCTGGAACTGGGGGAGTGAGAGGCAGTGTCAGCAGGTGGCAGGGAGGGCAGATTTTGGCCCCGATGGGGACACACTGGGCATCGAGGAACAAGCCCCTCGCCCACCCCCAGCTGCAGCTCCTGTGCCCACTGACAGTCCTGTTCGTACCCCATCCTTCTTGTCCCGCTCCAGTGCTCCATGCAGGAAATCCCGTGACACCTCTTCGTTCTCATCCAGCCACTGGATAACAAAGGGCTCGAACCAGCTGGAAGAGAGGCCCGTCCCCAGTGAGGCCGGCCAGCCCCTGGGGCACAAGCACCCCCTCCCCTGCCTCCCCCCGAGGGCTGCACTCACGCGGGGTACTCGGGCACACGGGTCTTGAAGGAGGGCAGCTCGGTGACATACTCATTGTACAGCCACTTCACCTTGAAGTGCAGGTTCATGTAGTCCGCGCTCTTGCACAGGCGGTGCTTGTCGTGCTCTGCACGGGGAAGGCGAGTGCGCGCGGGGGTTGCTTCAAGCCCCAAAGCTGGGGAGCGGCTGCTCCAAGGGCAGCTCCAGGGATGCCAGGGTAATGGGGTGAAGATGGAAGTGCTTCTCGAGTAGGATTTAAGCTAGGCATCGTGTTGATGAGGGGGTGAAATGGGTTTGCCCAGGGAACAGGCGAGGTGGGAGCAGAGGGCAGCTCCTGCCCGGTTCCCCGACCTGGCTCGGGGCAGTGTGAGGGGACTCACCCTCCATCGCATACTTCATGTCCTGAGCAAAGAGGTTCCACATCACCTCGGCGCTGATCTTCCCCACGTTCAGTTCCTGAGGGAACCTGGGGCGGGGGGAAAGCGCGGACACAGGGTAGACCAGCCCTCCACTTGGAGATACATCCCCCCTACACCTCCCGCCTGCCTCAGTTTCCCCATCTGTAGAATGGATGTTACAACCCACTTCCAAAGGACTAAAGCTACCATTGCCACCGTGTCGGCATTCCCCCGGGGTGCAAAGCAGGGTCCCCTTTCCCAGCACCTACTCACTGGTTCAGGCAGGGCGTGTAGGAGTTCTTGTCCTCCTCGATAATGGAGACTATCAGGGTGATGAGCTTGGACCAGAAGTCCAGGTTTTTGATGCTGGGGCCCTGCTCCTCGGGGGGCACCTCGCCTTTCTTAGTCTGGAGTGATGGGGACACAGCGGAGGCTCCGGTCACCCCACCCGCGGGGCTGGATTTCGTGGCAGGGCTGATGAGGAGGCAGGAGGGCTCTGGGAACACCCTGGAGGCCCCCATGCAGACCCCCCCTTGTCCGGCCCCGGTCTCAACCCTGCAGCAGTGAGGCTTAAACCCTGCCCAAGGCTTGGGGCTCATTCTGCATGGGGCTGAGCACTCCGGAAAGGGAGCAGGAGCATCGCGCGAAGGACAAGGGCAGGGGATGGGGAAAGTCAGCGGGGAGCAGCGAGGTCCCCCTGCAGCGCCCAGCATCCCAGTACGTCCCAGCTCCCCCCGCCCCACGCACCGGGTCCGTCTGGTACTCGCGACTGTACAGCTCGTGACAGTTGTTGAAGATGTACTCGTAGGTGGAGTTGAGGCAGGCTTTCACACAGTCCTTCACCACCTGGCTGGCTCGTGGGGGGCTCTGCAGCTCCTGGACCTGGGTGTGCGGGGAGGGAGCGGCGCTGGAGGCAGACCCGCAGCCACCCGGGAGCTACCACAAGGCCAGCGTGACCCCAACCTTGCAGAGAACTGGGGCCAGTGAGGGTCAGGCTCCCCACCAGAAGGAAGGGGCGAGTGGGGCCCCAGCAATACCTTCATCCGAAAGAAGGTGATGCTGGTCAGTAAATCCACTGTGGACTTGAGATCCTGCAGCCGTTCAGGACTGCTGGCAGGGAAGTTGTTCTGCCAAAGGGGAAGAAAAGAGCAGAGTTGCGCACAAAACTCTCACAGGGGTGAGTGGAGGGGGAGAAAACAGCCATCTGTTGCTTCAGACCTTATTAGACAGGTGGGGAAACTGAGGCACGGCAGGCACCTTACCCGGTACATGGAGAGGTCGATCCGCAGCGAGTTGTGCAGCTGGTCGAGGAGTTTGACGAACCGCTCCTTCTGCGGAGAAATGCCCCAGAGCCAGGTAAACGGGGGAAAGGCGGCAGGGACCGTCCCCCCTCCCCACTGCCCCTGGCTCTCTCTGCCCCTAGCCTGGCCTGCGCCATCCCCGGCTCATCCCTCTCCTTCCTGCTGTCCTGCTGTCCTTCCTTCCCTCCTTCCTTCATCAGAGCCCTGTGGGCGGGCATGGGATGCCCGCGGAGAAGAGCGTGTCCTCGCAGGTGGCCGGGGCTCACTGGCAGCCGTCGACGGCTCCCGGGGCACACGTGGCCGTGCCAGGCATGGTACAGGATGGAGAGGCAACACCGCACATCCCCTTTGCTCTCGCTGGCGGTCGGTGCCGGAGAGGGGACGGGCTCCTCTATCTGCTCTGCCCACTTGAACACCTCGGAGCCTGGGCTCGGGGCAGGAGCAGGGAGAGGGTGTGCAGGATTGTGCCCCTGGGCCATGGGGCCCCTGGACTGAAGCTTTCAAAAAGCTCAGGAAAAAAGGGCAGGGCAAGAACAGCTGGGCTCTTGCAGCGGTCACCCATCTTGGGGGCCGAGCTGCTTCGAGACAAGGCCAGGATGGCCCCCAGGAGCTGGAGGCCTCCGTAGGCTCCTTGCTCGCCCAACTGGGCTCCATCGAGGGATGTGGGCAGGGAACTGCCCCAGGTAGATGGTCTCCACTGGGGCTGAGTGGCTTTAATTCAGCTCAGCCCAGCTCCCGTCCAGGGAGCGCGGGGCAGGAGGATGCAAATCCCACGTTGGGCTGCAGATCGGGCATCAGAGCTGAGGGCAAAGCAACCAATCTGCCCCAAAATGCTGTCAGGAGGCATTTCACTTTGCATGTCTGCTGGGGGGGGGGGGAGGGGGCTTTGGAAAACCCCGTGGGCTTCCCACAAGAGCCCTGGGTTCCTCCCACAGCACCGGCTGTACCAGGTCAGGGCTGCCCCACAGGGCTCTGGAGAGCCCGGAGCAGCTCCCCGAGTTCTGGGCAGAGAGGACAACGGGACGGGACGGGGCAGCGAGTCCCGCGCCCGCCTGGCCGCAGCTTGGCCAAGCCCGCAGCCTGCACTGGCGACCGCAAACCTTCGGCGCGCTCGCCCGCCGGAGACGGCAAAGCCAGGCTCTGGGCCGAGACCGTGCGTCCCCGCCACCGAACGGCTGCAGCGCTTTAAAACTGGACACGACGGGTACTCGGGGTTAAAGCGACACAGTCGGGCACTTTAGGACCCAACCTTAGGCTCTCTAAAAAAAGAGAAAGAAACAAGTTTTTAAAACCCTCCATGTTAAAGAAAAGGTGCTTTTTTTTCGTACCGTTTCCTCCTCCTGCATGACCCGGAGACAGAGCTCGCTCGGCTCTAGCTACCCCCTGCAACGGGAACTGGGAGGTGAGCCAAAGTGGCTGCTGCCTGGAGCAGCGCTCGGCCCTGGCTGCGGCCCTGGCTACCCAGCACTTTGCCTGGCCCAGGGCTGGGCACTGATCCTGGCTCGACCCGTGTGCATCCAGAGCAACCACCCGCTGCCTCTGGGATGACACGGGTGGAGCCGGAGCAAGAGCTCAGCCCCTCCTCGCACACATCCCCAAGGGCACACCCGGCCCCGGCACAAACTCGCCCCGCTCGCTACAAGCGAGGCACCCAGTGGGCACCCATGGGTGCTGGCCCAGCCAGGCGAGTTTGCAGCGGTCCTGGGGTGTGCCCAAAGCACACAGGGCCATGCAAAACTCCCGGCGAGCTGCAGGGATGGCTCCTTGCCACCTACTTGTGATTTTGCCACCAAGGTTTCCCCCTCCTGCCACGCTGCCGCCCAGCATCCCAGCCCGCTCGGACTCCAGTTGCGGTTTCACCGTAATAATTTGGGGAGCAAATTTAGACCTTCTCCCAGGAAGGCGGTGGCTCTTTTCCTTCCTGAAAAACGGGAGCGGGATGAATTTCGGGGCAAGCAGGGACTGACCTCCCTGCTGCCCGGCTGCAGTTTGGAGCGGGGTGTTTTGCACGGCCCTTTTTGCGCCCCGAGCCCCCCACCCCCTCCCAAGAGAAGAGAGAGAAGAAGGAAGGAGTGTTTACGCACCATCGGACTTACCCCGAAATTGGAAGCGGCAAAGCGGTCGGAGGCCGAGACGTTGGTGGAAGCCGTGGTGTGGGCATAGTAGGCGTTGATGTTGGCTAGTAGGGTACTCATCACCGCTGGCACCCCCGGGCACATGTATTTGGAGGAAAGGCAGGCAAAATGCCTGCAGAGGGAGGCGGAAGGTGAGGGCGCGGGGCCACGGGAGGGGCTGCCTGTAGGAAGGGGCGCGGGGTTTGGGGTGCACGCATGGAGAATGGGAGGAAGGGGTGCACGGGTTTGGGGCGAGCTAGGGGAGCATGTCTGCACCCGTGGCGGTGAGGCGGGTGCAAATGGCAGCAGCAGAGGAAGATGCCGACAGTAACACCCCCACCCAGGGCTGGTGCAGCCCCTTGGAGCGGGGTGGAGGGCGAGGGACTCACGTCATGGCCTGGTAGATGGACTCCACCCCGTAACGCATGGCAAACTCGTCCACAATCTCCTGCGCCGTCTCGTCAAAGTAGACCTTCCAGGCATCGTCCCCCTTGGCGTCGGGGATCTTCACCACCCCGTTGTTTTGCAAATCCGTCACAAAGTGGAACAGGTTCTGGAGGTACAAATGAGTCCCGTCAGGTCCCCGGGGCCGGTGGTGGCACAGTGGCATCGCTGGGGTGGGGGCCGTGCCCCCCGCGCCTGCCTGGGCTGCTCACCTCGTGCAGGCAGGTGTACTGTACGTGGTAGGGAGCCACCTTCTCCTCGCCTTTGATCTCCACACTGATGTGCAGCCGGATGGCTCCCGACACGGCCGACTTGTCTGTCCGCTTGTCTGCAGGGGTACAGGGAGGGGGACGAGACGTGAGGCTTCCCCAGAGCAACTCTGCTCACTCCCGGCCCCAAAGAGGGGCAGATGGCTCCAGCACGGGAGGGGCTCTTGGGGCCGGAGCCGGCGGGGACGCCCAGCGCTGAGTGCAGCCAGGCCAGGGTACACTGCAACCAAGGCATTGCAGAGAGGGATTTGGCCGTATCTCCAGGCACTACAGAGATGTGGCCTCTCCGTGCCTCAGTTTCCCCTCTGCAGAGGGCTGGTTCTCCAGACCTCCTGGGCAAAGGGTTTTGAGAACAATCTTGGGAAAACACTTGATCCCGATGGCTTTCGATATTAAGTGTTTTTAACAGCAGAGCTTATACTAATATACTGAAATAGCCTTCACGCCGGGGCTGGCAGCACGTCCCCGCCGGGAGCACAGGGCCGGGGGTCCCACCCCGAGCGGGCCGTGCCGGGGCAGCTGATTACCAAGGTTGTACCAGACGTCCATCTCCCCACTCAGGGTCCGGACCTCGATGATTGTCTGGCCCAGGAAGTCATCAGACTCCCTCTTGAAGCGCTGCTTGACGCGGGACTTGATGTCATCGTCTTCGTCCCAGACGCGGACCTTGATGCGGTCAGAGGAGTTATGGCACTCGCTGGGGAGGCAAGAAGGGGCAAGCCCCGGGATGGGTAGGGAAACCTTTCCAGCCTCTCCCCAGCCTCTGTTTCCCTAAACAAGAGGGACCATCCCAGCACCAGGCAGGAACTGGGAAAGAGAGCAGATGTGGGGGCACCAACCCTCCCTGGTGGGCTCGGCAGGGCTCTGCACTGTGCCCAGGTAGCCCCAACGCAGCCTGGATCAGCCCCCATCGCCAGGAGCCAAACCCTCCATGACACAAAACCAGCACTCCCAGTGACTCCAGCAGCCCCCCTCCACCCTCAACTGGGGCAGGATGAGGTCCCAGCTGACTCCCCACCACCCCGCAGGGACGCGCTGACAGCCAGTGCAGCCCAGCATGACTGCGAATGGCCGGGAAGGGGGATGGAGGGGCCAGAGGTGAACTTACAAATGGAAATTCTCCTCCCAGACCGGGTTGAGATTGCCGTAGATAGTTTTAGTCCTTTTTTTTGTCTTTCCAACCTGGACAGTGACATATGGGTCACTGGAACCCGTCTTATCCTTTGCTTGCAGGCCCTGGGCACAAACGACTGCAGCACAGCACGGCACAGCACAGCACGCACCCCCATCCACATGAGGCACACGCGTGGCACGCATAGCGGAGAGAACAGACAGAGAGAGGAGTCAGTGCCACAGTCACACCGAGATCCCCGTGACAGGCACCTTGCGTCCCCCAGCAGAGCCCCAAGGGCTGAAGCCACTTTGCAGGATGAGGGGGCAGGAGCGGGGTTGGAGCACGCAGCATCCTCGCGCGAGGGGACAGCCACGTGGTCCCCCACGGCGCATGGTGCTGGGTGCAACTGGTGCCTACCCGTGATGCTGATCTTGGCCGACCATTTGGAGGTGCCGTCCAGGACACTCTGCTTCACTGCCTTCATCTGTTGTGTGTGTGTGGTCTTGGTGACCCCAAACACCTCCTGGATCAGCTCAAATATCTCCGGCTTGTTGCGCTCCCGGATCTTCATGCGGTCCTTGAGAACCATGATGATATTCTGAGTCCGGTCCTCTGCTCCGTGCTTGGAGCTCTTCTCTGCCGCCCCTGGGAGAGAACAGCCATGAGTAAGACAGGGTGGGGGAGCAGGCGGCACCCAGGAGAGAGCCGAGAGCTCCCCAAGCCCAGCATGCATGAATGAATTCAAACCTGGAGGAGTCTACACCTTGCCCAGGACCGATCTGCCCTGCTCACCACTTTCCCCCATGCACAAGGCAGGAGTCCAGCTCTCCCCGGGCCGCTCCCTCCTCCCTCTCCAAAGCGAGAAGGGCTGAGGCTGCAGGCAACGGCTCCTTACTCTGCAGGCAGTCGGCATTCAGCAGGTCCTGGCACTTCTCGTGACACTTGACGCCACACTCGGCGCAGCGCATGCCCTGCCGGGCGATGCCCCACAGCAGCCCCTCGCACTCATAGCAGTAGGTGGGGGTGGTGGCCGTCCACACCTCAAAGTTGTGGGGCGTTGTGCAGGAGATGGGGTACACTAAGGCTTGCAGGGTCTTCTTGTAAACATGGTTTTTCTGTGCGAGGACAGAAGAGAGAAGGGGAGAAAAGCTCAGGCAGCTGAGCCGTGCAGCAGGGTGCGGACACCCCACCCACAGGTGCTGGGCCACATGCAATGTCACCGCTGGGTGCAGACAAGCAGGGCAGAGGACAAACACCACCATGCCCAGGTGCAGCCGTGAGCATCCTGGCTGCTTTGGCATCACCGGAGGAGGATGCTCGTGCGGCACAGACCCCCCATCTCCGTTGCTGGCCCGGCTGGCTGGGGCTCAGCCTTCCCACCATGACCGCTCGCACCCCAGCCAACCCCAGCACCTACCAGCTCCTCATTGTTCAAGGTGCTCGAGGCCAGCGCAGACGTGATTCCCGCTTTCCTGGACTGGACCAGGGACTGTGGGAAAGAAACACAGTTCCCAGATCCAGCAGAGCACGAGGTGTCCCTCCCGCACTCCTTTTGGGGTCCCAATGGCCGTAAAACGCCTGGGACGGACCCCCACCCCAGACAGGGGTGGGTGCTGGCTGCATGGGCTGGCAGTGGGGACAGCTCAGCTCCCAGTGATGCCAGGGCTACAAAGTGCCACCCCGCCGTGCAGTGAGACTGGAACCAGTTCAGCAGCTCGCAGCATTCCCAGTTGAGACCAAAGCAGGCAGAGCCTCTCAACGTGTGTCTGAGGCCCCGGGGAGACCGGGGTGGGGGACACTTACCATTGCCTGCGGGCAGCCAGGGCCGGCGAGGGGGGAATAAAAGGCCGTTAGTGCAAGCCACCTCACAGCAGAGCAAGTCCTGGCCCCTTCCCTGCCAGAACGAGTGGGAATTGGGGCAACACCAACCCCTCACCCAGCGCTGGACCAGTTTCCCACCCCAAGCCACAGCGCTGGCTGCAGCCTGCCAAATCCCAGCAGAGAAAGGCAGCGGCCCTGCCTGACCCCCGCACTCTGCTCACCCCATCACCACCCACAACCCAACACCCTAAAACCCGGACACCGACACAGCACAGCGCAGAAGCATCAGCAGCTGCCCGAGCGGGCTGGGGGGTGGAGGGCACTGGGGTGAGGGCAGCAAGGGGGGGCAGCAGGATGGGAGAGGGCAGGCAGGTTGGGGACAGGATGGAGGCACCCCGGGGAGGGCACAAAGTGGACGCAGCGAGGTGTAAAGAGAGGGGGAAGGAGGCGAAGGGCACCTAATTCTGGGTGCAAAGGGTGTCTGGTTTCCAAATTTGCTGTCTCTCGTCACCGGGGGGGGTGACAGCAGAGTGACCCTGTGCATTACAGCCCAGGGGCTGGATAGGACCCCAGCATGGGGACTGGGCTGTAGCTGCGCAGCATGACGATGGTGGTGACAAGAGCATAGGCTCTGTGCAGCTCCGAAAAGCCAGTGCTACCCCTCCTCTGGTACATGGGTCCGTCTGCCCAGCACCAGTGCAGTCCGAGCTGCAGGGAGCCTATGGCACGTGGGACAGGAAGGGACCGGGGACGCAACACCAGTAAAAAAATGGGAAACCAGACGCAGCCCTGGGAAGCCTTAGGCTGATGCTTGGTATAGGGACAGGGCCGTGGAGCTCCGCTAAAGAGAAGCACCCTCAGGTGGGGAAAGCCCAGCTGTGCCATCCTCACAGCTCCCCACTGCGAGGTCCAGGGCCAGGAGACCCCCAAAACAGCGTGGGACACCCCCACCCACCGCCGGCGGGGCTGGAGGAGGCTGGGCAGGGCTGACCGGCAGCACCCAAGGGTGCTCTCTTTTTAACCCCTAGGCCCGTGCTCACCAGATCGCTGACTAGAGGGAGAGATTTGCGTCCAGGCTTAATGTCAGGCATGCTGTTAATGCAGCGCAGAAACCTTACTGCCGCCCCCCTGCCGCCAGGGACGGCCAAGTCAGGCCAGAGAAAAGAAAACAGAAAACACAAGCCATGTTAGAGGCAGCTGGGGAGCAGGGCACCGGCGCCCGGCAAGCAGTGGCCGGGGCGGGCAGGCGGCGTAGTCCAGCGGGGCGCAGCGGAGCGAAGCCGGCAGCTGTGTGGTGCAAGGCATTAGAAGGAACCTCACCAAATCGCTAACTAGGGGGATGGGTTTTCGCTTGCGTATGTCCGGCATGCTGTCTATAATGATCAGCCCACCACCAGGCCTGTAAGAGAGACGAGAGTCAGCGGGGAAGGGGAAACGGAGGCAGGGAGGGGCCCCCTGCTATTGCCCCATGTTCGCTCAGGACTTGGTGGCCAGGACTGCAGAGGAAGCCCTGGGGTGGCCTGGGACACAGCTGTGGGACCCCCATCCGCACCACTGCCCCGGCCAGAGCAGGGATCACTGGACTAAAAACTGGGGGGGGGGAAGGGGATTCTGGCAGAAAACTGTGATTTTCCCCATGTGAAGATGTTTTGCTTCGGTGGTGTGACAGTGAAATGCAGGAAAAAAATAGCCCGTTTGGCTCAGTTAGCTTTGGCTTTGCAGCGTGGAGCGGGAGAACTGGGGTTTCCCTTTGGGACACCAAAGGTGAGCATCGAGCTGTTCTGCTGCAAGAGAAACCGAGGCAGCGCGGCTCGGGCCGAAATGCCGCTTCACAGCCTCCAGCCTTGTCCGCCAGAAAACCCTGGCATGATCTGGTGGGTTCTCCAGGACATCTGCCAGGTTCTGCCTGGGTCAGCGGCAGGGCCGCCTGTGAGGGCAAGACGGGGGTGAGACCCACAGCGTGAGAGGTTCAGGGTTCTCCGTGGCACCACTCGAGCCCCAGATGGCAGGAGAGAAGTGGGAGCTGCCACCCCAGCTCGGTCCCGTCCCAACCCACTCACCTCCTCGCTCTCCCCCTCGGCAACGGCTCTCAGGGACACGGAGCAGTGGCATCTCTGCTGGCTCCTCCAAAAGCACTGAGCGACCAGCATTCAGCCCAAAAATCTGGTCCCCCGCATGCCCACAGCTCAGCAACGCTTCCCCATGCCAGCCTCCCCGGCGAGCTCATTAATCACCTCCTAATGAGGAGGGGAGAGCAGCCCACAAGACCCCGGGGGGGGAAAAAGTACCGGCTTCCCCACATACTCACCCGCCTTTGAACCACAGGGATTTAGCTTCTCCATCGCCGTCCCCACGGGCCTGCAAGACATGGGGCAGCCGTCACGGGCGCAGCGCTGAGTCCCCGGAGCACGTGGCAGCCCTCCCCAGGGCTCGGCGCTGCTGGCAGCTGAGCGCCCAGCCGGCGCCTGCAGCACCGGGGAAGCACGTAAAGGGTTTACAGGGTGGGTGGAGAAAAGCGTGTTCCTAAAACGACGGGGCTCTTTCCAGCAAAGAGCTTGTACTGGGAATAAAATATCTTCAAGAGGCTGAGCTGGGCAAGTGGTGGGCAGGCTTCAGCAGATGGGCTGGGGCTGGCAAAGCAGTGGAGATGGCTGCACCGTGCAAGAATTCAGGGTTTGGGGGACTGGAGAAGCATCGTTGGAAAGGCTCAGCAGGTCCACACGGACCCGCAGCCAGTTGGAGAGAAGCGTGGGGAAAAGCCAGAGCGCACCGGGGATGGGGTGTGTGCAGGGACCGTCCCACAGTGCCACCTCCCTTCCAGGGAGGGGATTATTTTGGGGGAGAAGGGAGGAAAGAGCCAATTATACCTCCCTCATGGGGCAATCCCTGCACACACACACACACACGCACACACGGAGAAGGCACACACGTTGCTGGGTCGTTCCCGTTGGACATGCTTACCTGCAGGCAGGCTACACCCCTTCCCTGCAGGAAGGGGAGACGCGGGTGCAAGGGCCATGGTGGTGGACAACTGAAAAGAGAAGCGGTGGGGAGGGGGATCGAAGCCCCAGGGGGTGAATCCAGAGCCAAAACAAAAAGAAAAGATGGAAGATGGACTCTAAAAACAGAACAAAAAATTGTCAACTCAATACAGGGGAGAGGGCGGAGGGGCTCGCACCAGCACACTGCATGCAGCACACACCAGGAGAAGGTCCTCAGCACTCCCTGCCCCTCATGGGGGTCCCGCTTGGCGTGAATGGGGTTGCGGGGCCACCACTGTTGGGGCCCCCCAGGTCCCCACTACCCTCAGGGTGTGGAACGTCCATGGGATCGGGGAGCGGACATGTCTGGAAGATGCCTGGGCGTAGGAAGGGGGCCGTGCCCCCAGCCCAGCACGCAGCCGGCGCTGGGACCCGGCAGCGGGCGGCCGCAGGGTTACTCACCTCCTGCAGCTGCATGCAGACCTTGTTGAAGGCTCTCAGCCAGTTGGCTTTGGCTCGTGCTTTGGGGTCCTGCACCTCCACCTCTGCCTGCTCCCTGCAAGTACACACACCTTGCTCACCTCCCAGCACGGCACCGGGGAGGGGGGAGTCAGCCCCCACACCCTGGGGAGGACTGAGGCTGCAATTTAGGGATCCTGATGGGCCTTGAGCCAGTATGGCCATGGCAAAAAAACCCCTCTTGCTACCAGGAAGGACTCTAAAAATGTAGCGAGTCCTGCTACAAAGGGCAGCACAGTCAAGGCAGAGCGATGGGGTAAAGCCAGGAGTTCCCCCTCCCTTGGGAGACTCTGCCCCAGGCACCCAAGCGACACAGAGGGATCCCTCCAGAAGCAAAGGGTCAGGGGACTGCCGGTGACACAAGCACGTGGATTAAACATCCTTTGCGCCTCATCTCCCCAGCACGACGTCCTCTGGCCACTTCCCATCACGCTGGGATCTCCTGGGGTTAAGAGCTCCCAACACCCCAGTGACTCCAAGCCCAGGGGGACCTGCCAGCCTGGCCATGCTGGTTTTTGTGGTGTTTTTTTCTCCTCTCTTGCAAAATCAAGACATGGAGGAAAAGAAAATAAATCCTCCAAATATACCAGCCTCCTGGAGAGCCTGGTGTGAGGTGACACTGGAGATGGGTGCCCAGAACCAGGCTGGGACAAGGCTGCGGGGAGCTCAGGAAATGAACCTGCCCAAACCAGCCCTGTGGGGCCTTGCCTGTGCTAATAGGTGGTCCTCAGCGCTAATCTGTGGTCCCCAGTGCGGGACCCCCCAAGCCCCCTGCCCAGAGAACATGCACCGCAGGCAGACATGAACTTAGGCCACCTTCACCAGGACTCTAGCCAGCCCTTGGGCCTTAATATGTATTTTTTTAAAAGCAGCCCATCACACATTCTTTTAAATTAGAGATTCCTCAACTCTGGTCTATAATTTAAACTAAATAAAAGAGCGAAAAAGCTCATCATGCTTCCCCTCTGCGCAAAGCGGTGGTGCTCACCAAACCATGGAAAAATGGACGTGTCCAATAATTAAAGGCAGAGACCGATATATGAATTATTCACATGCTGTACCAGGGACCTGGCCACCAAATAATTCATCTGTACAGCACAGGAGGCCACGGATGAGCTTTCACCAGTGGCCTAGGGAGAGGATTGACTCCTGTGAAGGAAATTTCCTCCTCTGACCATGCCGAGCTCCGGGGTACCCCCTCCATCCAGGGAGCCAATAGCTTGAGCCGGAGGAGAGGAATCGCAGCCCCAAGCCCCCCCTTCCCCCATCCCCAGGTTTGTCCCAGGTTATAAACCTGCACCCCCGGTAACCCTGGCAGGATCTCGAACGCCTTGAGCTCTGCCCCTGCTTAGCGTGGCACTGGTGGCTGGGCCAGGGCAGCGGGCCCGAGGGAGCTGAGACTTGCTTGGGTGGCTTGGGTGGGATTTCCGCCCCCCCCAATGCCGCAGGCACCTGGAAAAGCACCGGACACCACAGAAGGTCCCTAGCACTGCCCTTTGGCACCGCGGCACCAGCACCAGGCCCAGGCCACCTCCAGAACATCCTCAGTGTCACCAGGCACAGTGCCATCCCAAGGACACTACAGGTTAACATCTCCCTCCTACCTCTCAGCTGGTTTTGGGGGCTCGGGCTCGGGGGCCGCCTCTTGCAGGGGAGCTTCGTCCGCTCCCTGCGGGGCCTGGAGGGCCTCTGGGGTTTCCTGGGGCGCAGAGGTGTCCTTCTCCTCCTTCCTCTCCTCTTTCCTCTCCTCCTTCCTTTCCTGCTGCTGCGGCTTCAGCTGTGGGACCAGCTGGGGTTGCTGCAGTTGCTGCTGCTGCGGTGGGACCTGTTGCTGCTGCAGCCCAGGGGATTTCTGCGGTGGGGTGTAGGCATCGTGCTCTGGGGTTTCGTAGGTGCCCGGCTCCCGTAGGTCCTCCTCCTCCTCCTCCTCCTTGGGGTAGCCTTCCTCATTCTCACTGTAGTCCTCATTGAACTCTTCCTCCTCCTCTTCCTCCTCCTCCAGATAGAGGTCATCGTCCTCCTCCTCCCAGCGGGGCGAGTCCTTGCGGTAGCTGACAGAGCTGTGGCAGGAGTGGTAGGAGTCGCCGTCCCGCTCATCCAGCTCCGAGTCCCGCAGGCTCTCGTTCTCGAAGTCCTCGCTCAGCTGGGAGCTGCCCTGGCTCAGCTCGGCCGACGAGGCGTAGCGGCTGCTCCCTGTGGGGCTGCGGGGCCGAGGGGAGACAAGGACAGGGCTCCCGTGGGTCCGTGCCGCAGCCTTGCCTGCCCCATGCCACCCCAGCCAGAGCCCTGGGGTCCCTGCACTGCGGGTGGGAGCACGTGTGACTCCACCCGGGGCACAGCCCTAGGTGAGCACCGGGCTCCTCATCCTGGGAGTCGAAGGCATGGACCCGGGAGACTCCATGGGCTGGGACTAGCCCCCCAGGCTGGGGCACTCTCAGGGGTCTGACCTTCCTGCCTGTGCCTGGGCTGAGCGTGGGGACACAGGGTACGGCGTCTGTCCCCTCAGCTCACCCCTGCCACGGGTGGGGGCAGAGCACAGCCAGGCAGCACCTCCAGCCAGATCCTGCCTCCTGCTTCTGCCAGACACCCCGTCCTGCCCCTAACCCGCAGATCTGTCACCCAACTTAACATCCCAGCGCTCCCTGTAGACCTCCCGGGCACCCCCTCTCCGAGGACACCCCCTCAACCCCTTAACCACATCAGCCCTACCCGGGGGTCCCCTCTCCACTCTTCCTGCCAGGCCAGACTCCTTCCCACCGCCCCATCTGCCCCACTGGCCCCCAGCCCTTCCAGCGTCCCCCTCTCACAGCCTCCTGCCCCTGGGGGAGCAGCGGCGCAGAGGGGCTCCCTGCATCCCAGGAGGCTGCCAGGGACGGGGTGGCCGCGGGGCTCCATGGGGAGAGGCTCACATAAGCAAACATGCAGACAGGACAGGGACATGCCTAGGAAGAGGCCGACACCACGTCTCCAGCACCGGCAGCCAGGGCTCAAGGGTGGGCAAGGGGGAAGGGGACAAGGGGACGGGATGGGCCCAGAGTGGCTGGGCCAGGCAGTGGGGAGCCAGGGGACCCCACAGGGAGGAGGGTGCTGGGGGATGCCCAGGCTGGTCCCAGCAGGGAGGGGTACTGGCATCACCCAGGTACCTTAGAAAGGGGGACTTGGGACACAGGGGTGCAGGAGACACGGCTCATGCCTGGAAAGCCCTCACCTCCCTGGCCTGGTCCTGGCCAGAGCTGGGAGAGGGGCCCTTGGCACATCGTGACAGTCCCAAATCACCGCACGAGGCCTTTGCCCAGCCAGGTGCTCCCTGGGAGGTGACCAGAAACAGAGGGTGGCATTTGAGTCCCCAAGGCCCCAGCTCCCATACCCACTGGCATGACAGGGAACAGGCAGCAGTGCTGCCAGACGGTCGCTGTGCTGGTGAGCGGGACCAGGATGCCGGGGCATCGCCCCCATCAACTGGGGCACGGCAGCAAGAAGGGACGCCACGGGGCCAAGAGACGCCTGGAGCATCCCAACGCTGCTCCTCTGCAAGGCGGTCCGGGGCGGGGAGAGGGGGACCCTGCGGCGGCACGAGGCCGCCCTTGCCGAGACTGGTGTTGGCCTCACCATGGCTGCAAGGACCGACCACAGCACTCTGCGACGGCACATGGCACACGACGAGGTAGCGACCCACCTATCCGATAGGTCTAGGGACCGCCTGCTCTCAAGGGAAGGCTGGCGGCTGGTCCGCCTGCTCGACTCGGAAGCGGACTCAGCGTCGCTGCGTCCGTTTGCGGCAGAGTCTACGCTACCATAGCGTCTGCCGGGGAGGAGAGGAAGATGATCAGCAAGGTTCCGGGCACCGCGCCACCACCACCCGCCGCGCCCCGGCATCCGCTGCTGCCGTGGGGATGCCGGCAGGGGAGGCTCTGTCCTGGTGGACGGGGCTGGCACCTTGGGCTGGATGCTGGAGAGGAACTGGGCCGTGCTGCAACCGCGGGGACAAAGTGCCAGGCAGGCATCCCTGCCTGCGGCTCTGCCTACAGCCACGTCTGCATCCTCAGCCAGGCCACACCCCACTAGCTCGGCTCCCAGCAAGGACAGCCGGGGCTTGGGGGTCCCGAAGCCCGGCAAGGACAGAGGAGGGTGGTGACCCAAAAGAGCCTGAAAACTTTCCAGTGAGGAGGAAAGGCTTGGGGCCAGCATCATCCCCCTCTTCCTCACCTCAGCATCCCTCTGTCACCCACTGCCCTGGGAGCACCGTCCCTGGCATCACCCCGGGGACCCACTGGCCTCTGTCACCTGTGGGGGGGGATTGAAAAAGCAGGTCCCGGGGGGAGCTGGCTGCACCGACACTACCTGATGGGACGCTGGTCCGAATAGTCCATCTCGTAGCTCTGCATGGAGTCAGTGTAGGAGTCGCGAGAGCTCTGCTGCTGGTGCCTCATGGGGTACTGGTGGACGGAGGCATTGGGCTGGGAGGTGGTGTAGTACGGTGGCGGGATGCTGTTGCTTGTCTCACTGCGGTAATCGCTGTCCCGGTCATCCACCGTGCTGTCGGGGTCATCGTCTGCAAGGGGCCGCAGTGAGTGGGACAGGGGATGGCCCCGCGGCTGTTGCGGCCAGGGATGCCCCGAATCTGCCCCCAGCGCCCAGCACAGCCCCACGACTGCCACCACTGTGTCCCCACTGCTGTGGGACCGTGCTGGGGAGAGGGACCCAGGAAGGGGTGAGGGGCAAGGTGCACGTGTTCCCCTCTGCAGAAGGGGGTTTGGGGAGATGAGGGGAGGGCAGAGGGGGGAAATGGGATATACAGAAGGGGGAAGAGGAGGACAGGGTGTGGGGACACTCCCTCTGCCCCACCGATGTCCCACCACAGAGGCAAAGCCCGAGCTGCTCATTGCCACCAGGGCACCCCGAGGGCACTGAGCCTCACGGTGCCGTGTCCCCACCAGCCTGTGGGGACAGCCCTGCCCAGGACAGGGCGCTCGGTGCCTCCGTCCTCACCCAGCACAGAGCCACAGCGCAAGGCCGCAGGCTGGACCCGAGCTCCAGGTCCCCTGAGCCCCAGACCAGGCTACGGCATGGCAAAGGGGGATGCGCTGGGGACCACCAGGCTGGGAGGAGAGGAGGGGACAGGATACTTACTCTGCTGTTCTCCCCAGCCAAAATAATTCCAGTTGCCTACAAAAAAAAGGGGCAGAAACAATAAGGATGGAGGCAGCTCCAGCAGCAGGAGCTGGCTGGGAGGAACCAGCATCTCCCAGGGACGGTGGCACCAAGCTGGGCTGGGGACAGTGCCCCGAGATGGGTTGGGGACAGTGCCCAGGATGGGGCACATTGGCACTGAGCCATGCTGGGGACAGGGACTGGGGCTGGGCAATGCAGTACCGAGACGGGACGGGGCTGGGGCCTAGGGATGGGCATGGTGGCACTGAAGTGCACTGGGGACAGTGCCTGGGGCTGGGCACAGTGACACTGACCCAGGCTGGGGACAGTGCTATGGCTAGGCATGGTGGCACTGAACTGCACAGGGGACAGGGCCTGGGGCTGGACACAGAGGCACTGAGCTGCGCTTGGGACAGCGCCGGGCTGTGCATGGCCCTGGTGTGATTACAGAAGGGGAAACTGAGGCACAGGCTAGGACAAACTGAGCTGCCACCCCAAAACCCCCAGACCCCTCTGCCAGTGCCTGCACCGAACAGCCCCCCCGCCGGCCTTGCTACCCCTCGCCCAGGCTCCCCGGGGGACCGTCCTTACCAGCCCCATTGCCATGCCCTCCCACACCCCTCTCCCCTATGATTCAGCCCCACGGGAGGGCTCACACACTGTGGGGCAGGGAGACGGCAAAGAAACACTGGCAGACACGGGAGGAAGGATGGGAACGGGGATGTGGACAGGGTGTGGGGTGAGGCTGAGCCTCACTTGGGTTGGGGTCCAGTGCCCCAAGGCAGGCATGGACCCCGCTCCTGCTCATCCCCGGTGCGGGAAGGTGGGGGGACAGGGCAGTGGGGGGGTCCCACAGTGGGGCAGGGACAGGGCAGCACTTACAGCACTGGGAGCTGTGAACAGGCAGAGGCTTTTCCTGCTCCTCCTGGAAGGCATACTGGGGAGAGACAAGCCGGTGAGGGCTGCCTGCTCGCAGCACTGCTGCTCCCTACCCAGCCCTCGCCCCGGGCCTGATTCTGCACTGACTTACATCGTCCTGGTCCCGCATGGCATTGAGCTGCTCCAGCTTCTTGGCCCAATACCTGGCCTCCTCCTCGGGTATATCTGCAAGGGCAAAGACCTCGATTGGTGCACAGACTCCCCCCAAAACAGCCCCCCAGTTTTTGGGGCTATAGTATCGGACCCCCAGCCCCAACCCCGAGGTCCATGAGCATCCCTGGGGCTGGGAGCAAGGAAGGATGCACCCCGGTCCTGGGGTGCCTGGGTATGGTACCCACCCAGCGGCAGCTCGAAGCGGGTGTCAAGGAGGATACGGTGGAAAGTGGGGTCCTTGGTGCCCGAAATCTCGTTGTCGGTCATGATGACCTGGGAGTCGAGCGTGAGCCATTCCCCAGGGCCCTCCTGCGGGGCAGAAATGGGGGTGAGGAGAGCTGCCAGGGACCCCCCTTCCCCAGCCCCACAACCCCACGCACGCAGGGCCTGGCCCCAAGCCGGGTCCTCTCTAAGCAGGGATGGGGAAGGCTCTGCCCCCCTGAAGGACAGCCAGGGGAGTGGCTACATGTCCCTTAGGGTCCGGCGGGGGGACAGACATGCCTGGCTCCCTACCTCATTGGATTGCCGGATGGTCCGGAGGGGGATCCACACCGTCCCCACCATGGTGTCCCAGATGAGCCCCTTGTTCCACACCTCCACCGTCAGGCCCAGGTCGAGCCGGTTGATCTCGCTGGGGAGCGGGGAGAGGCGTCAGGTCACCCCCCTCCCCAGCAGCCCCCTGGGGCCACCCCAGCCTCTGCCTGCCCCCTCGGCCCCAGGACTCAGGTGAGCCCCCCAGGGCTGGGGTCAGGGGGCAGAACTGGCAGTGGGGGACCTCTCCCTGATGGGGGGGTAGGGGGGAGCAGCAGGGGTGGGGGACCCCGGGGTGGCTCCTTGACACTCACAACATGAAGTCCTGCTCCCAGGAGGGCAGGTTGCCCCGCACCGCGATGGTCGTGCTCTTGACATTTTGCACCTTCAGTGTCACGTAGGTGTTAAACTTCTCTGTGGGAGCAAGCGGAGGGTGAAGTGGCCCCCGGTGCACCCCCCACCCCAGCCATGCCCCCCACCCCCCGGACATCCCCCACTGCCACCCTCCTGTGGGGTCCCCCCACACTGCCCTCAGCACCCCAGTCCCAGCTGGCCGGGCAAGATGGACCCTACCGCTGCCAGGGGTGGCTTGGCTGCCAGCCCCCCCCATCCTGTCCAGGGCACCCCCATCTCTGTGTGTGCTTCCCCCCCCCCCCCCCCCACTTGCCAAATGATGCCTCCAGAGCTGAGGCTGAGCCTGGGGTCCCCTCGCCACCCCCCAGCCCTTCCTCTGATCCTGCCGCATCCAACCAGCCCAAGAGCCGAGCCCCAAGCCCCGGCCCCCCGGTGTGGGCAGGCAAGTGGGGGGGCCACTTACCTTGGGGCCCGTCGAACTTGGCCTTTTTAACTGTGGAGACAGAGAGGGAAGGAAGAGATTCAGCCTGAGAGCCCCGTGCTGGGGCTGGGGACCCCCACCAGGGTGCCAAGGCGATGGGAGGACTCCAGACCTGGCCACCCCCCCCCCACGTCGGCTGCAAGGTGGGGAAAGGCAGTGGGATCCCTCCTGCTGGTGTAAATCAGGAGTCCCCAATGCCAGACACGAGGGAGGGGGATCAAGCATGAGCTGGAGCTGGGCACCGGACGGGAGTAAAGGCCCCCCCCCCAAAAACTGCCACTTTGGGACAACTTGCAACCCCAAATAACCAGCCTTCATCTGTTGAGGGGGTGTTTAACCCCCCTCGCCCCCCCGCTTCTGAATTCGGACCCATTTGGGGAAACAGATGATGTTACCGTACACATCCCAGGGGGAAAGAGGGGGTTTGGGGGAACCTTCCCCCGGCTCCAGTTCCCACCGTGGGGCACCAGCCCAGCAGCACCAGAGTTAAGGCTCTTGCCATCGTACAGGAAACCCGGGGGGGGGCTGTCACCCTCCCACCCACTGCAGCCAGGGTGGTGGAGATGCTCCCCCAACCCCGCTGCAGCAGGGAGCCCCAAAACACCCCCCACTGCACCCCAGCCCTGTCCCCCTCCCAGGGGCACCGAGGGGCTGGTTCCCATCCTGCCCATTGGGGACCCCTCCCAACTGGCTGATTGCGTGATGGGGGGGGGGTGGTTGCATCTGGGCCGGATCCTGCTCAGCACCACGGGAACAAACGCCCCCGATTCTGGCTGCTCCCCCTCCAGCTTTACACCAGTGCTGCGAGCGGGAGGTGCAGGGGGGTTGGTACCCGGGTTTTGCCTGCAATGGGGAGGCAAACAGGCAGCTGGGCAGAGCCAGGTACCAACGCTGCCGATGCCAGGGGGGTGTGAGGGGGGGCGAGGGGTGTCCTCGGGGCTCACAGGAGGGGACCAGGCGGGGAGGGAATGACACAGCACCCGGAGAACAGTTAAATGACGCGGGTGCCAGCGGGTGGAGGACCAACGTGACCGAGGAGGGATGAAAATAGCCCTGGCGATATCAAAGGTAATTTGATTTCAGAGACGTGCCACTCGCCAGCCGCTTATCACCCGCCACCGGCGTTGGAGGGGCCGCAGGGCTGCCGCCGGCTCCACGTGCCCGGTGGGGTTCAGAGGAGGCGACACAGCACGAGCAGCCCCTGCCTGGGCCCGGGGTACCTCTGGGGAAACTGAGGCAGGGGGGAATCGTTGGCTCAGCCTCGGCACACCGCTCAGAAAATAATTGGGGATCCTTCGGCTCAGCCGCCTGGCCCGTGCCGCTGAGAGGGTCACACGTTGGGCAACTCTTTGCCCGAAGGAAGGTCGCCAGTCGCGTCACTGGCAGCCGTGTTCCCAGGGAATCGCAGGACTCCGGGAGCTGCGGCTTCACTCAGGGATGGGGGGGTTCATGCGTGGGGGATTGGTTCGAGGCCAGGCGTGAGGCTCTGGGATCCCAAAGATCCCCTAGCGTTGCTGGGTTGGGAGCCTGGGGGGCTGCATGTGATGGCCGGCATCACCGTGTATTATAATATTATATTATATATATTTTTTATCTATTATATATAATGTATTGTTTTATATATTTTATGTATATTATCTATTGATACTATTATTATATTATAATACAGTATTTGGTACCAGGACCTGCCCGTGGCGTGTGCTCGGAGCTGCACAGGAACCCCCGGTGTGGGAACTCGCCCTTGCCCCGGACCCAGACGCACCCGCCGGGGCCGACCGCTCTCCACCAGCCGCTGCCTCCGAAACGAAACGGGAGAGCAGAGGAAGGAAAAGCTCCAAAAATACCCGAGCTGACGGGAACAAACAATTACCCAGGGAACACGTGGCTCTCCTGGCTGTCATCTACTGCCGGGGAGAACTCCTGCTGCCACCATCTGCGGCTGACGGCCCCGAAGCGGGCTGTGCCGCCCTCCCGCCCACCAACAGGTCCCCAAAGCTGGCGCAGGGGTGGCGGGTCCCGGGTGCCACCTTTGGGCTAAATTCAACCTGAGCGCCCAGACAAGGAGCTGGGGACAGCAGGGCTCCCGTGGGAGCTGGGTACCCCCACAACAGGCTGGGAGACCGAAGGTGCTTCCCAGGCTGGGGTATCAGCCTCCTCTCGGCGGGGGTGTTGGGGAAACTGAGGCAGGAGGCAGCTGGCAGGGATCGGACTGGCAACGGCATAAAAACCAGGCTGGGCTGTAGGCATCCTGCTACAGGCCTGTCTGTCTGTCCATCCCTCTGCCCATCTACCCATCCCTCTGTCCATCCATCCCTCTGTCCGTCCATCCATTCACCTGTCTGTCCATCCACCCAGGTCTCTGTCCGTCCATCCTTTGACCATCCATCCACCCCCTCCCTCCGTCTGTCTGTCCATCCACCCCCTCCCTCCATCCATCCATCCTTCCATCCATCCATCATCTCCCTCTGTCCATCCACCCCTCTGTCCTTCCATCCACCCACCCTCTGTCTACCTGCTCACGTCTCCCCACCCCTCCATCCATCTGTCCATCCGTCTCTCCATCTGTCCCTCCGGAGGCCCATCCACCCGCCCGTCCATCTGTCCGTCTGCCTCGCACCACTTCAGACGCTCCCCTCCCGGCCATGCACCCCTGTCCCCGCTCACCCCACACCTCCCAGGGCCACTTCAGTGCCTGTCACCCAGGCGCATCCCCCCGGCACAAAGCCCTTGGGGGGCTGCGCGAGGCCCCAGCCCCCCGGGAGGGGCAGGGGAAGGCTGGGGGAGACTCTGGGGTGCCACCTTCACCCCTGGGACCCCAAAAATAAGGTGACAAAACCAGCGGTGACGGGGCGGCAGGGGAAGCCCGAACACGCTGGGAGCTGTTTCTCACCATCCGCCCCCGGCTTCACTGAGGGTGTCACCACGTGTGACAGTCCCTTAAACGGGACTAAAGACGTGGCCCTCCCCCTGCCAGAGGGGGGGGACGAGACCCCCAAATCTAGGGCTGGGGGCCCCACAGAGGCACGCCGGCTTTGGCACAGCTCCTGCCCCCCCGGCGAGCAGGTTCCTGCGTGCCGTTGTGGCACTGCCATAGGAGAGGGTGCTGTGACAGCACCTCAGGGACAAGGACACGGCGGGGCGTGGGAGGGGGCACAGCCCCCCCCATCCTGCTGAGCTCAGGCAGCAGTGGGGGAGCCCTCATTTTCCTCCTGATTTCCCCCGGGGAGGGGACACTGGTGGGGGGAATCCCAGACACCCTGTGCCCCCACACCTTGTCCCCAGCTGCCACTCTGCCACCTCCGTCCCGCCACCCCGGGACCCACAGGTGCCAGCCCCCCCACCCCCACCCCGCATCGGGGTGCCGCAGGGCCTGGGGAGCGGGGAAAGGGGCCCCTCCAGACTTCCCCCCCCCGCCCCGAGACTGAGCACTCAATCCAGAGTAACCGCCAGTGAGGCCGAGCCCGAGACTGCAGGATTCATCTGCGCACCGAGTTGGGCAGGTCTCAGCACGCTGGGGTGCGGGGATCCCCTACCTGTGCACTCCCCCCAGTTCCTCCCAGTATGGGGTGACCAGCACCCCTAACCGGGCCCCCACCAGCACCAGACCACCCCGCTCCTGCCCCGAGCCCCCCCAGCTGCCTGCAACTCCACCAGCATCACCATGGCCAAGGTGGGGCAACGCCTGCAGGGGCATAGGGGGCTGAGGTGGGGGGGGGGGGTGTTTGGGGCTGGGGGTGTAATTTGGGGGGGGGTATTTAGGGGTTTGCAGGGGGGGTGGGGAAAGATGGGGGATTTGGGGTGTATGGGGTTTTTTTGGGCGGGGTGGGAACATGGAGGTGCTTGGGGATAGACGATGCTCGGAAGTGGGGGGGGGAGTTTGGGGTGGGGGGTGCTTGGGGGGTGGGAATCGGGGGGCTTGGGGATAGATGTGGGGCATTGGGGGGGACCTATGGGGAGTGTTTAGGGTGGGGGGTGTTTGGGAAGGCGGGGGGCTGTGTCTGCAGGGTAGGGGGGTGCTTGGGGATAGACGTGAGGGGTGGGCGTGGGGGGGGGGTGCTTGGGGTGGGGGGTATTTGGGGAGAGATGGCGGGGTGAGGGTGGATGGGTGGGGGTGTTTGGGGGGGGGTGGGCACGTGGGGGGTCTGCGTTTGAGGGGGGGGGATGGGAAGAGATACGGGGGGGGGTGGGGGGAGGGGGAAGAAGGGGGCTCCGGGGGGCCCACACCCCCCACCCCACCCCACCCCCCGCTTCCCCACCCCCACTCCCGGTCCGGCGCCGCGCGCGCGCCCCCGCCGGTTCATTCATAAATCCACGCGCCGGTTTTTTTGTGAATGGAGCCGTTCTCACGCCCCCCCCCCCCCCCCCCCCCCCCCCCCCCCCAATCTCGGCCAGCCCCCTCCCCGCATTATATCCCCTTCTCCCCCCCCCCCCCCGCCCCGGTACCTCCGACGCAGAGCAGCGACATGATCCCGGTGGCGGCGCCGGTACCGGGGAGAGCGGGAGGAACGCTCACCGCCGCTACCACCGCCGCCGCCCCGGCTGGCTAGCGGGCGGCCATCTTGCTTCAGCACCGGGGACAGCTCCTGACGTCAGCCCCGCCGCCCCCGCCTTAAAGGAGCCGCCGGGCACCGCCCCCCCCCCCCCAAGCTGCCCCCCCCCCCCGTCCGCCGCACCCCGGGGGGGGGGGGCGAGTCGGTTTTAACGTGGGAAAGCCCGGTTCTGTGCAGCCCCGCGGGGGCGGGGGCTGTCCTGAACGTATGGACCCCGAGGGGGTCCTGCCCCTATGGCCCCGGGGGGGGGGGGCTGTCACGTCTGCATTACCCGGGGGAGGAGGGGGGGCAGTCCTGCCCCATTTGGGGGGGGGGGGGGGAGTTGTGCTGTCCTACCTACATTGCTCCAGGGGGAGGGGATCTGTCCTGCCCACATTGCGCCGGGGGGGGGGGGGGGGGGGGGGGAGCTGTCTAGCTTGTACAGCCCTGGGGGGTCTGTCGTGCCTTTGTTGCCCCTGGGAGGGGGGGGGGGTGTCATCTGGCTTGTACAGCTCGGGGGGGCTCTGTCCTGCCTGCACAGCCCTAGAAGGGGGGATGATTTCGAGGTGCAGCGTTTACCCCATCCCAGGGGCGAGCATGGAGAAGGCTCGCAGCCCCTGGGGGCAAGAGGCAGCAATGTGCCTGTTCAGAGACGGGTCTAAGCAGGCGGGGGTAAATTGTCGTTGTCCTTCCCCAAGAGGGTCCCCTCTCTCCTCTCCACCTCCAAATGTCACATCCTAAAGAGATGCTCAGATCTGGACCCAGTGATCCTGGCTCAGGGGCTGGAGAAGCTGCCACAGTCCCAGGAAGGGGCCAGCACCCCGGCTCCAGACGCTGACCCTCATGGGAGGGGTCCCACATGGGAGTTAAAGCAGAGCCCCCAACTCCGTCAGCTGGGGACATGAGCTCAGTCAGGGTTTCATCCTGAGCCTGTCCCCGTCTGCCTCCCTTCTTGCTGAGGAGCCAGGTGATGGACTCGCTCTTCCATCCTACTGCTCCCAGTGCCTCTGTAGCGTAAGAAAGGGTGGCACCGTGCTGCTCCCATGGGATCATCGCGTCTTGCAGGGACCAGCAGAAGGCGGGGTCAGGGACACCAAGGGACAAAAAGATGCCAAGGGAAACTGAGGCACAGGACAGCAAGGAAATACGTACAGGGCCCTGTGGGACCTGAGTGCCCTGGTCTGATCTCATACACTGGCCCCTGATCACTAATGCATGGTCCCAGCAGGGCAGCCAGGGCCTGACCCCCCCAAGAAGCAGTCGTGGGCCTGGAGCGGGTCAGCCCGCTGCCAGCGGAGGACTGGGGTCACTGGTGGCAGCAGCAGGAGGCACAAAGGATGGACATCCATGTGTGCCAGCACGCGCACGCGCACACCCACCCCAATGTGTGCACGGAGCCCAAGCACACACGGGCGTGCCTGCGCACCTCCACATGTGTACACGCATCCGCAGCAGGACATGTGTGCGCGCACCCACGCCCTCAGCCACGCGCAGGTACCCACACACACGTGCATGCGGACACCCCCCCCCCGCCCGAGGTGGCAGCACAGGCAGGGCCACCCACCCGCGGCAGGCAGCAGGGAGGCACACGGAGCCAGGCTGGGAGCAGCACGGCTGCCAGCTCCCTCCCTCTCCTCCAGGGATAAGGCCCCAGACATGGGCAGGGGACGATGGGGGGACACCCCAGGAGGTGATGCAGGGGCTGCAGAGGTAGGCAGAGCCCTGCTTGCCGGGGAAACGGAGGCACGGAGAGCTGGGTTTTGCACCGATAGATCCATGATGAGGCAGAGGAGACGGATCATCCTGGGCAATGCGGGCATGCCGAGGCAGTCCTGCCCCAGGACCCCCTGGCCGGAGCAACTGGCTCAGCCCCATCTCCTTCCCCACCACGTCCGCTCCCCCGGCACTCTGCTTCCTGGCAGCTCTGCCCCAGGGATGGCAGAGCTGGCCCATGCCAGCGCGGGTGCCAACGCCTGGCATGGCAGCCAGCACTGCAGCTACCTCCTCCTACCCACTCTGTAGGGGGCTCACCCCCCTTCTGCCTCCAACTGGCACGTAAAAAGCACTTCCAAACTCCCATAAATTCGGGGTGATGCCCATGGCGATGGACCGGCTCTGCTAAACCGTGCTGGCTGCATGGCACCCCCTTAGCCCTGGCAGCATCCCATTTCCCACCGTGCCCATCCTCATGACCACCATCCTGGCAGGGCTGCAGCACCCTGCAGGAGGTACAGCGGCCCCCCAGATCCTGCCAGGGCCCTTCCCCACAGCCAGGGATGTGCCAGGCCCTTCCCGACTCCACCAAGGTCTCTTCAGCCCCCGATGTATTTTTGGGTGCTGTCTTGTGGCATCTCCTCCCTGCTTCTGCCAGCATTTGCAGCCCCAGGGCAGGAGAGCCCTGCTGCGAGCAGGACGCGTCTCCTCCACTCACAGTCAGTGCATCGCC